>NC_089221.1:172559312-172880312 GCF_963924675.1 Phocoena phocoena
GTGCACCTAGAGCCCGTGCTCTGCAACAAGAGAAGCCACCGCAATGAGAAGCAGCCCGTGCACCACAACGAACAGCAGCCCCTGCTTGCCGCACTAGAGAAAGCCCACGCGCAGCAACGAAGACCCCAACGCAGCCAAAAAAATTTTTTAGTTAAAAAAAAAAGATTTTGCATGCTGCAACTAAGACCTGGTGCAGCCAAATAAATAATTTTTTTTAAAGAGTAAATGGTCAGCGGGAGCAGAAGGGAAAAAACCTGCAGGAACCCAAACACACGCAGCCCTTCCCCCTCCTCCGGCAACAGGATCGTCCTCAGGACCCAGGACCCGTGAGGCGGTTTTGCTGAAGAGTACGCCAGTGGGGACCACCCTGGGGAAGGGGCTCAGCAACACAAACCTACCAACTTCCAAAGCGAACCTGTACGTGTGTGTACACAGCAGCACGAGTCACAACAGCCAGAAGGTGGAAACAGCCTGAGTGTCCATCACCAGATGATGGAGGAACACACCGTGTCCCTCCACACACGGGGACGTCCCTCAGCCACGAAAAGGGGTGAAGCCCCGACCCTCGCTACCACATGGACGGACCCGGAGAACACGATGCTCAGAGAGAGAAGCCAGACACAGAGGGTGTGATTCCATTGATGGGAAACGTCCAGAACAGGCAGGACCACAGACACACAGCATGGTTCGTGGTTGCCAGGGGCTGGGGAGGGGGATGGGGGGCTGAGTGGTTAATGGGGACAGGGTTTCAGTTTGGGAAGATAAGATTAAAAATGGTTAAGACAGTAAATTTTATGTTACATATAATTTACCACAGTTTAAAAAAATGTTTAGGGAACTCCCTGGCGGTCCAGTGGTTAGGACTCGGTGCTTTCACTGCTGAGGGCCCAGGTTCAATCCCTGATTGGGGAACTAAGATCCCATAAGCTCTGCAGCGTGGCCAAAAAAAATTAAAATTTAAAAATGTTTAAATACGTAATTATAAGTCGGAGTGGGGAGCTTCCAAAGCCTTTTTGCTTCTTAATCTGGAAACTCCACTCCCGGGAACCCACACAAAGGAAAAAAATAACAATAGGGAAAAAGAGGTTGAACTGAACTGTGCGTGGGGCACGTTCACTGGATGAGCCACTCAGCTCATCACGCATCCCTTGCCTGACTGACAGACACCAGTGACATGCCAGCATTTCCGTCTCGGGACCCCTGTACACGCTGAACATTTTTTTGAGGACCCCAAAGAGTTCACTTGGGTTACAGCTCAATATTTATCATACTGCCACCAACAACAAAACAAACATCCCAATCGAAAAATGGGCAGAAGACCTAAATAGACATTTCTCCAAGGAAGACATACAGATGGCCAAGAGGCACGTGCAAAGATGCTCGACGTCACTAATTCTTAGAGAAAGGCAAATCAAAACTACCATGAGGGCTTCCCTGGTGGCGCAGTGGTTGGGAGTCCGCCTGCCGATGCAGGGCACACGGGTTCATGCCCCGGTCCGGGAAGATCCCGCATGTCACGGAGCGGCTGGGCCCGTGAGCCATGGCCGCTGAGCCTGCACGTCCGGAGCCTGTGCTCCGCGACGGGAGAGGCTACAACAGTGAGAGGCCCGCTTACCACACACACACAAAAAACTACCATGAGCTACCACCTCACACCCGTCAGAATGGCCATCGTTAAAACGTCTACAAATAACAAATGCTGGAGAGGGTGTGGAGAAAAGGGAACCCTCCTACACTGTTGGTGGGGATGTAAGTTGGTGCAGCCACTATGGAGAACAGTATGGAGGATCCTTAAACAACTAAAAATAGAGTTACTGTATGATCCAGCAATCCCACTCCTGAGCATATACCCGGACAAAACTATAAATTTGAAAAGATACATGCGCCCCTGTGTTCATAGCAGCACCATTTACAATAGCCAAGACATGGAAGCAACCTAAATGTCCATTGACTGATGAGCGGATAAAGAAAATGTGGTATATATAGATACAATGGAATATTACTCGGCCTTAAAAAAAAGAATGAAATAATGCCATTTGCAGCAACACGGATGAGCCCAGAGATTATCACACTAAGTAAAGTATGTCAGACAAATACCATATGATACCACTTTTATGTGGCATCTAAAATATGACACAAATGAACTGATCTACAAAACAGAAACAGACTCATGGGCACAGAGAAGAGACTTATGGTTGCCAGGGGGGAGGGGGTTGGGGGGAGGGATGGAGTGGGAGGTTGGGGTTAGCAAATGTAAACTATTATATATAGGATAGATACACAACAAGGTCCTACTGTAGAGCACAGGGAACCATATTCAATATCCTGTGATAAACCACAACGGAAAAGAATATGAAAAAAGAATGTACATGTAACTGCATCCCTTTACACCTGAAACTAACACAACATTGTAAATCAACTATACTTCAATAAACAAAAAATATTTACCACGCTAGAAATGAAAACGGAGAAATCTTTTAACCCCAGAACGCACAGCCCAGCGGTCCTCAGAGTAGGAGTGCCTGGAAAAACCCCTCTGAACACACAGGTGCACGAGAGTGAAAAAGGCAGATCGCATCTTCGTGGAATTATCAACATAGCACTGAGTGTGCAGGCCTCTCGGAAGGAGCTTGGTAACCTCCAGCCGTCCCTGGACCGGCTGGCGGAGGAAGGACTCCAGACCTGTGCCCTCTTGTGAAATGTCTGCCACTCCAGATGCCCGTCCCGGAAAGGTTGCGCCTGGGCGCTCCCCCCCACACCCACATTGGGTTTCGAGCGCCCGAGTCTATGTGGCCGGACCACGTGAGACCTTACAGAACCTTTGAGTGGTTTGACCATCTGCTGGGTGAGAAGTAGTGCCTCGTTTGGCCCTTGATGTTTCCTTTCCCCATGTTTTGATTACTTTTATGCGGAAAAGATGCTGCAGTACTCCCAAACCTAAAACTTCACGGGGTCGCTCCGCCTTGACCACCCAGTAGCTCCGATTCACCTTTTCTCCTGCCTTCCCGGCCTCTCCCCTGTTCTCTGAGCCCCAGGACCACTAGTGCCGAGAATCTGCCCTGCACTGGGTGAGGCCCGGAGGCCGTCCAGATCGGGGGTAGCTCCAGCTCGCAGGGGCGGCGAGGGGCACTCACCCAGCTCGTTCATGGCACGGCGGTATTCCTCGTCGAAGGACAGCTTCATCACGGCGCAGGTGGCCTGGCAGATCTGTGGCTCGATGGGGACCGGGGCTGTGGGCAAGGGGACTGGGTCAGAGCCCTTCCCCTGCAGGAAATGTCGCCTGGTGGGTCCCCGCCCCTCCCTGCAGTCTCCACCCTGCAGACCTGCCAAGACCTGGAGCTTTACAAAGTGCTGCCCGCCGGGCGCGCGGGGTCACCCCCAGAGCATCGGCCCCTCTGAAGTGAACAAGGAGGGGCCCGCCTCACCCCGCCTGGTGCTTAGCATCTGATACTAACTTTGCAGGCGGCCCCAACAGCTAGGAATCTCAAACTCTGCCCCCGCCTATCGAGGGTTAACTACAATCTATCCATTCAATCAACGACCGTTTCTTGAGCGTCCACCTTGTGGCTATCCCTTTGCCAGTCTGTCTTCACAGGTTCCCAGGAGGCCTCAGCCGGCGCGTGGCACAGAGCAGGTGCCCGGCAAAAGCCAGAGGCCGCTGTTACTGCCAGCGGTGCTGCCCTGGCACCCGGGGAGCCCAGGCTGCCGCCCAGCGCACAGAAGCTGCTCACTCACTCACCGCCGCCGACGCCGCTGCCCTCGGGCCCACCGTCCCGGGCCTGCAGCCAGTCCCAGCAGGTCTCACAGTAGGCACGGATCTGCTCGAGCACGTGCAGGACGCGCATTTCCTTGCGTGCCAGACCCTGGTCCGGCTGGGAGAAGACGATGTTGTGCAGCGCTGCGTTGGCGCGCATGCGCGCATCCTTGGCTCCCGGCGCCCCTGGGGTCCCGTTGCGACCCCCAGCCCCCGCCTCGGTGCCGTGCAGGATCTGCAGCAGCAGCGGCAGGCAGCCCGAGCGGCGCATGGCCACGCAGCTCTCAGGTGAGCTGGACATGGCGAGCAGCGTCCGTGCCGTGTCCTCCTGGTCACGCGTCGCCAGCATGGACAGCAGCCAGAAGACCACCTCCACCTGCGAGGGGCAGGAGATGTCAGGGTGGGGAGCCCCGCCTGGCTCACCTGGCCCCAGACGGGCCCACCTGCACTCCCCCTAAACGGATGAGAGTCCTATGACTTCAGCCCAGGAGAATCTCTTGCTCACCCCACTATCCTCACCCTGCATCCTCCCGGGGAGCAACACACACACACACACACACACACCACTGCAGAGATGCCCCCAACCCATGAGAGCCAAATGTCCACCCCATCAGCCTCACCAGTACTCCTAGGGGTGGCCCCCTGCATCTAAGTGCAGAGTGCCCCTCAAATACACAGAACAGGTATCCACACCCACGCCAGGCTCCGCACCACAACCCAACCTCCCGACTCACTCCAACTCAGGATGACCCTCCCACACCTGGGGATGCTTTAGGGAGGCCTGGAGAGGGAGGGGCCTTCAAATGCAGCAGGGATGCAGGACCCACTTCACTGTGTATCCCAACCCAGCCGGCCGCCACTGCCCCCACCCCGCCTCTCAGCATCCCCCCCCAGACTCCCCTCACCTTGCTGTTGCCCGGCTGAGGGGCACCATCCTCAGGGTGCGTGGGGACCTCGGCCTCTGGGTCCTCATCCATCGGCATCGACTTCACTGCCAGCAAGGCCTGTGGGGAGAACGCCAGGCCTGCGGGTTCCGCCCAGGGGCACCCCACAAAGCGCCCAGGCTGCTGATGCCTGCCCTACCCCCACGACGATGTGGCGGGGGCCGCAGACGGATTCCTGAACCCTGGGCAGGGCGTGGGGGTCTCCCTGCTGCCTGGGGCTGTCACCACGCACTAGGGCTCTGACTTCGCCCCTCCTGGTACCTGGGGCTCGGTCTGTTGCACCCGGTCCTGTGCCGACAGCAATTCCTTGTCTATCTGCTCCAGGCGGGAAGCACGGATCTGCGTGGGAGAAAGGGCACACTGAGGAAATCCCACCAGGCTCCGACTCCGCCCACACTCCCAATATGGCCCCGTCCCCAGTCCAAATCCTGCCCCATGCTGACTCCACCCAGTCCCTGGTTTGGCCCCATCCATTGCCAAAACCCCACCCTGGGCTCTGACCCCGCCTCCTCCTTGATATGGCCCACCCACTCTCAACAGCCCCCCCCCCCCAGTTATCTGACTCCACTTCCTGATCCCACCCAAGGTCCAACCCTCAAGCCCAGGCTCTGGCCCCGCCCACAACTGAAACCACAGGCCATCCCTCCGGACCCACCTATTTTCTGACTTGGTCCCGCCATTTGACTGTCAACGCCCAAGTCTTGGTCAGACACGGTTCCTCGCACTGGTGGCCCCGTCCCTATCGTTCTGGGACTCTGTTCTCTGAGCCGGGGTCTGCGCTAAGCCCCCTATGGCTCCGTTCACACTCAGCTCTTCACTCTGGCTCCGCTTCCTGCGTCAGGCCCCACCCGCAGGACTCTCTGTCCTCTGATTCGCCCGCAGGCATATAACCCCGCCCATTAACAATATCTGCGCTCCTCCCACAACAATATCTGCGCTCTGATCCTCCCGCTGGTGTATGGCTCCGCCCAGGCTCCGCCCCAGCCGCACCTGCGCCCGCTGCACCATCTCGTCCGAGGTGCCGAAGCGCTCCTCCATCAGCGAGCGGATGTGCTGGGCTTCGAACTCCAGCTGCTGCCGGATCAGATCCATCTGCATCGAGAACTGCTGGGAGGGGCGGGTGGGCCTCGGTGAGTTGAGGGGGGGCGATACGCGGGCGAGGGCTGGGCCTCCGCTCCACTCCGCCCCCCGCCATGGGCGGGGCGGGGCGGGGCGGGGCACTGCAAAATCCCGGGCAGTTCCGCGCGCTCACCGTCTCCACGTGCGGGAGTTCGTCCAGGCGCTTGGATAGGCCCTGCAGCTGCGAGTAATACCAGAGCTTCTCCTTCTCCTCCTTCTCGATCTCATTCAATAGGAAACACCTGGCGGAGGGCCGGTCGGTGGACGCGGGCTCACGGAGCGGGAGACGTTGCCATGTGTTTGTTTACCCTGACTTTCGTAATCATTTCTGGGGTGCTTACTGGGTGCCAAGTTTAATAGGTAGTGTGGCAAAGTCTCGCCCGTGGTGCCCCTGGCACTGGGGGGGGGATGGAGTGCAGAAAGTATTTGAAAGTAAAAAAGGTGACTCCTTTGTGAATTTTGGTCCTCGGAGAAAGGCTCTGAGGAGGCTGTTCTAACACCTCTCGAACACCGGCTAATCTCCCTCTAGCCTACACAGGGCAAACTTCAGGCTCGGATTGCTTCCAGGTGCAGTAGAGTCTCCCTCTTCACACCCTGTGAGGAGACACTGCTATTCCCATTTTACAGAGCAGAAGTCTGAGGCTGGCAGGGGCTAGAGTTCTTGCTTGAGGTCAGACGGCAAAGCATGGACTTAACTCCAGGCTGCTCCAGAACGTCCCTGTCTGACTGCACGCAACGCAGCTGAGCTGAGCTAGGCACCCAGACCCTGCCTCCTCCTTCTGGCCTCAAGCCCAGACTTCTTGGGCCGCAGCCCTTTCTCCACAAAGGCTGCCTTGAGTCTCTCTGGCTCCAGGCCTGACTGTGAGCCCTGGCACTGGACACAGCCCTGTCCCTGGTGACGCCTGTGTGTCCAGGACCCCTGGGGACGTCTCCCAGGAGCCTTCCCCTCTGCCAGGAACACCCTCCCCCCGCCCTTGTCCTCCAGCTGAGGTCAGTTGGGCCAGGAAAGGGGGCTGAGGCACCACATGGGGATGGGGCAGGGAGTGGGCAAGGGGTCTCATGATGTGGGTGGAGCCTTGTGACCACTGCCTGTGGCAAGGTTCCCCGCCATCTCACCGTTCCCGGTCCAGTTCCTCCAGCAGCTGGATGGTGGCCCGGCTCAGCTCCCCAAAGCTGTCCTTGGAGGGCCCAGAGCTGTGCACCGGGCTTCCCTCGGGGGTCCGGGCAGTGGGCTCAGGGACCAGAGCCGGGGGCTGGAACTTGAGGTTGTACAGGCTGGTGATGTCCATCTGCAGGGCTGGATGGGCGCAGAGGGAGAGGCTGACGTCAGCACGCCCCCTGCGCCCCCTCCTCCCAGCTCCCTCAGGAAGCGGACCAGGGTTGGCCCCAACGTGCGGGGGGGGGGGTCCCCAGGCCAGCCCCTCACCTTTCAGCTGCTCCAGCACCTCGGTCTGCCCCGAGGACACCAGCACACGGGCCTCCTGCTCCAGCTTGCCCTGCAAGTGCTTCAGGACCTCCTGAACATGGAGGCCGGAAAGAGAGCGGTCAGTGGTCCAGCCCCCTGTGAGGTGCCCCTGTCCTGCCTGCCCATCCCTGGGCCCAGCGCCCTGGTGTTTGTCCCTGTGACCCGGGTCCACTCCTCCGCCCAGCCTCCCCTCGCACCTTCATGCCCGACGTTTCTGTCTCCAGCTTGGACAAGTGGCTTGAGTTATCCCGAAGCTCCTGCCTCAGGTGACTGTTCTCGGCCTTCAAGGCCTCCACCTGCCGCACCAGCTGCTCGTAGGGCGCCACGGAGCTCGTCATCTTCAGCTCCTGCAGCGCCTGGGCCCACGGGAGAGAGGGATGATCTGAGGGTCTGGGTAGGGGGCGGCCCTCGACCTAAGTTCCAGCCCTGGGTTGGGTCTCAGGCAGGGGTGGCTGGCGTGGACTGCTGCAGGCGGGATGGTGCTGGCCCAGGGCATCTGGGGGACAGACGGCCTGGCAGGCGGAGTGACGAACATAGGCAGGGACAACGGGAGACAGAGGGACAGAACTGTCGGAGAGGTGTTCAGACAGACAGCTGAACTGACCAACAGACAAGACACAGACAGACGCTGGCCCTCACTGTGGGGCTTTTAGACACACAGACGGACAGCCAGACAGTTGAAACTGGCAGGGGGACTCACCAGTCCAATGCCACCAGGCTCAGAGACACACAGCCAGAGAGAGAGAGACAAACAGACAGATGGACGGACAGCCAAGACCCTCTCCTGAATGAGCACAGCCGCCCAGAGGCTGGGTGGACAGACTACCAGCTGGCCCAGATGCTAGCCAATAAGAACGCCGTGAAGGTTCTAAGAAAGCGATGGACGGGCTGATGGTGGCCCCAGCAGCTGGACAGCCAGCCAGCCAGACACAAACCCACCGTAGTCATCCTGGGGGTCTGCAGCCTGGACACCCCCTCCAGCAGCAGCTGGATCCGGAGTAGCTACCTGCTCGGCCCTGACGCCCCTCCGGTCAGCCCTCTGTCCCTAGAGCCCCCGGAGGCCCCTGCCCCCGCCCCTGGAGCCGCCACTGCCACTTGCTCTTTGTGTGTCTGGCTGCCCTTCTTGCTACAGCCCAGCCTCCTCCCTCTGTCCAGCTAGCCGGTATCTCCTCCCTGGCTTGGCCCTCTTGACCGAGCCGTCCCACCACCGGCCCCCCTTTCCTCTTTGTTCCCTTCCCATCAGCCCTCACCCCCTCCCTCCGCCTTTGTCTGAGATGCACCAATGGCAGCCCATCCCCTCCGCCACCTCCTCCCTGGGAGCCCCCTCCCCCTGCCCGCCTGAGCCCCCTCCCCAAATCAGTCAGCCGCCCCTGCCCACAGGGGGGCACCTGCCCCTTCCCTCTCCCTCCACCACCGGGGCACACCCATTCCTTCACTCGCTCACTCATTCTCCCTCTCCTTCCCCCCAGGAGCCCCCCCACCCACTGTGGGCACAGCTGGGCCTGGAGTAGGGGTAGGGGGGGCTCGGCCCCAAGGAGGAGTCAGTCCGTTCTAACCACTCAGAGGACCTACTGCGTGCCTGGCCTTGGCATCTGACACCTTGTCACAGTCCTGAGCCTTGAGCCTCAAGGATCAGCATTTGACTGTTCCCAGAGAGAGAAGCCGAGCCTGGGGGGACGCAGCAGGCACGACTGGGACCCAGACACAGTCCCGGAAGCGGTCACAAGTCCAGGCAGTGCTGGAAGCACACAAGCCCCTCCCCCGCTGCAGGCCTCGGTTTGCACATCTGAGGAATGGGGAGAACTCGGTCTACCAGGCTTATCTTACGGGCCGACTAGAGGGCCAGGTGGGATGGTGGTCATGGAGCAGACAGGACAGTCCCATGGGTGACAGTGTGTCAGGTGGGGGAGGCTGGCGCCTGAGGACCACAGTCCCCTTTCTTACCCTGATACTGATCCTGCCCGAGGTTCAGTCGGGGGTCCCAGCTGGGGATCAGGACCCACTGGCGCTGTGGCAAGATCCCTGGGGTCCGGCTGGGGCCCTGTGTCCTGGCTGAGGCCACCATGCCATGCCCAGCCAGGGGGAAGCACTAGTCCCGCGCATGCCCCTCCCACTCGGCAAACCCAGACCCCTCCTGGGGCCCTCTCCCCAGGCTGCCCCCAAGGGGCTCTTCTGGAATGGCCCAGACAGAGCTTCAGACCTTTCACTCCCCCCACAGGAGTGACCCAGTGGTCACTCCTGCGTCCCCATCAGACTGAACTTGGTAGCAGGGCCACGCATCAGGCTCCCTCCCATTCCAACCTGGGTCTCCAACACCACACTCCCACCAGCTCCTCAAGCTCTACCCAGCTGGCCCCTCCCAGGGCAGCCTCGCCAGCCTCTTTCCGGCCTCCCACGATCCCCTTTTCATGCACAGACAGAGGGAAAGTTGCGAGTTGGATTCCATTTCTCCCCTGCGCAAATGCCTCCACGGCTCCCCACTGCCCTCAGCATAAGCTGTGAGCCCTCTGCATACAGCCCGCATCACTGCCAACGGCAGCTCTCTTTCCCCCAGGCCATTTCACATGCAGTTCTCCTGCCCGGAGCACCTCTCCTAACTCCTGCCATCGTCACAAGGCCACCTCCTCCCTCCTGCCTGCCCCTCACCCCCAGGCTGCCTCGGGGGACCGCATCCGAGATGTGTGCACCGATAGGAAAGCACCAATAGCTAGGGGTTTTGTCTGAATGACAGTGAGGGGCCGCACGTCCTCTAGTTAAGCTGCCACCCAGAGAGGTGCAGCACCATTCCCCAAGACACACAGTGTCTTGTCCGAAGACTCTGGGAGGTCTGGGTATTGACACCTGTGAGTGGGTGTTTGCATGGGATCAACTGCAGCGACACAGACGCCCACCTCCCTGGGACACAGTTTCTCCTCTGGCTCCGCCCTGAAGAAACGGAGGCTCCAGCCTGTGTGCTTACAGGCGCGGCAGAGAGAAAAGGACAGAGACTCCGGCAAGGCGGAGGCCGCACCCGCGCTGCCCTCCACCCAGGGAAGGCGCCCGCTTACTTTAATCTCACTGGGGTTGGGCTGGCTGCGGTGCCGAGGGCCTGGGGGTTCCTCCCTCCGCGCAGCTACGCCGGCCCCGCCCAAGTTCCCAGTCCTCCGGGGCTGGGGCGGCCGCGGGGCGCGGGCTCCAGGGCTCCGGGGTTTCGGCGGGGCGGACGAGGACTCCGCGTTAGACAAAGCCCAGTCCGGGCCTCGCCAGGCGGCGCCGCCACTCCGGGCGCTGGGCGAGACCACCGCGAGCGGGGGAGGATGCGGGATGCAGGCGCGGCGGCCAATGGCGGCACGGGAAGATGGGCTGGTGCCATGGCAACAGCCAATGGCGGCCTGGGGCTGGGACCGCCGGCGGGTGCGGGGCTTCGGGCCTCCGAGCGGGTTCGGCGGAGTGTGTGTGTGTGTGTGTGTGTGTGTGTGAGAGTGCGTGTGTGTATGGGTGAATACCCCTTAGGGAAGGGAGCCTCCCAATGACCATGACCTTGTGTCCTCCACTCCATTCGGGGTGAAATGGCGTCTCAGAACCTGCAGTGGCTGGATCTGCAGAATTTGAGTGTAAGCCATCCAGTTTTGGGTGTTACATCAGAACCTTAGGGTGGAGGGAGGGAAGCTCCAGGGGCGGGGCAGGAAGCCCCTCCCCACGGATACGGCCTGGCCTGGATCCGATGGGTCAGGGCAGGCCAGGGTTGGGGATCTAGCTGGACCACCCCGTCGAGCGTCCTGGCTGACATGGGGGGTGAGCGTGGGGGATGGGCAGGCACGCTGGGACCCTACATCTCTCCCTGTCCCCCTGCCTAGCAGAGTGTCAGCGCCTCCATGACTCCATGGCCCTTCCTACATTCTCTGAATCTCTGACTCTGTGTCTGTCCCCTGTGGGACCCATAATTCACCCTCGCACAAGGGAAGCCATTGGAGGCAGGGGGCTGGGCTCCCAGGAGTACCCGTCCCCAGCTGTCTCAGATCGTCAGTAGGTCCCCGGAGGCCACTTGAGGGTTTAACACCCAGAGGCCGAATCTGCAGCTGCCCAAAGGACGAAGGAGACATGGCTTTGGGGCTTGCCTCTCTCTTCTCTTGGCTGGGGGGGCCAGAGCAAGTCGTTCACCTGGAGACCCTCAGTTTCTCCCTCTGTAAAATGGGGAGGTGGCTGCAGCCTTTGTAAGGGCTGGTGCAGGGAAGGACAGGACAGGAGGGGCAGCCAAGGACACAAGGACCACGGCCACCATGGTGTCTCCTGTTGGGCCGGCTGCAGGAGGCCCCTTGTGTCCCACCCTGGGACAAAAACACTGGAGGCGCCGAAAGAACTTGGACCTTGGGTGTTCCAGAGCCTCCGGAGCCAAACACAGCCGCCCCCAGCCTGGGGGACCCGGGAGCGAGTGCAATGGGCAGAAGGGCTCTTTCCAGAGGCTGGGAAGGCTGCACTGAGAAGGGGACACCGGTGCTGGGCCTCTTCAGCATGAATCAGAGCTGGGCATGGGATCAAGGAGGGGAAAAGCATTCCAGGCTGAGGGAACAGCACATACAATGCCTGGAGCCAGGAGAGATCAGAGCCCACTCAAGGCATATGGACTTCGGTGGTGGGGCTGGACCAGGGAACTGATGCGGCGTTTAGAGAAGGAGGAGTCCTGGGGCTGAGCTGACCACGGGAAAGCAGGGCAGACTGGGCAAAACCGGAATGGGGGCGGGGAGAGCACAGAGCCCAGAGCCGACTTCAGCTCCACCTTGACTCCCCTGCATGACCTGGGGCATGGCCTCAGTTTCCCATTTTGTTCACTGGGAGGTGGTTAGAGAATCCCTGCCCCAACCCCCATGGGACGAAGTCTCAGCTCCCCCATCCAGTCTTAGATGCCACTGCTCTCCAGGCCCCTCTCAGCCAGAACGTTAGAGCTGGCAGGGGGCTTGGAGGGTACAATGGCCAGTCTTGTCCTCATTCACAGGGGAAAACTGACGCTCAGGGCAGGGAGCACGTTGCTTGAGTTCATGCGCAAGCCCAACCAGGCCCTCCCTGGGCGTTCCTCACCACTCTGGGTGGGGCTGGGGCCTGGAAGGTTGAGAGCACATGAGGGCTGAGACCCCAAGGCAAAATGCCCTTGTCCGCAAGCCTCTGGAACATCGCGTCCCTGACACCACCCCAAATCCTTGACCCTGTAAATCTTTGAGCCACAGCCAGAATCGGGCATCACTGTAAATTCTAGAAAGACAAGAGCCTTCTGAACCCTCAGAGCCTCCCAGGACCCCAGGCCCAATCTCGGGGTGCCAAGGCCTAGTGGGGGGCCTCTTCCCAGTCTCCCTCCCTGGTATCGTCTGCTCCCTCTACCGCACAGGGCTCGATTCTCCCCATCGTCACCATAAAACAACGCCCCCCGAGCCTGGCACACAGCCAGGTTCATTCTTGGACCTTCTGAGCCTGACCCCGGGCATCTCTGCCCCCTTGATTCGCCCCCCCCATTCCCCACTGAGCCTCCGCCGTGTCAGGGGCCGGGGGCGGAACCAGGAGCGTCCCCCGACTCGGAGCTGGATTGGGGTGGGGGACAGGGGAGCAGGAAGGCAGCAGGTGGTCATGAGATCACAGAGACGGGCTCAGGCTGGGTGACTGGGCAGGGCCCTGACAGGTGAGGAGAGAATGCCACTGGAGGTGGGGGAGGGGTGGGGCCGGCTGGTCCAGGCCGCGTCCCCGAATCCCGACCCGGGATGGGTCGCCTGACCACGGTTCTGGGCCTCAGTTTCCCGTGCGTGCAGCGGACGGGCTCGAGGCCCCTTCAGCACCGCGGACAGCTCCCGCCGGCCTCTGGGCTGTGCCCTCTGCGGGCGCCTCCGCCCCGCGCTCAGGCTCCAGCCCAGCTCGAGGCGTGACCTTGGGCTCCCCGCAGCACCCTCCCAGCCTCAGTTTCTCTTAAAGAGGGGATGTTATAGCCCCAGAATTCAGATTTCGGAGGCCAGCAAAGCGCTCGGGCCCGGTGGGATGGATATTACTATGGACATCCGCGAGGGCGAACATCTAAGTCAGCCCTACGCTCTGCGGCCAGAAGGGGAAACTGAGGCCTGGAGAGCTGTAGGGCGTGGCACGGTCCCCCACCCGCCTGCGCACGACGGAGCCTCGGCAGAGCGAGTCCTCGCCGCAGCGCCCCCGCCGCAGCCCTCCCGCCGTAGCCAGTCTTCTGGTCTGCGCAATGAGGAGGGGTCCGGGGGTCTGTCTCGGAGGCAGAAGGCTGGGCCCGGCGTGGCCGCGCCTGCGCAAACCCGGAGTGGGGGGGGGGGATTGTGGCTGCGGCGCGGGGGAGGGGCTGCCAGCCCTGCGAACAACCTGAGGCGGTTTCCCTGGCAACGGTCTCCACAGCGACTGCGCGAGACCCCAGACCCTTGGCGATTCCCTGCGCGTGCCCTTGCGCCTCCCGCTGCCGCGACCACCGTTCCCGCGGTCCTCACCCCATTCCGGGCTGCGGCTCTCCCGCCCCAGCCGCGCCCACGGCCAGACCCCACGCGCCGCGGCCGGGACCCCCGCGCCCTACCTGGTCCCCGAAGAAGGCCGAGTGCAGCAGGCTCAGCAGCCCCAGGAGCCCCATGGAGCCGCGGCCGCCTCAAACAGTCTGCGCCCCGCCCCTCGGCCGCCGAGGGTGGGGGTGGGAGGGACGGGCCGGGAAGCCTGCGCCTGCGCGGAGCAAGGGACTGAGAGGGGGTCACACGGCGGGGCAGGCGGGGACTCTAACGCGAAGGGGGCGAAAGAGGGGAGAACTGGGGGGCCCTCCCAGGCGGGGGAAGGGAGTCTCGAGGGACTGAGGACTTGGGAGGGGCGGCGTGAGGAGATACCGAGTGAGGGAGATGGGGGCGGGGACCAGCGTGAGCGGAGAAGGAGGGGGGAGGGGCGGGGGTCCAACGGGGTTGGGGAGCCCTAGAGAGGCGCGGGAGGGGTCCCTGGGGGCGGGGGAAGAGCAGGGAGCGGCTCTCACGGGAGCTGGAGAGGCGGTCCGGTGTTGGGAAGTGGGCCCGGGGAAGGAGGGGTCCCCTGGAGGACAGAGATCTCGAAGGGACGTAGGGGGGCGCCGCCCTTCGGCCTCAGTCGGCTGCCCGCTTGGACAGTGTCCCTGCAGTGGCCGGGGCCGCGCGTTCCGTTCATTAGTCATTCAGCAAACGTTGACTGCGCGCCTGCTGCTTGCCGGGCTCTGAACTGGGCGCTGGGCACGCGGGGGACTGGTGGGCGACACCACACGTAAACCAACTTTCAGTCATTTACCAAACACTTAAACACCTACTGCGTGCTGGGCCCTATGCAGTGAACAAAATAGTCAAAGCCCCTGCCCGTGGGAAGCTGACACTGGGGGTAGAGGGACCGATAGTCAACAGGAGAACATGTTGGCTAGAAGTGGGCGCTGAGGAGGAAACAGCAGGGGAGGTGGGGGGCGTGGGGGGCTACTAGGAAGGGCACTTGAGTGGAGACCTGAGGGGTGACCCAAGAGAGAAGAGCATCCCGGCAGAATCAACCGCTAGCGCAAAGGGAGGGGCAGGAGGTGAGGACGAGGAGGGGACTGGGCGGGTCAGGCCGTGCAGCGCCGGGGTCGGGGGACGAGGGAGCCAGCCCCCAGGGCGGCGGGCAGAGCAGGGAGGCGCCCCGCTCGCTGCTCACACGCGCCCTCTGGCGGCTTCGGGGAGAACAGGCCGTCGGAGGTGCCGGGAGACGAGGCGGGATCCGGGGCGACTGAGGGCGTCCGGGAGGGGTGGGGTGTGGGAGATGGGGAGGATGGTGTGGGGTGGGGAGGGATAGTAGGGGGGGGATGGAAAGGGACGGTGGGAGTGGCGGAGGGGGCGTTATCACGAGCTCTGCTAAGTCCTGGGGAGTAGAGAACAAGCGGCGAGAGAAAGGGGCGCTACTGTAGCGGGATGGTGAGGACCGGCCTCCGCAAGCAGGTGCCGAGAATCAGCGGGAAGGGCGTCCGGCGGAGAGCGGAGCCCGTGGGAAGGCTGGGAGGTGGGAACTGGTTGGGAGAGGACGAGGAACAGCGGGGGGCGGGGCTTCCTGGGCCACGGCGGACCCTGGGCGTTCTTCTGGAGCCTGGGGAGATCCCAGGAGGATGACACGCATTAAATTGACGTCCAGGTGGGAGATGGTGGAGGGCTGGCCAGGGTGGTAGCAGTGGGGCGGTGGGAAGCGGCAGACGCAAGTTAGGTTCTAAAGCTAGCTGACCGACGGGGGTGGGAGAGGGGTGTAGTGCCCCGAGCCCCAGCGAGGGAGTTGCCTCTGAGATGGTGGAGATGGCGCGCAGGCTTCAGGGGCCCAGGACAGATTCAGGAGGGACGGGACAAAGAAGCAGGAACGTAGCGCGGCCTGAAGGCGGAGCCCGGGCCGCCACCAGACAGAAGGGCTGGGCGGGGACGTCCGGGTCTACAAGGACTCCTGCCTCGCCCCCTGTACCGCCCCGATAGTAGTCCAAGATTCAGGCGCCACCTGGCGGCTACAGTGCGCGCCGCAGTCTGGATAAGACAGTGTTCGAATCAATACTAATACGCAGTCTCCTAATCTGACGTAACTATTATACAAACTGCAGAAAATTAAAGTGATGATCATTGCCACTCCTGCCCTAAGCCCACCCCGGTGACCTGTGGTGGCCAGGCTGGAAGCTTCCCGTGAACGCTCAAAAGGTGACCCTGGTTATGGGGGGCCTGATGAGGGGTTACACCGATGCTGCTGTCCCAGGGAGGGTCCTGCTCATTTTTACAAAACAAGAAACTGTGCTAAAGGTTCAGTCAGTAACTTGACTCCGCAGGCCAGGAAAGCACCGGAATGAATATGAATGGGTAGGTCTGTGTGCCAATAACACTTTATTTACAAACAAATGGCAATGTTTGCACACCCCTGGCAGCACCCATCCCCACTTCCACCAGCACAGTTCCACTGCGCAAGATGGAGGGGCTCACACCCCTGGCACATGCATTTTGCTCCTGCAGGAGGGCCTAGCAGCTCCAAAGTTACGCACGTCTGTACAGCTTTTCGTGCTCAGGGTCAAAAACCACCTCCCTGCGAAGGGTCGGATTTGCCCAGGGCATTCCTCTCTACTCTTCCAATCCAATGTAAAAAACGTGTTTACTTCAGCAATTGCTTTCTCTTTCCTTTTTAAAATATTTATTGATTTACTTATGGGTGTGTTGGTCTTTGCTGCTGCACGCGGGCTTTCTCTAGTTGCGGCACATGGGCTTCTCATTGCAGTGGTTTCTCTCGTTGCAGAGCACAGGCTCTAGGACTCCCCGACTTCAGTAGTTGTGGCACACAGGCTTCAGTAGTTGTGGCTCACGGGCTCTAGAGCACAGGCTCAGTAGTTGTGGCACATGGACTTAGTTGCTCGACAGCATGTGGGATCTTCCTGGACCAGGGCTAGGACCCGTGTCCCCTGCATTAGCAGGCAGGTTCTTAAACACTGCACCACCAGGGAAGTCCTTTGTTTTTTTTGGCTGCGCTGGGTCTTTGTTACTGCGCAGGCTTTCTCCAGTTGTGGCGAGCAGGGGCTACTCTTTGTTGCAGTGCACGGGCTTCTCATTGTGGTGGCTTCTCTCATTGTGGAGCACGGGCTCTAGGCGCGCGGGCTCAGTAGTTGTGGCGCAGGGCTTAGTTGCTCCGCGGTATGTGGGATCTTTCCCCACCAGGGCTGTAACTGGTGTCCCCTGCGTTGGCAGGCGGATTCTTAACCACTATTCCACCAGGTAAAGCCCAATTGCTCTTTTAAATTATGGAATTTCCAAAAAGCAACTGAGGCTACAGTGGAGGGAGGCTACCTACTTCCTTTCCAGTTGTGGGGCCGGGCAGGCAAGGTCCTGTTCTGACTGAAGTGAATCTGGTCCATGTTGCCCAGAGACTTTCCATGGCAGCCCTCACAAAGGCCTTTAAACTCACTGCGAGGCAGACAGCTAATCTCACCCAAGCCTCACGTGATGTATTCAAGTTTCTAGCTGGTTCTTCTGAAGCCCGATCAGGTTCAGGGGGCCATCCACAAGCGTGTCAGTATTCTATCCATTGAATGGGCTGCCAGCCCCTCACTTCTCACCTTTGCCATCACCCAGGTGTCCCATCTAGTGCGCTGGACCCACGGGCTGCCTTCCCCACTCATCCTTCCCTCCTGCCAGGTGTAGGTCAGGCCCACCTGTCCTTTTTCAGCCCACGGAAGCTCATGGTTTCTGCAGGGCTCTGGCTCCTGGCATGTGCGCGTGTTAGGAACTAGAGGTCCAGCAGCATTTTGACGTCTGTCTGTTTATACATCAGCCCTGTTCCTAACGGGTTGCTCTCTTCTCCTTAAGGGTTTAAAGGAGCCCTCCATGAATCAGGGACATGAGACAGACTGCAGAGAATCTAGTCTCGTCACTTGGGTCCTTCTGCCAAACTGGGCCAACCCGAGTGCTTAATCCTGTCACGCAATCTGTGTCCTGCCTTCTCCACTCGAGGTTACAAACGATGAGCTGTGCTTTCTGTTCAATTTAACTCCAGACCAAGATATAACAGCACAAGCAAATTACGTTAAAACTGAAATTCCGGGAAAGGAACCCAGAGCAGCAGTCACAGGGGGAGAAGCTCCTTTCAATCATCTCCTCCCCATCTCCATGGCTGGACTGTGGCCGCCCCTCACATTCTAAACTGAGGTGCAGACTTGGGTGCCTAAAGGCCACCTGCAGAACACCCCCCTGCTCCCCACCTTGGCTGATGGCAACTCCAGCCTTCCAGTAGCTCAGGCCAGAACCTGGGAGTCCCATCCACTTTCTTCCACATCCCATCAGCAAGTCGTAGGGACCCCTTAGGGCCTCACTGCTGCTTGGACAGTCACGGTGCCTGTCCATCCACTGGGGCATCTGCCATCTTTCCCATCGTGAAGGAAACAAGATCTGACCAGGAAGACTTAGGGAACACGGTGGAGACCCCAC
Organism: Phocoena phocoena; assembly: GCF_963924675.1. Lineage (NCBI taxonomy): Eukaryota > Metazoa > Chordata > Mammalia > Artiodactyla > Phocoenidae > Phocoena > Phocoena phocoena. The sequence continues at coordinate 172,577,529 of NC_089221.1, forward strand.
CCACAGGACACCCCAGGAAGGCTCAATCCAAGGCTCCGGGCCCCGGGGTTACTGTGGTTTTCGGAAGCTGATCAGGAGCACAGGGAGAGCCAAGAGGAGGCACCGATGCAGGCAGCGCAGGCCCCTGGACATCCCGGGACTTAGCACAGAGCCCAACCCACCCGTTCCCTAGCCTCAGCCTACCCGAGGGGCTGTGTCTACAGCAGGAAACCCAGGGCCACACGCTGTCCAACGATGGCCCGTGACCCACCTGAGCCTCCAGGTTTTGTGACCAGGCCCAGCCCCCTTCCCTGGGGGGTGGACCAGAAGCACCACACGTGGGAAGGACTGGTCGCACTCAGGACTAGACAAGTCTCTACCTTTATTGGCCAGCAGCCTACTTAAGGGGGATGAAGCGGGAGGAGTGGGTGGCCCCAATGCCGGGCCGGCCATGCTTCACAGGCTTGTAGGTGATGGAGAACTCGCCTAGGTAGTGGCCGATCATCTCGGGCTGAGGAAGAAGGGAGCAGGGTGGTCAGGCGGGCGTGGGTGGCCACGCCCCGCCCACCCCGGCCCAGCACAGCCCACACGCACCTTGATTTCCACCTGGTTGAAAGTCTTGCCATTGTAGACGCCCACCATGCTGCCCACCATCTCGGGCAGGATGATCATGTCGCGCAGGTGCGTCTTCACCACCTCCGGCTTCTCCATGGGCGGCGCCTCCTTCTTGGCCTTGCGCAGCCGTTTCAGCAGCGAGTGCTGCTTCCTCCGGAGGCCGCGGTTCAGCCGCCGCCGCTGCCGCGCGCTGTACAGCTGCATCAGCTGCTCACTGCAGGCACAGCGCACAGAGCAGGAGGCCTGAGACCCGGCTCACCCTCACCGCCCGCCCACTGACATTCCCGCTTCCCGTAGGGCCCTCAAAGCAACACTCGCAGCCCGGCCAGGGCCCACGGCACCCGCGCCGAATGTTCGGGATAAAGCCCTCCGGTTCAAGAACCGCCCCCCCCGCCCCCGCTGTCTACAAACAAGGAAGCCGAGCCAGGAAAAGAGGTAGCTCAGGTGAGGCGGCGAAGCCGCCGAACTTCACGGGCAAACTGCTCTGCCCCGAAGGCCTCAAGAACCCAGGAGCGGGGCCACCCTGAGAAACCCACAGCCAACGAGGACCCTGTGCTGTGCCCCCAGGAAGCCGGTCCCTCCGAGCCAGACCCGCGTACACCTCCAGGAAAAAAGGCGTCCCTGGCTGTCCGCAAGCCTCCCTCCCCATCTGGGGGCCAGGTCGTCGCACCCACCCTGCCTAAAAGCTTCCATCTCCTCCAGCCAAACCTTAGACCAGGGATCGGCAAACTCCCGCCCACGTACCAAATCCCAGCCTGCAGCTGCCCGATCTCAAGAGGCTCGCGAGCTAGAACAGCGTTTACATTTCCGAGTGAACGAAAACACGTCCAAAGAGGACGCACAGAAATCCTTTTAAATTCGATCCTCAACGTCTCCACGCGGAGTTTTATCCGCACGCAGCCCCGCCCTCTCCTTTACACACGGTCTACGACCGCGGCCGCAGCCCCCAGCCCTCGGTCACCCCCGCCGCCGCCATCCCCCTCCCCTGCCCGGCCGCCACTTACTAGGACATGTCCAGCAGCTGGTCGAGGTCCACGCCGCGGTAGGTGAACTTGCGGAAGGTCCGCTTCTTCTTCTGCTCCACTTCCGCCTGCGCGGGCCGGGATACTGGTGAGCGGGACCCCGAGACCCATCTCCCAGCCTGCGGCGGCATAACCGGGCCCGCGGCTCCCGCCGAGAAACGTGCGGCCCTCCCGGGCACGGAAGCCCACGGGGACGCACCACCTCGGGCCCGTCCTGGGGCGGCCCGGGGCTACGGGGGCTCGGCTGGGACAAGCGGGCCGACACAGGCCTTCCCTGCCCCGGGTCGTTCCGACACCCAGCAGGCCCGCCCCGCGCCCCCATGTCCGGCGGCGGTTCCAGAAGCCTGCAGGAGGCTGCCGCAGCCGCGCGGCCTGATCCCGGCCTCCACTGCGCGGCCAGAGCTCGGATGGCGCCGGATGGGCCCGGAACGGACACACTAACCGCGACACTCACCATCTGGTCGGCTCTTCAGAAAGGATCGTCCTTTCCGCGCCTGCGCAGTTATCGCGCGGCCTCTCACGTGCCCCGCCCCCGGGCTGCGCGCGCTTCCGCTTCCGCTTTCCCAACGGAGGACGCGCGCCCTCTGCTGTCCGGAGGCCAGAGCTCTGGCTGCGAGGAATAAAGGAGCCTCTGCCAACCTTGGGTGCTCGGACCCCCCAGGCTGGAGCCGGCCGCCTAGTATTTGGGAGCCCCTTCCTCAACTGGGGGACGTGGGACGCGTCGCCGCCCGTTTTGGAAACTCATATTCGTGCTCCTTAATCTCCATAATGAAATCCACGTAAAAAAGTGTTTATGGAGTGCCTGTTTGCAGTAAGCGTGCTGTCTGGGTTCGGGACTGGCCCTCCCCTAGGGAGCTCGCGTCCCAGTGGGCGAGACAGACCCGTAAGAAACAAGGTCATACAGATATCAGAGCCAAAAGGAAACTCGGGGGGTTGGGACACTGGCTTTGCACAGATGGTCAGAAACGGCTTCCCTGATAGGGACCAGCCAGCCTTTAACAGACGAACTTATATCGATATAAAGTAACAACTGCAACATTGCAGTGCTAGGTTTGCAACACATAAGCATGTAATATGTCTAACAAGAAGAGCAAGGACGGGCCGAGGGATGAGAGCTATGTAGGAGTACGCTTTCAATAGTCACTGGAACAAGTGTCCATCTGAAGGCAATTCTGGTACATTAAGATGTATGTGGTACCATGTGGCCCAGCAATCCCACTCCTGCGTGCATACCCCAAAGAACTGAAAGCAGGGACTCCAACAGATTTGCACACCCATGTTCACAGCAGCATGATTCACAGTAGCCAAAAGGTGGAAACAACCCAAGTGTCCATCCATGAATGAGGGATAAACACAATGAGGTCCACCCACACAGTGAAATATAATTGAGCCTTAAAAAGGAAGGAAATTTTGACACATGCTACAATGTGGATGGAACTTGAGGACATCAGTGAGAGAATCCAGACATAGAAGGACAAAATACTGTATAATCCCACCCATGTGAGGTCCCCAGAGGACCCAAATCCATAGAGGCAGGAAGTAGATGGTGGGGGTCAGGGGCTAGGAGAGGAGGATGGGGAGTTAAGAGTTTCAGTTTGGGAAGAGAAAGTTCTGGAGATGGATGCGGGGGCGGGGGGGGCGGGGATGGTTGCACAACAATGTGCACGTACTTAATGCCACTGAGCTGTGCACTTACAAAGCAGTTAAAAATGGCCAATCTTGTATTTTTTAAATTTTTTTTGGCTGCGTGGCCTGTGGATCTTAGTTCCCTGACCAGGGATCAAACCTGTGTCCCCTGCAGTGAAAGTGTGGAGTCTTAGCCATTGGACCACCAGGGAAGTCCCCTACCAATCATATTTTGTCACAGTAAAAAGCAACCCAACAGATGTGTGTGGTAAACTATAGAACAACCCCCTAAAAAACTCAAAAAGCACAATGAAAAAAATTAAAAGAATTAATTTTCTAGCTACACTAGAAAATAGTCACTGAATGCAAAAGAAAGCCGTTAACAGAGGCATACAAGAACAAAAAGACGTGATACATAGAAAACAGTTAAACATTTGGCAGGAGTAAGCCCCATGAATAGATAGAGGATGCAACCAGCCCTGCAGGGAGGCTGAGGTCCTGGAAGAGGGAGTGAATGTGCAAAGGCCCTGAGGTAGGAATGAGAAGATAAAACAAGAGAAAAGGCCAATGCCCCCCCCCCCCCCCCCCCCGCCACATGACTCCACGCACCTCACTCAGTTTGCGTGTGGGGCACGAGGTGACTGTCTCCAGCCCCCTACCGACCAAGTGGCTTTGGGGGGAGCTGGGGCTGGCCTGGAGGGGACGGGAAGTCTGAGCCCTCCTCAGCCATTCCCACAACTGGACGGGGGGGGGGGGGGGGGGGGGCGGTAACCAATTAGGCTTCACGCGAAGGAGGGGACGTCCCTCCGTGCCCCAGTGGGGTACAATGGGTACACTGCAGGAAGCGTCTATCAGGGTGTGAAGGTGCGAAGCGGGCTTGCCCAAGTTTACGGAGGCAAACGTGGTCCTGGGAGCTCCTGGCTGGCTGGAAGGCCCTTAAATGATTGCACAGCACCCTTTGGCCAAGAGACTGTAATTTTGCAGAGAATTCATCTTGCTGATGTAAGGAGCTAACTTTTAACAATACGACGACACGCGGTGGGGACCGGAGGGTGCGGGCACGAGGCCCCCCACTCTGCCTGACCCTGCTGCTTCTGTGAACCGGAGGGATGGGAGGAGGAGGGGTGCAGTCTTGGAGGGTCGTCTTGGGTCTGGGGGAGAAGACACCCGTTTCACTGGCTTTCTAGGCTGAGCCAAGCTTCCCTTCCCCCTCAAAGTGCACTGGGCTGGGGCTCTCCGGCTGTCTAGTTCACCGCATTCTCAAGCCTGGCACACTGGAGCCATCCAGGATTTATGTTCTGAAATCTTGATTGTTGTTTTTACGACGACAGAACGGCCCCGTCACTTCACGTGGCAGTGGAGACTCTGCAGGTGGGAACTCGTCCCACCCCGCCTCCCTGGCCCCCAGGTTCCCTCTGCACCTCTGGGATCCCCCTTGGCTAGGACTCGAGCTGCTCCACTGCCCAGGCCTGGCCCTGCCTCTCGGGCCCTGTGGACAACAGCTGGGCCCCATCAAGTGCCCACCACGACGACCTTCAGCTCCCTAGGCTGCACCCCACCGGCCCTGAACTGGGGGTGCCGACAGCCCCAACCCATGTCCACGGCCCACTTCATGGAAAGATGAGCGGCCCGCCCGAGGCCACAGTCCAGGTGTCACTCCCGCAGGGGCGGGGGTGGCCTGGCCAGCCCCACCCACATGTGTGCAGACGTCTCTTCCTCGGAGCCCGGCAAGTGGCCTCTGAACCCTGGGACCCAGGGTCCCTCACAGTGCGTCTGCAGCTCTGACCAGGCCCCCCACCACCACCAGACCAGATCCCCCAAAGCCCCAGACCTGCCGAAGAGGGCCCGGGCTCCCCACACGGAAAGGGGCTCCTCTAAGCAGAGGGAATAACAGACACAGCGTGGGTTTCTAATCCAAACGCACTTTCTTTATTCAAATCGGTCAGCGGGGACGCCCTAAAGCCCCAAGCGCAGGAGATGGGCTGGCCCGGCCTCCTCCTGGTCCTTGACGCCAGAGCGGACGCAGGCGAGCGCGGCCCCACGGCGCACCTGCAGACATGGCCAGGCAGGCCAGTCGACAAAAGCAAAGAATAAACAAAAAACAAAACACACTCAGTAGATTTCTTCTTTAAGCTCCCAGAGTTTCTGGACCAACGAGTCCCAACCCTCAAAGCCAGGAGTGAGGGACTAAAAACGCCCCTCACCTCCACCAGTGCCGACAGAAACCCTGTTTTAAATTAAAAAATAAGCGAGTATACATTGTAGAAAATTTCTCTTAAAAATCTCACAATTTGTAAATGTATATTTTTTTCTTTAACATAAAAGTTTACAATATACGGTAAAATAAAGGCTCAGGAAAATAATTGCAAAAAAAAGGAAGAAAAAGAAACCTGAAGTTTTGAATTAAAGCTGAAGACTTTTTTTAACCCTGTTGTTGAACCAGTGACTTTTTTATTGAGCTGATGGGTTAGAGAAATAATACGTTTAAAAACTTCGGTCCAGATGCCCACAGCCACCGCCAGAAGCCCCCCACGCTCCAGTTGGTATTTTCCCCAAGTTTGTGATTGTCACGAGTTCACAAGTTTGAATCCTGGCCTCAGCCGCCCGACATCCTCAAGGTGCTGCGGCTAGCGTCGGTAGGGGTGGAATCCTTGTACGTTGTGGTTCTGACCGCGTCCAAAGCCACTTCCGCCGGCGGGGGGACCCCCCGAGCCGGGCACCGAGGGGCCCCCGTAGGAGGGGGGCTGCTGGCTGGGGTCTGAGAAGCCCTGTCCGAAGCCCGCCAAGTCCTGTCCGTAACCTGCGGGGAAGGGCTCAGTGAGTTGGGACCACTTCCGCTCCCACTGGCACCCATGGCCAGGGCCCTGCGCGGGGCAAGGCATGGACCCGGAGGGTGGAGGGCCCACCTGGGAGCCTCGGCAGGACTCTGGGCAGCTGTCTTGCACAGAAAGAAAAGCAGCTCTGAGACCCCTCGGACCCCTCGTCTGTCCCATCTGCTCTCAGCCCTTTTCCCCACTCACTGCCCTGCCCTCATGGCTAGAGAGGCCCTTGAGCCTGGAGACACAGATGATCTGGCCTGCCTTGGTGGACCACAGGCTTCTAGAAAGTTTGTCCTCGGGTGGACCACAGGGTGGACTCAGCACAGATTTCAGGATGGGAGGAAACGTGACAGGCCAGCCTGAGGTACAGGTACAGAGCTTGGCCCTGACGGTGCTGCCTGCACAGCCCCTCCAGGTTGGGCAGCCCCTCCTCCAAGCAGGAGCAGACCCACACCATGCACGGTGGAGGGGGCCGTCCCGGGGGCCCAAACGCCCACCGTGCTGCCCCATGGAAGGAGAGCTCGGGGCTAGCGGGGCGGTGGCCGGCCGAGATCCTTGCCCCGGCAAGGGCCCGTCCCCGAGGGCACCGCCGAGTCCACCCCCGCCCAGGATGGCAGAGGAGGCGACATCGTGGCCCGGGCGCAGGCAGTGGGGACCGTGGAGGAGGAGGCGCCACCTACCTAGGCCACATCACTGCTCAGCCTGACCATAAGAGTGTAAACAAAGTGAGGGCCGAAGCCTGGCGGCTCTGGAGAAGAGGTACCCAGGCCTGGCAAGAGACGAGACCAGGCTGACTGCCCCAGGCGGCCTCGGCAGAGGAGCAGGGGCGGGGAGGGGCACACGCGCTATCGCTCGCACACCCCCACCGGGGGCCGGCGACCCCACACCCGCCACCACCGCCACATCCTACTCCGGGTGAGGCGAGAACCCACATGCTCAGGGACCGCGGCCGGGCAAGGCCCCCAGGGGAACAAGAGCGTGCGGTGTAGGGGTGCTGGGGGCGTCTGTTCAGCGCCAGCAGAGCCCCAGGCCCACCCTGTCCCCACAGGAGCTCCTCTGATGGGTGCGGACCCCGGGCTCCAGAATCCACCTGGCAAGCACCCTTGGGGACGCACAATGCTGACGTCGCACGGCCCTCACACCCGCCCTGAGCCCTACAAAACCAGACACCCAAGGCGGCAGGGCCCACCGGGGCGCCCCCAGGCACAAGGCCCCGGACGTCTGCCAGCCGCGGACGCTCCTCCGCACCAGCGCCCTGGCCGAGACCCCAGAAACCAAGCGCCTGCTTCAGGCCCGCTCGAGCCTGGGTCTCTCGAGCTCTCCCCGCGGTGCGTGGATGCGGGGAGCGAGGCACTCACCGTACTGGCTGTACGGGAAGTCGGGCTGCGCCGACGGCGGTTTGCTCATGTCCGGGGCGGCCTGAGACGGAGGCGGCGGGAAGGCCAGAGGTGCAGCCCCCGGAGTGGCCGGTGGTGGGGGGACCCCCGGGGGGGCGAACTGATCCGGTGGGGGAGGTGGAGGCCCGTAGCCAAAACCTGCAGGCAGACAGGAAAGACAGACACAGACGCGGTGCTCGCCCTCAGGGAGCCGCCCAGACCACCTCCACCCAGCAGCCAGGCCTCAAGGACGCCCACAGGCCGGGCCCACAGCCGAGGAAACGACCCCCACCAGCGGCCAGCCTGGCAGCACACGCCTAGCGGGGCGGGGCCGCAGGCCCGGTAGCCTTGGGAAGGCGGAAAGTTGTGAGCCGTCCATGAAGGGCGCCCCGCTCTTCCTCATCAGAAATGAAACTGGCCGGGGGCTGGGCCGGGAGCAGGCGCCCCTCCTGTAAGGACACGCGGTCATCAGGTGGCCCGCAGGCCCTGGTCCGGGCTACAGGGCTGCACTGACCAGTCCCGGGTCCCTGGCCACAGGGGGCCGCTGAGCACGCCGCCCCAAGACACACGAGGGAAGGAAGGCAGAAGACACTTCCTGCCGGCCGAACGACACACTCAAGTGGCTGCTTGTTGGCCCTACAGGATCAGGTGAGGCACTTCTCTTTCCTGATGGACACACGGTCACCACGTGTGGCCACACCCCCTCTACCCACGGTGCTGGGGGACGGAAGGCCCGCCCCAGCCCTCCAGAGGCGCCTCTTCAATTACAGCTGGGCACAAAGCAAGTGCATCAAGCCCCCTCAAGTGAAGCACGGAGAGCAGGTCCCGAGGGATTAAGGTGAGCCAGAGGGTGGGGGAGGGGGAGGGTCTCCGTGCCCGACAACTCCCAGCCCCCTCCCCCACCACCCCCCAACAGGGCCCGCGGCCACTTACTGAACTGCGGGGGCGCGCCGTAGCCCTGGGGGAAGCCCTGGGGAGGGGGGAACCCTCCAGGAGGGGTAGACACGATGTAAGAGGTGAAGGGCGGAGGCGGCGGGGGGGCTCCTCTTCCTGCGGGGGGCGGTCCGTAGCCACCTGGAACACAGAGAGCAGGATGAGGGCGGGCAGAAGCCCCCAGCCCCATCCACCAGTTTCACACCCTGTTCTCTCCATCTCCTCCCAACAGGGACTCACCGATCGCCTGTCCTGCTGGCACCCACATCCCTGCAGGGAAAACAGAGAGGGGTGGGTGCTGCGTCAGCGCCATAGCGTGGACGGGGGACCCCCGCCCCCCGCGGGACCTGGTGTCCTGACGCATCATGGGTGCAGCGGAGACGTCAGAGGGGAGCCTTCCTTGGGTCGCATGGCCCCAGCCCTTCCAAGCAGCCCCTCGGTCGGGAGGGCGGGGATGCCCACAGAGCAGGGACTCAGTCGCATGTGTGGGACTCAGGCTGGGAGGCAGGAAGCCAGGGCGGCCTCCGGCCAAGCGCTGGTTCTTCCCCTGCTTGTGGGTGTGAGGGTACCTGGTCTCACTAGACGGTCCCCTACAGCCATGGCTTGTTTCGCAATAAAAACCATTCTAAAAGCCAGCCCTGGAGAGACCAGGAATAAAGCCTGGAGCCATGCAGAAACGGGTCTATGAGCTTGGGGGAGCCCGGTGCCCTTCCCTGGACAGTGTTCCTTCTCTAGGTTTCTAAAGGGAATGGAGGCTCCTGGATCCTGGCTCGGGGCCCCTGGCCACCCCAAGCCTCCCCGCAAAGCTGTCCGTAAAAGCTCTGCCAGCCCCACACGGAGGGCCCACAGCCCAGGGAGCTGGAATAGACCCAAAGGGCTCAAGAGGCAGGACTCCATGCTTCCTCCCTGCTGGGTGGAAACCCCGCTCTCCCCAGAGCCTCCGACCAGAGCCTGCGAGACAGTCAGCCACGTCCATCTCCCACTCCGGCCTTGTGGCACCTGCCCTTGGAGACACATCTCCGACCTCTGCCGGAGGCACCAGCCCAGCACTCCCAGCGCCCATGGGCGGCAGACGGGACAGACCCACCCAGCCCTGGACAGGGAGGGGCCCTGGTGCAGGTTGCGGCCCCCACAGCCCGCACGCGTGCCAGTGGGCGCGTCCCAGCTGTGGATGGGCCCGTCGGGAGGGACGCCAGCCTTACCTTGCGGGCCATACCCCTGCTGCCACGTGGGCGGGGGCTGACCTGCCCAGCCGTTGGCGGCACTGGGCACGACCCGGCTGCCCCACTGGCTGGCCCCCGGCTGGCCTGGCGCTTGGCTTTTGCTGTCCCGTGGCTCGGCCCGTTTAACTTCCACCTAGACAAATCGAGCTCTGGTTTAGGGAGATGCTGAGGGTCTCAGACCCCCTTCCCTTCAGACACACCCTCAGATAACTTACAACTACACTTAGCATCTTATTATGACTTAAAACTAAATACTTAACTATAAACCTTATTTAGGCCAGTAACTTTTTTTCTTAAAAAAGTTTTTATAATTCTTTTGTCTAAAAAATGTTTCTCAGGTACAACAGATCCAGCTGTAAGTCACATGAAGCCCCACCCACTGCAGAGCAGGGCTGAGGGCCAAGAGTCCGCAGAGAGTTCTGTGCGTGACAGGGGCCTTTCAGTCAAGTTAAGGGGCAGTGTCAACCCAGGGTCACGCAGGTCAGGCTCAGCCAACCATCGTGGCCCTCCTCTCGGCCCCCCCCCCCCCGGCCAGCCTTGCAGGCCCTCTCCAAAGCCCCCGCCCTGCCTTCGCCCTTCAGCTCATACCTGAGAAACACAGTTGGTTTACTTAGGTTTTTTATTTAAAATGTCTAATGGAAGATAAAGACTTACCTTCCCCAGGCTAACGCTTAAAGAATCTCAATTAACTCAAAATAATGTCAGAGGGAATGGATGTGATAAGAGAATCTTACATTACATCTAACAAAAAAAGTAAACAAACATGCAATAAAATGGACATTTGAATCAGTAAGCAATCTTCATACTGTGTTAGGTCAGCAGCCCAGGACCCTTCCGCTTTTGGACGTGCCAGGAGCCACAGCATGTGGAGGGTGGGACAAGGGGACGGAGGTACCCATCCCACCAGGCCTAGCCCCGCCTACACAGCCTTTCCAATGTGGGCCGACTGACAGCAAAGACCCCCGATTCCAGGGCTGCGTTAGCCTTCTAGAATCCCCAGTTACTCTTGTTTGTAGGATAAATTTTAGCAAGGAGAAAGAGACAATGAATTCACTTGGAGCCTGGTGCGCCAAGCATCCTGTATTCAGAGTCCCATCAATTCTGCCTAAAGGCGTTCCTGGGAGAGGACAGACAGGCAGGGGACAGAGGCACAAAGACCCCACCTTCCGATGCCCCGAGGATGCTCCATGGACAGGAACAAAATCCCCAGTAGCTCAGGGCGGTGCGAAAGCAGGACCAGAGGACCCATTTCAAAGAACTCAAATTAATGAGTCTTCACACTTTCCTTAAGGGAATTTAGTTCCTGCTTACAAAGCAAAGCAGCCCTGTGATTTAAGAAGTATATATATTCTTTTAGTCTTCCTATTCTGCCCTTAGCTTTTAATTACACGTGGGCCCCAGCCCTTCGAGACGGGGCTGGAGCTGGACTCTGCCCCTGGGAGCAGATCCGTGCACTGAGCGGGCCTCTCTGTCCCTGAAGGAGGACCTCACTCCTCCCCAGTTGTAAACGCCACAGGACGTTAAAACATGGGACACGGGCTCTTCTGAACGTGTGTTCGTAACAGCACACACCCTTGGAATCTGCAAGCTAACCTTAAACTAGGAGCGTCAGTGAACGTCTCAAACTGAGAGCGTGACTGTGTCTCCTGCACAGTCAGGTTCGCGTGGAACTGAGTCAGCCGCCCATCTGTAAAGCGAAGGGGCGGGGGGGCGGGGGTTGCCCCTGGGGCCAGACTCCCTCCACGTCTCAGCCGACGCAGGGCTCCGGCAGAAGGGCTGGGCTTGCCGAGGGGACGAGGACAAGCCGAGGGCCTGGGAGGGGCGGCAGCCTGGCCGACTGCACAGCCCCCCACCAGTTACTCAGGTGAGAGCCGAGTTCTCAGCAAGCTCAGGGCCGGAAAATGAGGGGTCGGGCCACCTCCCGAGAGGCTCCCTCCGTGGCAGCAACACAGTATGAAGATGAAACACCAGAGGTCACTTGACTGCATGGAGTTAAGAACTATCAGGAGCATGTGGCCGGTACCGAGTTCACAGTAAGTGACCCAATTTGAAAACCAATCCTTCAGGATGTTTACGTTGCCTTCAGTTTTACACGGAACCTGTTCTCAAAGGTTCACGGCCGGCACTTTACGGGGCCGGCGTGGGACGGGAGGGGAGGGGAGGGGACACACATCTGAAGGAGTGGTCACTGAAACCAAGCCTGAGGCAACCCGTGACTTCACTGGACGCCAGCCTGCCCGCCCCGCCGGCCGCCCCCCAGGGGCTCTAGAGCCAGGGGCTCCCAGAACCGGGTCCGACCCCCAGCTGGGGGTCCCGGGATGACTAGCCCGGCCCTCCTCCTGTCCAGGGATTTCCTCTCCAGTGAAATCCCTAGGTTGCCTAAGACTTAGTTTGGTCTTAAGATAAAATAAAACTACAACTACACACTTTTTTGCCCATGATGTCGTGAAAATGCATGTTGACAGCCTGGTCCACTGATTGTTCGTCCTCGAAAGTAATAAATCCAAAACCTAGCCAACGACGAAGAGTGAATCAAGGTAGCAGGGTGTTGTGACACAAAACAGGGTGATGAACAGTATTAGGGACGGGCCGAGGGATCGACCGAGGGTCTCAGCGAAGCAAGTGTGCGAGGCTGTGGGGCGCGAGCACGCCTCAGCCCAGAGGCCGCTTCCTCCACAGAGATGACCTTGGAGCCACAGGGGCGCATGTTAGCAGCCGCCCGGACAGCAGGGCGCTGAGGGCCCGGCTGGCGGGCAGCCCCAAGTGTGTCGTGGGTGCGCTTCTGCTTTTCTGAAACCCAGGGTCCTCCCCCTCGGCTGGCAGTCGCTTTGCAGCTAGTGCTGACAGCAGCCGTACACTGTTCTAGCGCCTTAACAGAGGTACGTCTCTACCAGTTAGAGCCTCGCCAAGCTTGCCCAACGCTGTTGGGTAAGCCCGAGGAGTCCTGCCAAGGTAACGTACGTATGTATACAGGTGTCTATCTATACGTAGCTGCATAAATACACAGAGATACAGGCCACAGTGGGTTCCAGCAGGTCAAACACTGCTGTCGGCAGCAAGAGCAAGAGGCACCATGTCATCAAAAGGACAATTTCAAAGGGAAAAACAATTTAGCGTTTCCCAAACACAAGAGAGTGCAGTATAAACGAAGTTTGCTGGTCTGGTGAGCGCGGCTGCCTGGCTAGCGTGGAGTGTCCAGCCCTCAGGCTGCTGCTCTGGCTCCCCAGGGCCCATCTGTGCTGAGCACTACAGGCCCCCCACGGCAGCTGCCGGAAGACCCCGAACAACAAAGGACAGGCCAGGGGAAGGGCCAGGGCCCAGAAGGGGCGGAAGATGGGTGTGGGGGGAGGGGCACGGAGCACCGCGGGAGGTGGACGCAGGGGGCGGGGGCAGCCCCTGGAGGCAGGGGAGGGAGGGCCCAGGAAGGAGCAGCTGCCTCCAGGCCTCTCAAGCTGAGCAAAGAAGGATGCGGGAGCACAGTTGTGTGGACCGTGTGGAAAGACTCCTGGCAGAACTGTGGTGGGAGAAGGATGGAGGAGGGAAGGCAGCTCAGAACGGTAGGCGGCAGCCTCTCAGGGAGGCGCGCCCTCTCCGCACACGCGCATGCCTGAGCGTGATACACGCACACAGGACCTGCACACGCCCGTGGGGAGGAAATGTGAACAGACCAGAGGAGACAGGCCGCAGTGGCGGGCACGCAGGAGGGCATGAGGGAGCAAAGGCAGCGGCTGAGGTGTGTGGGGACTGAGCCCGGGGCGGGGACGAGGAGCCTCAGATGGACCGAGGGACAGGGAGGGAGGGAGAGAGGGAAGGAGGGAGGGAGGGAGGCTTCGGAGAAGACTCAGGAAGGAGAGGAAGTAGGGACGAGCTCTCAGGGAGCCCGCTGACCAACTGCTGGCTCTGGCGCGGCTCCCACCCTCCACCCGCCTAGCACTGGGGGCCGCGCGGGGACTCGCCAAGCCCCACGGCGGAGGATGATGGCAGGAGCTACATGGGAACAGGGCCGAGGGGTGAGCCCCGAGCGCTCTCCCGCATCCCCTCCTGCCCAGACCCCGCCCCGGCCACCTGGCGCCCCCGGGCCCGGGCTGAGGACCACAGGCGGCCCACGGGGTGACTAAGAGCAGCCTCGGGACCCCCGCATCCCAAGGCGTCCCAAGATCAGAGGCAAATGGTGGAACACAACATGGGTGATGAACGGCATGTGAAAAAGTGAACGTTTTCTCCAAGTGCAGGAGTGTCTGAAGCCACAGGGCTCGCGGTCCTTAGAGTGCAAGAGGCGGTGAGTCGTGGGGAAGGAGCCCCGGGGCGGGGCTTCTAGGGATGCGTCTGTCTGTCAAGAGGCGACATCACCGCTGAGGAAGCGGAACAGAAACACACTGAAACTTCGTTTACACCCCACTGGAGCAAAGCCCGCTCCCTCCTCTGACTGCGGGACTGGCCTGTACCTGTGTGATATAATTTAGCACCTGGAGAAAAGAAATCTAAAGAGATATCGTTAATCACAAACAATTCACAGAGAGAAAAGGAAAAACAACTTACTTAACATTACTGTACTTTACTATGAAACACTTAAGTATGTCACTAAGCATGTACGTCTACATTAAAATTAAGACTAAGACTTAACAGCTTAATCGACATGAAGTGAGGATACGTTACTTAATCACGGAGGAAGGAGGATGAGGTTCAAATGGCAAACTATTCTCCAGCATGGCGGGCGCATGCTGTGGGCGGCGCCGGCCACGCTTGGATGCCTCGAGGGGCTGGGCAGGGGCCGCAGGGTCTGGCGCACCTAGCTCACAAGGCCGGCCCAAAAGCGGTTCAGGAACCAAAACAGGGACAAAGGCAGGGACAAATAGCAGCAGCCAGGGGGGAAAAAAAAAAAAGAAAGAAAGAAAAACAAAGGGCATGGAAATTGGGCGCCCAGTGTCCCAGCCCCGCAAACCACAGTGGACGTGCAGGTGGCGGCTGGGGGAGGCTGGTGCGGGCGCGCTGGGGCGGCTCCTTGCCCTCCTCCCACCCGCCCCGCCGACTTAGGGGACTTACGGAAAAAAGAACAAGAAAAGAAGAAAAAAGCATGGGATGGATCAAGGGAACTCCACGTTCAAGCCGAGCTGGGGCAGACCTAGCCTGACGACATGAAATGAGACTCCTGACTTCGCTGGAGTGAACTTAAAACAGGAGACAGTCGTAATTGAGGAAGTTCACAATTTAAAAGAAAGACTAAGCTTTCGGGACACCCTTAAAAACATAAACCATGTTGAAATTCATGCCAAGTTGTAAAAACTTCAAAAGAACGAGCTTAAAAAAAAAAAAAAAAAAAAAAAAAAAGGTTGTACCGCCTGCCCTTGGGAAGCAGACAGGCTGGGGCTGCGTGGGAACGGACTTCAGTCTCCAAACCACCCTCTCCTGAGGCAAGGCTCGCTACAACCACCACCTAATTGTGAGATAGTTTGCCATCTGAGGGGAAGGCCAGGGACAAACTCCATCTCTTTTACCTCGAGGCCTCTGCTTTTCCGCGTCGTAGATCATGACCACTTCCGTGACCTGGAAGGGAGATGGGCGTCTGAGGGCCCAGGTCTGCAGGTGGCACAGGCACATCTGCCTACAACACTCCCGGCCCCCGCTGCCTGGGACTGCCTGCCGAGTGCAGGAAGTTCCGAGGCAAAAGGCCAGCTTCCTGGGCTCTGAGACACACGGGGCCGAGAGCAGGCCGAGGGGTGCTCACGGGGCAGGGTAGGTGGCGGGTCACCAGGGGCCCAGGCCCCATGCTCCAGTAGGGAGACGAGAACCAGGACCTCCCACCCGGGATCAGAGTCCCCGGCCTGGCTGGGCCACCACGTTCCCTTCCTCGTCCGCTCCGCACAAGTTCCTGCCAGGCCCTGGGTACAAACAGGTACCACCAGGCAAGCACGCTGCAGCCGGGGCACACGTGGCCGGTGGAAGCCTGGGGGGACTTCGTGTCTCTGCTTCGGATGAGGGGACAGCCTCCCAGCCCACTGGCCCCCTAAGCCCTGACTGTGTCCTGTCTGCCCCGCTAGAACTCAGCTCCCCAAAGTTTTTTAGCCTCTTCCAGAAAACAAACCCACCCGCCCCCCATCCTAGGGGAGGGGGCGGAAGCCTCACCCAAGCCCAGCCCCTTCTTCCTGACACCATCTAGCGCTTCCCACCACAATGGCTACAACCGACCCGAGGGCCTTCCAGGAGGTCAGTCTGCCCCATTTACAGTAAGTCCTCTCCTGGGATGGTAACTGGCCACGCAGGGAATGGATGGGGCTTTGGTCTGCTTTGTGCCAGGCTCAGCCTCCCCAGGACACAGGGCTGCGCCACTCCCGCCCTGACCGACCTGCTGCTGGCGCGGGGAGAACTCACCACTCCGAATTTCTTGAAGTATTCCCTGAGCTCTGTCTCACCACAATTGTGAGGAATTCCACCGACAAATATCTTATTTGATTTACTGTTATCACTCCTGGGTCCTTTCTGCTGTTTCAAGGAGGAGAAGATGGTTAGTTCACGTGGGGAAACTTCCTGACACTCCCCGCTGCTGTGCACGGTATGGCCTCTGAAGGTCAGACCAGACACCCCAGGAGCCCAGTGAGTCCAGAAAACCGCAACGGCCGCTGTACGAATGAACGCGTCCACCCGCCGACAGAGGATGGGGCGCCCCAAGCACGCCCACCCATGGCGCCTGCCAGCTGTGCGGTGTGGAACCCAGGGCTTTAGGAGAGGAGAACGAGTACCAGGGTGGCCTGCACAAACCAAACTGGCAGACCAGGCTCGCTTCCAGGGGCAGTGTGTAAGCTGGTGATGCACAGACGGTGGAAAGCTGGAAAGCTCTGGTAACTGAGGCTCAGTTGCCACCTCTTCCGCCTTCTGGCCCGGACCCCGCTCTCTGTGGACACCCCGCGCTGCCACCTCCTCCCACCCCCCCAGACACCAGCAGCTGGGGACGCAGAGGCTGTACTTTTGGGCGTGGGGGCAGGGTGCCAGCGGCAGGAGCAGGCGCGGAGGTGGGTACACACACGGCCGGCCTCCGCAGCCACGGGTTCTGCGTCCTTGGATTCCACCAACCGTGGATCAAAAATATTCAGAAAAAAAAACTCCACAAAGTTCCACAAAGCAAAACTTGAATTTGCCGCACACCAGCCAACTATTTACACTGTATCAGGTATCGTGAGTCATCCAGAGATGGTTTAAAAGTGTACAGGAGGACGTGCGTAGGTTACAGGCCATTTTACATAGGGACTTAAGCGTCTGTGGATTCTGGTCACCTCGGGGGTCCTGGAAGCAGTCCCCGCAGATCCCACCGAGGGACGGCTGTGTAGATCACTGATGCTGACCACTGACGAATCTGGGCAGTGTTTTATTTAGGTGTTCACTGTACCACTCTTTTTCTGTATTTGATATTTCCTAACAGAAAGCGGGAAAAATACGCCCTTGGTCTGAGGCCCCTGATGGAAATGCAGGTGCCCAGGCCCCAGCCCTGCACAGCCCCCAGGCCAGCCCGTCCAGCAGGGCTTTCCTCGAGGACAGGGCACTCCGGGTGACGGCCGGCCTGGCGCCGGGGGGCACACGTGGCTCAGATTCCCAAGGTGGGTTCTGAACTCAGCAGGCCTCCTCCCTGGAGGGGAGCAGTCCGCAGAGCGCTGAGCGGTGGGGGGTGGGGGGTGGGGGGCCAGGAGCAGTCGGCGCGGATACGATGGAAGGTTCCTAACGACAGATGGCTGTGAGCCGTCGTTTGCAAGGTAGACTAATAAGAAACTTCTCGGCTACAAGATAAAAAACGTCCAACACCGAATCGACCCGAGCCCTTCTCAGCTGCTCAACCTCATGCCGGAAGCCCTCCTGTTGCTCAGTCTGAGTGAGCAAGGACCCAGGTCGGAGACACAGCTCCCCTCGCATCAGCGGCTGCGGGACACCCAGCAGGAACCCCCAGCCCCTTACCCAGCCTTCCTTCGGCCGCGTCCTCTCCGGCTGCATCCCCCGAGGCGTGCAGGGCTTTGGGTCGATCTGTTGGAAGTTTCAAAGGAGCAGTGGTGAACAGGAGGCTTGCTTCCCCCAGAGAGAAGGTGTGAGCAGCAGGGCCAGGGGCACAGGGCCCATCAGGTGGCCCGGGCCGCATCCTGGCCCAGCGCCCAGTCTAAGCTCAGAGCCTTAACCCCTTCAAACCAAGCCCACGGGAAAGCAGTCCTCGACACACACACCCCACAGCTTGGGCACAGAGGCACGCCCAGGAGCCACACACAACAAGACAGAGAGGTTTCTTCGGGGACCGGCACTCACGTTTCGGCCATCGAGGGTGTGTGGTCTGCTGGCCAGCACTGTGCCCACGCAGTTTGGGTCTTTGAATTTGACGAACCCAAAGCCTCGAGACTGGTTGGTTGTCTTGTCTTTCATGATCACGCAGTCCACGACCTCTCCATACTGGGAAAAGTAGCTGCGCAGCGTCTCTGCTCAAAGATCGAGACACACGCACATGCACAGCGGGGCATTAGGCAGGTCACACACTCCCAGCCCATCAGCCTGACCTGTAAAGTGTGCAACTAGGAACCTTTAAACTGGCTGATCCACTGACATGGGGGCAGCAGAGAGGGTGAAGGACGGGGTGCCAGGGAAGGGAAGGTGCACCCCATCTCCGCGGGAAGAAAAAAGGCCACAGCTAAGTAGGCAGAGCCAGCGGATCCCTAGCCCTCCTGGCTCCACCTCCACACGCCAACAGCCTCTGCCTTCAGAGCTGGCCACCCTCCCCGACTGTGACCATGACCATGGCCATGAAGCATCAGGACGAGATCAAGTTCCAAAGCCCACGATCATTCATCTCTGCCCCCATCAACTCCTGATCAAGTGCCCCTTCCCAGAAACCAAGACAATAAATAAGTCAGGAATTAAAGACAATTCACACAATCCAAAGACAGAGGTCCATTCGCACCTACCTTGGGTGGTGCTCCAGTCAAGACCGCCCACGAAGAGCTTCCTGCAATGCAACGAGAAAACATTCAGGGTCAAGAGGGTTCTGCCCTGGGAACTCCCCGGTGATCCAGTGGTTAGGACTCGGCGCTCACTGTCGTGGCCTGGGTTCAAGCCCTGGACGGGGAACTAAGATCCCGCAGGCTGCATGGCACAGCGCCCCCCGCAAAAAAAGAGGGTTCTGCCCAAGGTGCCGACCATCTGGCCTACCCTAAGGTGGTAACCCGGGGCACGACCATGGCCCAGCCTCATCAGTCAAAGGCATGAAAGAGGCCTCCAAGATCTGCCCACGGGGCGGGAGTGAGAGTTAGAACATCCCAAGTCGCATGTACACGCTGACCTCAACCACAGTAAGAAAAGAGAGACCGACGGCACCCCCTACCGTGCCAGTTTGGGAGCAGGATCACGGGGCAGCTTCCCAACTGCTCAGCAAACACCAAAGCTTTCCAAGTCCAGAGCTGAGATCCCACGCAACAAACTCGGACGACAGCGGGGATGAGGGCTTTAGGACAAAGCTGGGATATGCAGCACGTGATCACAAGTAAGGACCCACAAATCACTGGGGAGGTCCCTGGAGCTCAGACGTGGCAGGGTGGCCCGGGCTGTCCTTTTGGACAGGTGCCCTAGAATGTTTGAGAGGAAAACTTCCGGTGGCCTCCCTGCCTAGTGTCCACATAGTCCCAGGGCGGGTCCAGAACCCAGGGGCCTTCCACTGCCCGCCACTTTCAGGCTGGCTGGGCCTAAGTGAACGGAGAGGTGCCCTGTGCTGCAGGCTCCCAACCCGATCCGGGGCCGGTGTGATAGGGCAGGCAGGGGACGGGGCTCTCCATCCCACCTGCTGCCATGGGGAAAGGAATGACACCGTCACCCTCGGAACAGCACCCAGGCACTGTCCCCATCCACAGCCAACCCCACCTTGCTTGGCGTGAAGACAAAACAGCCCCCCGAGGCTGAGCGCGCTGAGCCCCTGAGCGCCCGAAAACCGGCAGCCGGGATGCAAGGACAGACCCTTGCAGGGCAGTGGCCCTAGCCGCACTCAGGGGTCCCTCCCACTGCGGCTTTCTGCCTGGGGGAGAGAAACTCAGTGTGGAAGAAACAATTTCCCCACCCCAGACAGGTGGCCCCTGCCATCCTCAACATGCCCCCGTCCCCCGACACAGAGCGCGTTTCTGGATCGGGAGGCCAGCTCACACCTGGGCCTCGTGACCTTCCTGTCCTGTCCCCTACGCACCCCTGCGAGGTCAGACCAGGCTCCTCCTGCCTCCCAGAGACCCTGGGGAGTACAGCCCGCAGCTGTGCCCCACTGCCCCAGGGCCTGGCACCCAGGCAGGCAATGACCGAAGGGCCCTGAGGCTGGCAATGGACCGCCTCTGTGCCCAGGCCTTGGGCACAAGCACAAACGGGTTTGCTGTGGAAAAGCAGCTTGAAGAAACAAAGGAGCTGGAGCATTCTCAAAAAACCTGAGACAAACGCCAACTCACTTAGAGGAATACCCACCTCTGTTTAGCCTGCATGTGATCAGGACAGGAAGGTTGTCAGCCAGTCCCTCCAAGCAACCCAACCCCCGTGCCGCCGAGGAGGAAGGAACTGGTCTGACCAGTCCAGGTTCCAGCCCTCGTTTAAATTTCAAAATCAGACGTTAAGGGGAAAAGAGAGAGAAAGGCCATCACCTGTGCAAATTGACAAAACCGGAATCTGCCCTGTGTATTAGATGATGATGTGGTGTTGATATGTGCTTCCTGATTTTATCACTGTGCTGTATTTAGAAAATGTTTCTGTTCTTGGAAAACAGGACACACAGGAGCATCCAGAGGCGCACAGGGCTGGAACGTGGCATGGAAAGCATGCAGCGGGGCTGGCGTGAGGAGATCGTGGCGACTGTGCCCCCGCTCCTGTCACTGCTCTGCGAGTCCCAAGTTATATAAACTAGGAGGCGAAAGCTGCTCACCCCTGAGAAGATGCCAGGAGCACAGCTGGCACAGGAGAGAGCTCTATGTGACCGGAGACCCCATGCCAGCGCTGTGCTGGGTGCTTTATATATTTCCTTTCCTCCTGCTCCCTGTCTGCAGATGGAAGGTTCCGGAAGGCCCAGGGAGACCTCGCCGACACGCGGTGGCAGGGACTCGGGGGCTCTAGGCAGACTTGGCGCCATCGCTGGTATCACAGCCAACACACCTGCACAGGGCGCCGGGCTCTGCCACCCTGCTGCCGTTGGGGGGTGGCCCAGACAGACTTGCTTGGCACCAGATGACCTCAGGCCTTTCTGGGCGTTTACACACAACTCAGCAGATGAAGGGTCAGCTGACCCTGCGTGGCAGCCTCTCTCCAGCCCTTCCCTGCTATGAAGGGTGCCAGAGTCATCACTCAGCTGAAGCTGGAAACTGGGGGGCCCTCCCACAGACCCCGCCCCGCCCCCAGGGGACCTCCTGGCTCTGTCACACCCTTCCATCCCTGGAGACCCGAGAGGAGGTCTGCAGTCAGCGCTGGCTGCCGGGGTATGCACCCCAACTGCCGGGATGGGATCGCTGCCTTCCTCCAGGAAGGGGTTTGGCACAAGTGACCGGGTGCTGGGGTCTGGGAAACACTCACCCTCTTCCGGCTGCTGAATGGGAACCTGCTCTGGATGACTCCCCTGTCCTTGCTCTGGGTACTTTAGGGCAACTGTGTGGTATGTACACCAGAAAGTCAGGCTCCGGTGGCTTTCCCGGCCCAGGCTGCCCACGGCAGGCACCACATGCCGCGCCCAGGAGGACAGGGGGCAAAGGCCAGGACCCCTCACACGGTCCGGCAGGCAGCCCTCTCCTCGACAGCCTGTGTTCACGCCTTTCTGCAGCCAGGGAACCACCCCACTTCCAGCCCTTCTGCTGTGACAGACTGGACACCCCAAAGACAGTGGTCGGGGCAGGGATCTCACTCCGCAGGCCGGGCTTCCCTCCACCGGCCGGTGAGATCACCTCTCACAAACTATGGGGCCGCACAACACATGGAAAGCCTGGGCTGACCTTCGCTGAGCACGTGGGAGGCGCACCAGCTCCCAAAAGACACCACAGCCCACCAACCCCCGCCAGCCGAAACCCCCCAGACAGCGACCTCCGCCGAAACACAGCCGCGCTCCCCTGCAGGGGTGCCCCCAGTTCTAGCCTGG
Source organism: Phocoena phocoena (assembly GCF_963924675.1). NCBI lineage: Eukaryota > Metazoa > Chordata > Mammalia > Artiodactyla > Phocoenidae > Phocoena > Phocoena phocoena. The sequence continues at coordinate 172,599,231 of NC_089221.1, forward strand.
CCACCCTGGGAGTGACCTTGGCCGAGTCCCCTGACCCTTCTAAGCCTCGGTGTGCCCTGCCAAGGGAGGGGTCAGAGCTGAAGCTACAGAGGTCCAGCGCAACCCAGGGCAGGGGTTCTGAGGAGGAGCCCTGCACAGAGGGCAGCACGCCACCAGGTCCAGGTGCTGGGCCCACTGCAACGGCCAGAACCAGAAGGGAGTCAAGCAGAGCAGCCCCCAGCTTCACAGCCAACTGTACAGGCGTCCAAACAGCCCTGGGACACACGTCCTAACCCTCGGAAGTGAGCGGCATGGACACACTGGGAACCAGGCCTCAAAGAGCAAATGCTCCCAAACAGGGGTCTCACCTGGACAATCCTGCCCCCAGGGGACACTGGACCACGTCTGGGGACATCTGTGGCTTCTGGCACCGAGGGGGTGGGGGCCAGGGATGCTGTTCCACACCCTGCAGAGCCCAAGACAGCTCCAAAATGCAAGAGAGAAGCTCCAGAGAAAAGGCCCCCCACCCCCACCCCTACAGGGCAGGAGACACCTCTTGCCCCACCACACAGCGGCCCCCCTAAAGGGTGCTCACGCCCACAGGCCTCAGGAAGCTCGGCCCTGCGTGCTCCCGGTCTACACCCACAGGGCCAGCCAGAGCTCAACGGAAGGCTCTCTGCGTTCAAAGCCTCTGCAAGTAACCATTCCAGAAAGAGCCACGCCCATGAGGGACCCACAGGCTCCACCCCAGGACCCTTCCAGTGCTAAGTCACCTGAGCCCTCATGTGCCCCCCCATCACCCACCTCCCGCGTTTCTGTCCTGAGCAGCCGTGCCCACACCTCTCTCCAGAGACCCAGTGCTGCTTTCCCTCCCCTCCCCCAGGTCCCTCCTCGCCCTGGGACCCTCCCCTCCCCTCAGTCACATCCAAGGGTCCCTGTCTCACCAGCCCAGGGGAACGCCAGCAGAACCACATCTGCCAGATAAACCCCCCCTCAAACTCCTCTCCGGCTCCATGACACGTCAGCTCCCAGAACCTCAGTCCGGGGACCCCTCTTTAAGCTGACTCTCCAAGGCCACGGAGGAGACCGGGACACAACCCTGACCGCTCCCCGGCCCTCAGCAAGGTGAGCACCTGTCCCGCCGGGCGGCCCAGGAGGGAGAACATCTGCCCGCCCGTGGCACCTGGCTCCACGAGGCCACACGTGACACCTGCTGCTCCTATTGGACCTCTGCCCTCAAGACCCGCCCCGGCTCTGCTCGGGCCACTGTGACAACCAAGATGACGAAAACATGAACTAAAAGCAGTGGCCTCACCAGCCCCTGTACAGTCCAGACGCAGGGAAGCTTTGCCTTCAAAGGCTCAAACTCAAAAGGCAGATCCCTGATGGGGCGGCACCCCAGGCATCCACCCACTTCCTGAGGACGCAGGTACCTTCGACAGTGGAGCCGCCCCTCTGGCCTGGGAGCCGCTCGGGAGGGGCTGACCAGACACCAAAGCGAAGGAGGTCTGAGGGGAGGGTGGGTGTCATCAGCGATCAGTGAGACTGTCACATCCCCATAACACAGCTACCACTTCGTCTGAGTATGACGCACGCTCCCACACGGTGACCACCCCAAGTGGGCAACGGTGGTCCCCCCCCCACGGGAAACTCCAAGAGGGCCCATCACCAGGGAGCCGGATGAGGTCACGAGCACTGAACTAGAACAGCCACACAGAGTAAGGAAGTCAAGGTGGACCCGGACTTCCAACAGCAAACAGAAACAAGCCTCCCACAGAAAACAGAAACTGACCAATGTTTTGGGGCAAAGCAATAAAGTTTCTGGGACACCTGACATCTACAACTTTAGAACCCAGGCAACCTGGGTGCATTCACCAGGGTGGCAAGGGGAACGCGGCCAGGCAGGTCCCTGATCCTGATCCTGGTTCTGCTACTTGCTCTGCGGCCTCCCCAAGCTGCCTATGGGTCTGGGGTGGGTCTGCGGTGCCAAGGGTGGGACCCTTCAGACCCAGCCTTGGATCCTTGCTCCACCATCTCCCAGGGGTTGGGTACAAGCTGTAGGGGTGAACCGCCAGGGACCCCTGTCTGGCCGTCTCCTCGAGGGCACACCGAGGGGCAGGCCTCTTGGATCTGGAGGCACCCTGCCTTCCCAGGCGAGAGAAAAGGCAGCCCAGGCCTAAAGAAGTCAGCCTCTTGGCCGCAGAAGGCTTGGCTGTCAGGAAAAGAGGCCCATGTGGCTGTGGAAGACCTGCTGCCGCTCCCTCAGGTCCTGCCCCTTTCGCCGCAACTTTCTTTCTGCCCACATCCTAGTTTCCCAGCGGAAGCGCTGCAACTTTTCACTTACCCGACACACAGCTCAGACTTCCAGTGCCTGTACGTCTTTCCTAAACAAAGCAGGCTAGGAGCTACACGCCTTCTTTCTGGTTCTCTAAATGCTGTGGGGTTCTGGAGGGGGGAGCTCACAAAACACACTTTATGTCCTATGGTGTAACGTGCTGCTGGAACCTGGCAGGGGCTCAGTGAGGCCAGCCACCCACCAGCCAACAATGACTTACTCACCAAATCAAGCGTTTTGTAAACACCACATCTGTTCAACGCTAAGTGCTCGGAGAAATGTACACAAGGCCTCGGAAAGCCAGCCCAGGCTGTTTTGCCATCTCCGCAAAAAGAATTTAACTGTAAAATTACGCTGATGCTGTAGAAACCAGTCTCTGCAAAGAAAACTAGACCAAACCCCTAGACTAGGGCAGAATGGGATATCCTAGCTCCTGTGGGATCACTCTCCTCTCCAGCTCGTTTAGCATTAGGCAAGACTATAATTAAAAGGGAAACTTAGCTATAACAAACCTTCTCTCACTAACAGTTGCACCAAGGAGAAAGACCTCAGGAGCAAGCCTGTCTGTCCACCTCCCAAGTTTCTCTTTCTCTTTATCTTAAACCCGCCCATGGGGGTTAGGTGGGGGCTAAGCAGGAAGGGGCTCCAGCAACATAAAAACAACAGTTGCAGACACCCCATCAGGTGGCGCGGAGGCGCTGAGATGGTGGACACTGCGGGGTGCGCTGCTTGCAGACCGGGGACGGCCCCCCATGACCTTGGCCCTCGGGCCTTCGGTTTGCGAAACTACACTTGGGAGGAGAGTAGATGTTGGAGTGGGCACTCGCCGAGTCCCGAGTGGGATAAGCTGGGCGGCGGCAGAACTGGAACCCCCCCCACACCGACCGGGCCGCCACGTGCGCTGACCCGCCAGGTTCGTGCACGGGCTGGGGGCTCCCTGGACTCCACAGGTTCCTGTTCGAGGTCCCCAAGGAAAAGCACGAGCACGGGGACGGTTCCGCCCCCCCCCCCCCCCCCCGCCCAGCGAGAAATCCAGGCGCGGGGGCAGACAGGGTGCCCCGGACCCCCCCACACCCCGGGTTCCCGATCGAGGGTCTCCCTGCGGTAAACTCCGGCTCGGCGGCGGGGTCTCCCCCAGTCAGGAAACAGCAGGGACCCCCAGGTGAGGCTCGGGGTTCCTGGCCAGGAAGCGACGGGGCGTCCGGACCTCCAGGACTCCCCGGATCCCCCGGTAGAGGTTCGGCGTCCCCGACCACGAGGCGGTGGGACACCCGGACCCCCAGGACTCCCCGGATCCCCCCGTTGAGGCTCGGGGTCCCCGGCCACGAGACGGCGGGGCGCCCGGACCCACAGAACTCCCCGGACCCCCGGTTCCCGCTCGGGGTCCCCGGCCACGAGGCGGCGGAGCGTCCGGACCCCCAGATCCCCCCAGGGGCCCCCGACCCATCGCGCCCCCGGGCTCCCGGCCGCCGGCTCGGCACGGCCCCGCGGCGTGACCTTGACGGGCCGGGCGGGTCTGGGCGGGGGCCGGCCGAGGCGGCGGCGCGGGCCGGCGCGTCCTCACCCGATCTCGTCGGCGCCCGAGTTGTTCATGGCGGCGGCGGCGGCGAAGGCGCTCGGCGTCCGGGCCCCCTGGCTCGCTCCCGCCTCCGGAAGGTCACTGGCCCCGGCGCCCTCCCCACAGCCGCGGCCCGGATCTGCGCAACGGCGGCGGCCGCGCTGCCTCCTCCCCTCAGCGCCAACGGTCACCGCGCGTCCCCGCGCCCGCGCCGCCGCCCTGCGCTCGCCCGGGCGCGCTCCCGCACGGGGCCTCCGGGGGCGGAGCCAGGGGTGCGCCCCGTGTGCGTGCGTGCGTGCGTGCGGCGGGGCCCGCGCCGCCGCCGCTTGGCCGCCGCGCGACGGCCTTCCCCCTCGGCGACTGCAAGCGTCGCCGCGGGGCGCGTTGGGAAGTGGAGTCCCGCGCGCCGGCGCCGGCCCCGCCCCGAGGAGGAGAGCGCTCGGATCGAGGCGCGTGCGTGCGCGTGCTGCGAGCGTGCGTGCGTGCGCGGCGGCGCGGGGCGCGTGCGCGGCCGGGCGCTCGGGGCTAGGCACCGCGGGGCGCAGGCGCGGCTGCGGCTTCCTTGTTCAGTCTCGAGTGCGGGGCGGGGCCACGCATGGGGTCAGCCGTGGGAAGAGGCCACGCCCGCACCCCGCCGGGCCGCGGGAGGCTTCGGCGCCACGTTCGGTTCCTGCGCCTAGACTGCTCCCGCTGCCCCCAGAAGACGATACCGACGGTCAGAGAGGCTCATTCACCTGCCCAAGGTCACTTAAGGAAAGAACTGGAATCAAATCCAACAGTTGGCTGTAGATGCAATGATTATGAAAACACATTGAGTCCCTGCCATGTGCCAAGGATTGTCCTGCCCTCATTTGTCCACACCGGTGGTTTTCACCCAGGGTGATTCAGCCTCCTTCTCCCCTCTGGGGACAATGAGCCATGTCTGGAGATACGATTTTGGTTGTCACCACTGAAGGTGGGTGCTACTGGCATCTAGTGGGTGGAGGCTGGGGATGCTGCTAAATATCCTACAATGGGCAGGACAGTCCCTCCAGCAAAGAATAATCTGCCCAACACGTCAACACGGAAGGTGGAGAAACCCAGGGCTACACGGACCATAATAAAAGCTGACCTGAATGGTGTTGTCAGATGGTGGTTTGTGCTGCGTGGTGACTTTCCACTCACTTTCTCAGCCTCTTGGTGGCCTGACAATATAACTGATTCACCATAAAATGAAACAAGTGTGAGGAATCAAGGAACCAGGTCACAGGCAAACAGTATAACATAAAACATTTAAAATACACCTCACTTTGGCCACTTTACAGTTTGCAAAGCACATTGGCATCATCAGATCCACCAGAGGAGAGTAACTTATTAGTCCCCATTCACAGGTGAGAAGCAGAGGCTCAGCAGAGGGGAAAGGAGTGGCCTCAGGTGGCATTGGGCAGGTGTTCTGTCTTCCCCCTGGGGGCTCTGTGAAGTTTTTCTGGTCAGAAGAAACCAGTAACACTTGCGGGGGGTGGGGGGGCTGGCTCCCCACTGGGGGGGGGCGGGGGAGCACGGCCCAAGTGCTCAGTCAGACAGACACGCCCTAGGTTGCTCACACTTCACTATTAGAGGAGCAGAAAATTGGAAGCAACCTCCATGTCCATCCACTGGTGACAGGATAAATAAACCACGAAGGGCGTGAATGACATGCACAGGATGTGGTCAAATGAAGGAAGGCAGACACAAACTGTTAAAAAGAAAATACTTTTAGGGCTTCCTGGTGGTGCAGTGGTTGTGAGTCCGCCTGCCGATGCAGGGTACACGGGTTCGTGCCCCAGTCCGGTAAGATCCCACATGCCGCGGAGCGGCTGGGCCCGTGAGCCATGGCCGCTGAGCCTGAGCGTCCGGAGCCTGTGCTCCGCAATGGGAGAGGCCACAACAGTGAGAGGCCCGCGTACTGCAAAAAAAAAAAAATGAAAGAAAGAAAATACTTTAAAAAATACAGACACCTACCAGGGCTAAACCAACAAGCAGCTATGTACCTGCCACTGAAACGAACACGTTAGCGTTTTTGTCACGTTTGCTTCAGATCTTTTTAAAAAAATGAACTTGACAGTCTGCTTTTCCCTCCTCCCCGTTCACTTCCTTCCTCCCACCCCAGGGCAAACGGTGGGACAAAAACAGGTATGTGCACACTTTCCTGAATTTACTCCTAACGTTGGTTCAGGCATACCCAATACACAGAATATAGTTTTGGCTCTTTTTTTCATTGTGGTAAAATACATGTAACATACAAGTTATCGTATCCCTTTATAAATGCACAGCTTGGTGACATTAAGCACATTCACATTGCTGTGCAACCATCCCCACCATCATCTCCAGAACTTTCTCATCTTCCCAAACTGAAACTTGGGAAGTTTCAGTTTGACTCCCCAGCCCCTCCCCCAGCCCCTGGCCCCCACCATCTACTTCCTGCCTCTGTGGATGTGACTCATCCAGGGACCCCCTGTGAGTGGAATCAGACAGTATTTGTCATTTTTCATCTAGCTTATTTCACTGAGCATCGTGTTCTCAAGGTCCATCCACGTTGTAGCGAGTATCAGTGCTTCACCCCTTTTCATGGCTGAGTGGTGGTCCCCTGCGTGGAGGGACCACATAACGTTTATTCATCATCTGTTGATAGACACTTTGGTTGTTTCTACCCTTTGACTATTGTGCATAATACTGCTAAGAACGTGGATGTACAAATAAATGCCCATTTGGTCCCTTTTACTTTAAAACATAACTACATGTAACACTGTATACACAGAAAACATACAGCTACATGGACATTGCCTGGTAGAGGGGAGACCTGGGCAGAGGGTAGGGATCATGGGGACCTTGTTCTGTCATAGCTGCCATGTGACTTGTAATTATGTCATGTACTTATTACTTATTCTTGTCCATCCCCCCAGTAGGCTATGAGCTCCAGAGGAGTCAGGGCTGGGCCCCCTGAGGTGAGGAATTCAGTATGTGCTGAATAAATGGGTGACTTTCACTTCCCAGGAAAGAGCTGCGGGCTGCTCTGTAATGGGGGCTGACAAGCTTTCTGCTCAGGGCCACACAGTAAATATGTTTGGCTTTGCCAGCCTTCAGGTCTCTGTGGCAATGACTCTGTGCTGTTGTAATTGGAAAGTGCCAGAGTCCATATGTAAACAAGTGGTCCTGACTATAAACTTTATTTACAGACATGCCAGTGTGACTGTAGTATAATTTTCACGTGTCTGGAAATAGTCTTTTGATTTTTTTCAACCATTTAAAAATGTAAAAAGCAGGACTTCCCTGGTGGCCCAGTGGTTAAGACTTCCGGCTTCCCCTGTAGGAGACATGGGTTCAATCCCTGGTCAGGGAACTAAGATCCCACAAGCCTCGCAGCATGGCCAATAAATAAATAAATAAATAAAAATGTAAAAAACATTCTTAGCTCACAGGCTGTATCAAAACCACAGAAGGGGGATGTGACCTGCAGGCCAGAGTTTGCCAACTCTATAATGTTAGAATGGTTTGATCAACTGTGTCCCTTTTCTAATCAGAAAATAAATATTTTCCTTCTTTTAAAACATCTTTTAAGACTGTGGTCTGGAGTCAGGCACACCCCTGTTCCCATCCCCTCTGCCACTGATTTGCTGTGTGTCCTTGAGAAAGCCACCTTCCCTCTCTGAGTCCGGGTCTGCAAACTGCAGGTAACAGCAGCACACGCACGCTAGACTCTCTTGAGAAAAGTGGACACAATGAATGACCACGTGTCGGTAATTCATTTGAAGACATCAGCTGGGCAAGAGTGGTCACTCCATTGAGAGAAGAGGACCCCAGCCAAGGCTGGAACAGAGACCCCTTGGCTGAGTCCCCAGCCAGATTGTGCCATGCCATCAGCCACTCTTGGGGCTAGAGTCCAGGCTGCATGTAGGTGACTACTGGGAGGTGGCAGCTTGGCCAGACACGGGCGGTTCCTTATTTCCTGGGCACCAAAGCTGCAGGAAAGGATCCCAGTTGATCACCGCCTCGGCTTCCTCTTAGTGTCTGTGCGGGCAGTAGCCTCTGAGACTGACCCCTACTTCTTGATATTCATAGCCTCCTGGGATTCCCTACCCTTGTGTACCTGGCTTCTAACCTGTAGGATACGGCCAGGGAGAGGGGATGTCCTTCTGTGATCAGATGGCAAACGGTTCTGACTTCCATCTTGCTAGAAGCAAGCTGTCACTTCAGGGAGCCCCACATGGCCAGGGACTGAATGGAGTCAACAGACAGTGAACAAGCCTGGAAGCTGATGCCTTCCCCAGCTCTGGGCGACACCTTGACTACAGCCTTGCCAGAGGTTGTGAAACACAGGACTCGGCTAGGCTAAGCTACACCTGGATTCCTGACCCACCGAAAAATGATAAACATGTGTTGCTTTAAGTGGCTACATTTGGGGTAATTTGTTACATAGCAGTAGCTAATGAATACAGCCTGCCTTCTGTCTCCGGCCGGGCATTCCAGGGCACTGCTTGAGTTGGGTGCCAGTAGTGAGTGCCACCTGTTTACGTGGGTGGCCCAAGGATGCTGGCATAAAGATGCCTGCAAAGCCCCCGCCACAGTAACCAGGACAGCTGTAAGGAAACTAGACAACACAAATTTACATGGGCTCACGAATTCAGCGTGAGCCCAGCCCTGGTGCCTGGTGACATCTACTCATCCTGCCTCCGCCTGAGGGTCTCATGGAATCCGTGCTGTCCCATCCAGACCATATTAGACCCAATGTGCCCTCAGGAGTCATCAAGCATTTTCTGTGTGCCAGGCGGGTCGGACAGATGATATACCCATGAAGAAATACCTTCGCTGAGTGAAATACCAAAGAGAGGTACTGAGAGATGAAACAGCTTCAAATGGGCCATAACCAGCCTGGGGGGACCCGGGGGGCCTCCCAGAGGAGGTATGGGCTCGGGCATGAAGCAGAAAGAGAAGGAGACCAGACCAGGAGAGAGGAGAAGCTGTCCAGGCAGAGGGGAGAGCGTGTGCAAAGGCCCAGGGTCAGGAGGGACACAGGAGCTCTGCAGGGAGTGGGAAGGGCCACGGGGAGGACTCTGGAGCCACGTTAAGGCTGTGAGCAGCCATCCAGAAGTGGACACAGAAGGGCAGGGCTACCTGGGTTCAAACTCTGTGACCTCAGCTTCTCGGGGCCTCAGTTTCCCCACGTGTTCACTGGGATGTGCAAAACACTTGGCCCAGATGGGGTGTTCCAGGCTCACAGCCGGTGGCCCCCTGTGTGCAGATAGATGGGAAGGGGAAGTCATGTTTCAGAACCTGGAGGAAACTCCAGCTTACCTTGGGGGCTGGTCTCAGCGTGGCTGGCAGAGGACACAGCTGACCCCCAGGGCTGCCCTGGGGCAAGGCTTTAAGGGTGGGCGCTGCAGGGCTGCCCCGCCTGCCGTCATGGGCTGGAGGGCCCGGGGACCACTGGGGTGGGCATTTCAGTCCCAGCACCGGAGGCCCCTGTGCGCTGAGCCCCTCATCAGGCCCCTGGGGTCTGAGGTGACCTGGGAGAGTGAGGTGAGCTCAGGAAAGGGGAGAGGCAGCCCCGCACAGGAGTCAGAGTGGGGTTCATCAGGGGTTCCCACACCCCACCCTCCCGGCCATGAGATTACCCGCTTTGCTTCTGGAGCCTCAGTTTCCCCACCTGTAAAATAAGGACGATAGAAGAAACCACTGCAGCGCTTCTGAAGATTAAGTGATCGTATTTATTTATTCTATTTATTTTGGCCGCGCCATGCAGCTTGTGGCATCTTAGATGCCGGACCCGCGTCCTGGGCGGTAAAAGCGCAGCGTCCTAACCACTGGACCGCCAGGGAATTCCCTAAGTGATTTTATATACTTAAGACACTTCCAACCGTGTCTGGAAAATCCTTAGACCCTCACACCCCGGCAAGGAGGGGGCTATTGACGAGGTGGTGACATACGAAGAAACCAAGGCAAGAAAGCGACTGGGTGAGGACTCCGAGGGCTCGCTGCTCTGGTGCCGAGTCCGCCCGCCAGGCGCTGGCGGCCCGGGAGGCGGGGGCGTCGCGGGGGTCCGGGAGTCAGTGGGGGCCGCCTTCCCCGCTGCGGCCGCTAGGGGCCGCGCGGGCCGCCGGGCAGTACACTCGCGCCCCGCCCCCGCCCCGCCTTCCGTCCGCCCCCTGCCCAGAAGGCCCTGCAGGGACGCGGCCGTTCCCCTCCCCAGCTCCCGGGGCGCGCCGTCCAGCCGGCAGCATGAGCGCCCCCGCCGCGACCCCTATCTTCGCACCCGGAGAGAACTGCAGCCCCGCATGGCGCGCGGCGCCCGCGGCTTACGACGCGTCGGACACGCACCTGCAGATCCTGGGCAAGCCGGTGATGGAGCGCTGGGAGACCCCCTACATGCACGCGCTGGCGGCCGCCGCCGCCTCCAGAGGTAGCCCCCGCCGGGCGCGCGGGGTTGACCGAGGCCGGGCCCGCTGGGGCCCGGCGCCCGCCCGCTCTCCAGCGACGTGGCGGAACCTCTGCGCTCCTCTTTCCTCGCCCGGAAAACGGGGCCGCTCGCGAGGGCAGCGGGGTAGTCCTGGGGCGCTGCGGGCGCCCTGAGTCCCGGGAACCCTCTCTCCGGGAGGCACCGAGGCCCCGACCCCGGGAAGGGGTCGGGGTGGGCCGGGGGATGGGTTCTCAGCCGCGGAACTCAGCCGCCGGACCCCACCCGAGGTCGAGGACAGGGGAGTGGCGGTCTGCCGAGGTGCTGCCCAGGCCCACGTGGGTAATGCTCCTGCCCAGGAGTCGCGGGAGGCTCTGCCCTGGCTAAGAATAGCTCTGGTAACGCTGAGGCCTGGAGACAGCTGTCGGGGGTGGCCCTGCACCTGGTGTCAGAGCCCGCGGGGTGCCGAGGGCTCCCCACGGCCCCCAGAGGCCGGGTGCACCAGCTCTGGGCCTGTGTTCCCATCTGGCAAATGGACACAGCCAGTGTCCCTGCATGGTTAGGGCGTTTCTCCGCTCCTCTTTGACCCAAAGGGGCTCGACCCCTGCCCCTCACTGTTCCAGGCCTGGGCCTTGAATCCTGGTCCTCCCTTGCCCTTACTTAGTAGACTTCATTGTTTGTTGTGGGGGGGGGGGGGGGCGGGCGGGCAGGGGACGCTGCCCAAATCAGGAGATGAGCGCCCTCAGTGCAAACAGCATGGGCCAGAGCTCAAAGTCCAGGGTCTGCCCTAACCCCGTGGGCCAGCCCAGAAGACGCTGTCCGTGGCCTCCCCGGCAGGCCACCCTCTCTGGCTACTGGCCCCGGGCCCACGCTGTTCCCTCTCAGGGCTGCTGTGTTCTGTCCCACCCCCCACCTTTGCTCTGCCAACCTGTCGCTCCTAGTAGCAGTTGTTTCTCTCTGCCAAGGCCCTGCCCCCGCGCCCCCTCCTCCAGGCAGCCTCCTCAGCCCCACCCAGTGTGTAAGGTGTGGCCCCCTCTGTCTGCCCAGGGGGCCGGGTGTTGGAGGTGGGCTTTGGCATGGCCATCGCAGCTACGAAGGTGCAGGAGGCCCCCATTGACGAGCACTGGGTCATCGAGTGCAATGAGGGCGTCTTCCAGCGGCTCCAGGACTGGGCCCCGCGGCAACCACACAAGGTGCCCGCCTCTGCCCGAGGTCCCGCTCCTCATGCTCCTTAGGGGGAAGGCCCTGCCCGCGGAGTGGGCTGGGGACCTGGGGTGGTCGCAGACTTGGGGGAGGTGGTCTTCTCTCTTGGGAGTTCCTCTGCCCCCTCCCTTGCAACAGGTGGAGAAGTCCTGGGCCCCCTTTGACCCTCAGCCTTCTCTTCCTTTCTCCCCTGCACCAAGGTGGTTCCCTTGAAAGGCCTGTGGGAGGAGGTGGCGCCCACCCTGCCAGACAGTCACTTCGATGGTGAGGGGCTCTGGGCACTGGGCGGGGGGCCTCTGCCTGGTTTGCCAGCCCCTCCTTTGCCTGCTTCTGAGGCACACATGCCTTGATGTGTCACTGGGGTGGCACAGCCCGGGGGGCAGGCACAGACACACATACAGGAGCCTGGCACTCAGGTGCGTGGACATCTCAAGAACGACCGGATGGGACACAATTCGTAGGGGCAGCTGCAGCATAGCAAACTCTGGGTTCCCGGCCGCCTCAACTTGCAGCCAGTGTCCTGACCACGTGGCTTCTGTCCTCCCGAGCAGGGATCCTGTACGACACGTACCCGCTGTCTGAGGAGACCTGGCACACGCACCAGTTCAACTTCATTCGGGTAGGATCGCTTGCGGTGGGATGGGGTCAGCCCAGTGGGTGCGCCTGCCGTCCCCACAGGAGGCACCTCTCCTTCCGGCGTTCCTCTGACCTGGCGGGAGGCCCGCTGGGAACGCCTCTGCCCATCCCCACCTGACACAGGAGGCACCTCTCCTTCCGGCGTTCCTCTGACCTGGCGGGAGGCCCGCTGGGAACGCCTCTGCCCATCCCCACCTGACCACGGTCCCCCCAACCCCGGCCAGGACCATGCCTTCCGCCTGCTGAAGCCGGGGGGCGTCCTTACCTACTGCAACCTCACCTCCTGGGGGAAGCTGATGAAGTCCAAGTACTCGGACATCACCACCATGTTCAAGGTGCTGCAGCCTGGGCACTCCCTGCCCCGCCCCACGCCCCACCCCTGACAGCAACTTTGGGTGGGGAGGCAGATGGGGTCAGCTGAGACCTGGGGAGGGTCCCTTGCCTCTGGCCCTGGGGGCTCATCTCTTGGGTGGCCTCTGAGCCTCCACTTGTAAGTCAGGAGAGGTTTCTCCCTAGCTCAAGGACCTTAGATGGCTCCCAAGTGCCCTCAGGATACAGGGATTCAGCCCAAGGTCCCCAGGGGCATCCCCTCACTCTGCCCTTGTCCACTCAGGGTGCATCTTTATGGGTCTAGCCACCCCTTGTCTTGGGCCTTTGCCCACTCGGTTCCCTCTGCCTGCGAGGACGTGTGGGTGAGCAGCCTGTTGATACCCCATGACAGCCAGGAAGCTGTGTGTGGACACCTGGAGATTCCCACCCAGACCTGGGCTTCAACATTTTCTTAGCAGCCCCGCCCTGCCCCCAAGGGCCTTGGCACTTGTAGGGGTGGCTGGCAGGGTGCCTCCTGAGGCCCCAGGGCCCTGGAGGTGACTCGGCACCTCCCTCTGGCCAGGAGACACAGGTGCCAGCCCTGCTGGAAGCAGGCTTCCGGCCGGAGAACATCCACACACAGGTCATGGAGCTGGTCCCACCGGCCGACTGCCGCTATTATGCCTTCCCGCAGATGATCACGCCCCTGGTCACCAAGCACTGAGCCCACTGGGCCCACCGGCTCAGCTGCCCACGCCACCCTGGGGGCTCTGGGCTTCAGGAACCCCTAACCCCCAGACCCCTACTGAGCGCCTTCGTGGCCGGGAGTGCAGGCTCTGGCCCCTCGGCCCTGGTCCAGACCCACACCAGCCACGTGACATCAACAAGCTTCCCTAACTTTCTCTGCAAGGGGACGGCCACTATCTTCCTACCATGGTCCTGAGAATGAAATAAACACTAACACTGGGTTTAGCCAGTCAGCACGAGGACACAAACGTGTGCTTGCTTTCCTCTTCCTGCCCCTCCAAGAAAAAGTGAAAGGAAAGAAACCTGGTAAATTGACCACCACCGAGGCAGTGGCCCTACCACTCCGAAGTTTCTGATCCTGCCTCTGAGCCCCCCGCCGTGCCCACTGAAGACATTGCCAATTAGTCACCCGTGGCCCTCAGAGAAGGTGGAACTAGGTCAGGACCTCATAGCAGGTGGCAGCCCCAAGGCCCAGACCCTCTGGTCCCACCCAGTCAGGCTGCACCACGATGCCTCGCTCTGAGTCGACGCCCCTCCAGCCCCAGCACAGGGACACCCTGGATCCGTCTGCCCTGGACCCTGGTGCCCAGCTGGTCGCCACGGTGTCGTCTGCTTCACCCCGACCCGCTCTTGGACGCGTCCACTCCCCTCCTTCATGGCTGGGGCCTCCCACTTGGCCACGCTGGGCCCGGCTGTCCACTCCAGGGGCCTCAGCATCTCCAGGCACAAGAGACAGGCCTGACCCCGCCCCCCTCCCAGGCCCCCACCCCGGCCCACACACCGCGTGGAGCAGGGCCGCCAGGCGGATTTATGGGCTTTATTGACCGCCTCTGGGGGAACAGCGCAGACGCTGCAGGGCGGCCAGGCAGCGGCACTACCTGCGGTACCAGATCTGGAGCCTCTTCTCGCGCTTGATCTTCTTCTGCAGCTGCAGGATGCCATAGAGCAGGGCCTCGGCTGTGGGCGGGCAGCCTGGGGGGCGGGTGGCACCTCAGTCTTCCTGCCCTTCCCCCTCCCCTCCGCTCTGCTCCAGGTGGGGGCAACCAGGCCACTTCCCAGGGTGGGGAGGGGCAAGACAGGGCTCTGCACCAAGAGAGCTGGGGGGCTTGGCCCATCACGGGAAAGGAGCCAGAGGGGGGCAGGGTGGGCAGCTGCTGACCCCAGGGCCGACCTCCCAGCCAGGATGAGGGAGGCCTGGGCTACCCCTCCCAGGCCGAGCTGCCCTGTCCCTGGCCCTCCCGCCACGTGACCCGGCTCGGGACCCGGGAGGACAATGTGGGCTGCCTGCCAACCCCCAGGCCACGCCAGTGTCCGGTGAGGACCCTTGGAAAGGAATGGGGGCAGACTCTTCAGACTGGGAGACCCTCCAGAGACAGCGAGGGGGAAAGGCTGCGGTGTCACTCTTATTCTTGGACCCAAATCTGCTTATTCTTAAAAGGGGGCAAGCTGTCTCAGTGGGGCTGTGGGGATTCTGTAAATCGGGTGAGGGCCGCGTGGGCACCACCTGGGGGCTCACCTGGGACGTAGATGTCCACGGGCACAATACGGTCGCAGCCCCGCACTACAGAGTAGGAGTAGTGGTAGTAGCCACCTCCGTTGGCGCAGCTGGTGGGGAGGGGAGCGCCAGCCGTGAGAGTCTCTCCAGCGACCCGGGCCTCCGTCCCTCCTTGCAGCCCCCAACCCACACCCCCTTCCAACCTCAAGCAGGTGCCAGGCGGTCAGGAAAAGGGCAAGACTGGGACACAAGTCACAGGAAAGACAGCGGCCACCTGAGACCTTCTGTGGGACTGGGTAGGACAGAAACAAACGGTGGGAATATAAACAGACGACCCTCAGTGAGAGAAGCCAGATGTGAAAGGACACAGCATGTGATTCCATTGATGGGAAACGTCCAGAACAGGCCAGTCCACAGACAGGGAGTGGGTTCCTGGTTGTCAGGGGCTGGGAGAGGGGGTGGGGAGTGACTGCTGATGGGGACAGGGCTTCTATTGGGGTGATGGAATGCTCTGGAATTAGACAGAGGTGATGATTACACAACACTAAGAATGCATTAAAATCCACAAAATTGTACGTTTTGAAAGGATGAACTTTGTAGTATGTGAATTCTACCTCAACCAAAAAAGTCAGGTGACTAAATGGCTTTTAATGATACGGAGAAATGAGGTGCTGGCTAGACGGTGAGGAGGCTGCAACGCCCCCCCCACCCCAGCAGGACGTCCTTCCTGTGGTCATAACACAGAGAAAGAGAACGAAACTGGACAGGCTGTTGGGGTTGGGGAGCGACTATAACAGGACAGAAGGGGACATTCTGGACAACCCCAATCAGAAAGCAGCACAGAAATGAGACTGGAAGAGACAAGCCAGCGTGTCACCGGCATGTCTGTTGCTGGAGCCCCCGCCCCGCCGGGCACTCACCTCCCCATAGACACGACGTAGCGAGGCTCTGGCATCTGGTCATAGACCTGGAAGAGACAGGGGTCTGCGTGCAGCTCGAGCCTGGGGGTGGGGGGGTGGGGCGGGGCTGGGAGGAGGGGATTGGGGGAGGGGAAGGGAGGGAGGGGGGTTGGGGAGGGGGAGGGGGAGGGGTTGGGGAGGGGGACGGGTTGGGGGAGGGGGGAGGGGAGGGGAGGTTGACGGTGGGACCCACCTTGCGGAGCGCGGGGGCCATCTTGTTGGTGAGCGTCCCAGCCACGATCATCACGTCGGACTGGCGGGGGCTGGCGCGGAAGACCACGCCGAAGCGGTCCATGTCGTAGCGGGGTGCTGCCATATGCATCATCTCCACGGCGCAGCAGGCCAGGCCAAAGGTCATGGGCCACAGGGAGCTCTGCAGGGCGGGGAAGTCGGCCCGTGAGTGGACAAGTGGCCCACTGTGTTTAAAGAAATTGGACGATTTCACATAGAAAAATCTGTTTCTAGCCTTTTCTGGGCCCTGCCCACAGCAACCATGTGACCTCCAGACCCCAAAGGCCGCCCTGGACACTGGTCATCGGCCTGAGCCTGATGCCCCAGCCCAGGACTGTGTGACAGGAGGGCCAACTGAGTTAGGCCCATGGGTCTACACTTCCCAACAGCCACATTACCAAAAAGAAAAACAGACAAAAATAAAACCAAGTGCAATTAGCTTTAATAATATAGTCCACATAACTCAGCACATCCTAAATCCCGGCCTCCAACATGGGCACTTGCTGCTCTGAGTGCCCAGTGGCCACACACGGCACAGGTCTAGACCCTGGGGCTCAGCAACCTGGAGGGTCTTGTTCCCAACACCGCCTGGACTCAAAGTGCCAATTCCTCCCGGAAGCCCTCCTGGATGCCCTCTGACTTCTCTCCATCCTTTGGTGCCTGATATCGCCCCTGCCCCCACCCACAAGCTGTTCTCCACCAGAGCTTTCTCTGCTTGTCTGTGTCCAGTCTGGGATCTGGCCAAGGTCCCTGCTGTCCTGTGGATGACCCAATTCAGGTAACAGGGCTCGGGTCACACAGCAGGCAAGGGCTGCCCAACACGGCAGGGCCATGACTCCACAGCACACGGCCACAGCGACCATCGCCACCCTGGAGCTGTGGGCCTGGAGGGACACTCACTGTGGACTCGCTGGTCACACACAGACACCAGGACAGCACCAGCCCGCCCGTCAATGGGGGATTGTTACCCAGCTGGGCGCCCCGAGAGCACTGAAAGGAACCACTGTCCTGGGACAGAGGACACACGTCCGGGGGGAGACACGGACAAGCACGTGAGCGAGCAGACTGTCCCACGGCGAACGTGGGGGTGGGGTGGGGGATTAGGATATTTGCTGGGAAGGAGCTACTGTTTCCATTGTGTATTTCCAGTTAAAAGCATGGGTTTTACGTTAAGAGAGAAAAGAGGGGAATGAACAGAAGACGGAAGGAGAAGAACAGGAGGGAGGTGGCTCATCTTCTCTGGGGGCCAATGCGGGGGGCAGGGAGCACCGAGGGAAGTCAGGCCAGGAACTGCTGGGGGCAGGGCAGGGGTTCTGAGACAGAATCAAAGCCACAGGTCCCCACACGGAGGGGCCCTGGGGGAGTCCGGCCCACTCCATAGCCATGGGAGTGTGGCTGAGCAGCCAGAGGGGGCCCCACGGACGCAGACGAGGAGGGGCTCACCCGGCGGGCCCAGTTGATGAGGTCGTCCAGCTTGGCCACCACATACTCGCCCCGGCTGCTGGGAAGGGCGGCAGATTTGGGGACCACGGCTCCGGCCTGGGACACGGCGGGGTGGGTGCTGGGCACGGGACACAAAGCAAGGGGAGGCGTCAGCCAGGCAGGTATCCTGGCCGGGCCCAGCCCAGAGCAGCCTCTCCGAGGGCAGGACAAAGCCGTGGTCATGGCGGGTCCCCAGAGCAGCACTGGGAGTAGCCGTGAGGCCAGGTCTGCAACGTCCCTGCGCCCCGGCCTGGGGCAGGACATGCCTGCTCGACACCGGAGTGAGAGATGGTGTGGACAGGCCTTTACCGCCTCACTGAGGCCCAGCAGGACCCTGTCCTCTCGGGGACTGTTTCCCCGTCTGGAAAACAGGCTCGGCTGACACACTCTTTAGCGAGGGCCCTCCTGGTCTGGAGTTGTGCAGCCATTGGCCTGGGCGCACAGGAGCGGGCTGGGCAGAACTCTGAGGGCAGGGACCCCCTCACATACCCCGCTGGGTGGTGGGAGTGCCCCGGAGTTGCCACGGGCTGCTGCTGTGCTGGGGTGGGGGGATGTGGAGACTTCAGGGTGTGTGGGCTCCCGGGAAGGCCGATCTCACCTGCTCGGGCTGTCAGCAGCCAAGCTCGGATGGACCCCACGCACTTGCAGAGCTGCGCCCACGCCGGAGCTGCGGGGAGACAGACTGCCCATGACTAGCAGCCCAGGGCGCCCCAACATGCTGTGACAGGGTTACCCCGGGGCCAGGATGGGGAAACTGACCAGGGGGTCTAACCCAGCCCACTGCCGGCTTTCGTAAATAAAGTTTTCTTGACACATAACCACACCTATTCACTTCCTTGGTGTCTGGGACTGTTTTTACAGAGGCAGAGCCAAAAACGTTTACCATTTGGCCCTTTAAGGAAAAAAAAAAATCTGCTGATCCCTGGTCTAGAGAGTGCCTGGTTTTCATTTGATACTTCCTTCATTTTCCCCGTCTTCCCTTTGCTTTGCAGTGTGTATTTTATCTGTAGGAAAAAGGCCGTATCAAAACAAACTCAGCCCAAATCCGAGGGCCTGGCAGCCACCTGCCTTCCCGCCCCAAGGAGGCCTACACGGGGCTGCCATCAGAGCAAATGTGCTGAATGTCTTTCGTGCGCCAGGTAGCGACTGGGCTCTGAGGGTACTAGGGCAGGCAGACGTGGGGCTGGGTGCCAGGCGGCCCCTGGCCTGGTGCTGATGGAGGGCCCGCCCGGATCTGAGGTCCCCTGACAGCCCCCTCTGAGCCCCTCCCTGCCAGGGCCTCACTGCGGGGTGTCAGGATCAGAGATGCAGACACGCAGGCAGGCAGGCAGGCAGGCACTCACCGAAGAGCAAGGATCCCGCGGAGCAGGCCAGGAGCTGCAGAAAGAACCACAGGGTGGGGGCAGTGAGTTGTGGCAGCACCAGAGGCCACAAACGGCCCAGACGGTCCAGCCTCCAGGTGTTTGCCCGTCAGGCCCCCCACGTGGTGCACCCGCCCTCTCACCCTCAGTCTATCTACATTCCATTTAACAAACAATTGATAAAGAGCAATCTTTCAGGGGAATTCCCTGGTGGTCCAGTGGTTAGGACTCCACGCTTCCACTGCAGGGGGCCCGGGTTCAATCCCTGGTCGGGGAGCTAAGATCCCGCAAACCGCAAGGTGTAGCCAAAAAAAAAACAACCAGTGATCTTTCAGAATGTGAACCAGACAGTGTCATTCCCCTGCTCCCAACCCCACACTCCACGTCAGAGCCACCTTCCCTTTCCTCAGGAATGTCAGTGTCCCTCCTGTCTCAGAGCCTTTGTACTTGCTGTCCCCTCTGCCTGGAGCAGCACTCTCATGGGGCAGCTTTCAGCTCAAATGCCTGGGTCTACACTAGCTCCACAGGCCCTCTAGATCCTGTCACCCTGTTCTAACTCTATCCACATGTCCTCCTGTGGCGCCTGCCTCCCCCTGATGCTAGGGCTTCCCTGGGTTCCCCAGTGTGTGTCTCGGCCTTGGCTCAGCCTGACAGGCATGTGTCAAGTCAACAAACCCATAGACATCAGCGAGGCTCCAAGCCCTGGGCTGGGAGTTCCGGGGTTTCAGAGGCTGGGCAAGGAGTCCAGGCCAACGGCCCAGCCCCGGACTCTTGTGCAAGCTGTTCCTCTCTGAGCCTCAGCTCCCCCACCTGAAAATGTAGGGCTTTTGGTAACCTCAAAGCACAGTAAATGCCCTTCACCTCCAAGGTGAGGGGATTCCAGCCTCTGGACCAGACATTCTTAGCAAGGGGCCGCTGGTGAGGGTTCAGCAGACCGGTGAGCTTGCACGGGAAAGAAAAATGCCCTCTCTATTGTCACCAACGTCTTACTGAAAATTGGCCTTTCTTTAAAATCTGAGTGTAGCCAAAACCACACCAGTATTAGCGAGACCGAGGCTTTTCACCAACAGAAATGACAGTGGTTTCCTAACCCCGACATAGAGGCTGCAGCCAACCCTGTGTAAAGGAACGTGTCCACTTCTCACTCCTTCAAAGTCACAGCAGTAGGCAGATCCGTCACTAAACCTCGGCTTTCCAGGCATGAATAATGAAGCTCCCGGGCTGCGAACTGACCCCCGGTTCCCAGACAGAATCCTGGCAACTGTCAGTATAACCGCTTTCCTTTGCAACCCTGTGAATCCATCCTATGCGTTTAATCGCTAATCGGAGGAAAGGTCCCCGGAGCAGCCAGGGTTTGGACGCCTTCTCTGCAGGTGACCGTCCCCTTCCCGGGGTGGCAGGGTGCCCCGGGGTCGCGTCCCTGCCCGGACAGGCCGCGTGACCACCAGCGGTTCCAGCCGCTCTCTGGGCCTCAGTTTCCTCGGATGTCGGGGCTGCTGCCCCCTCGCCGCCTCCTCCCGGAAACTTCAAGGGCAGCATCCCGGGCCGAGCCTGGGTCCCTCCGGCTCCCGCCCCGGCCCCCTCCGAGGCTGGGAGCCTGCGTCGCCCTCGGCATCCGCTTTCCCAAGCGGCCGGGCGGAAAGGCGCCCGGACCGACCCAAGCCCCGACCCCGCCGCCCCGATCCCGCCCCCGCCGCCCCGACCTCGCCCCCACCGCCCCGACCTTCTCACCCGCCAGCGCCGCCATCTTGGCCTCGGCCTTCAGACAACCTCTATGGTTCGTCCTCTTCAGAGCTCCGGGTCCCCGGGGCCGTCGCCCAAAGTGCCTCGGCTCGTGCTCGGAAACCGGAACTCGGGCGGGAACGTTCCGCCTCTGTGGAATCCCCAGCACCGCGCGCCGCCGGACGCCCCACGCGGGATAGAAGGATACGGAAGTGCGCGGGGAGGGTCGTGGCAAAAGATGGCGAGCCGTCCCCTCTCTTCTTACCCGGGGAAGGAAAAGCGAAAGCACGTCCCTGGGTGGGCTCGAACCACCAACCTTTCGGTTAACAGCCGAACGCGCTAACCGATTGCGCCACAGAGACGGCGCTAAGGCTTGCTTCCAGGCGCCACCCTACGAGGCATGCGCGGCCCGCAGGGGCGGCCCAAGCTGCGCCTGCACGCAAGCGGCTCAGTGTGGGGCGGAGTCGGGGGTGGGGGCAACCCCCTGCTGCGCAGCCGAAATAGCTCAGTTGGGAGAGCGTTAGACTGAAGATCTAAAGGTCCCTGGTTCGATCCCGGGTTTCGGCAGACGTTTTGGTGCCCCCAGCGAACAGCGTTCTGTTTTGCTCCAAGCTGATCCAGCTTCTCCCAGCACTTTTACCCAGAATGTGTCGGTTTTGACCTTTCCTCCCCAGAATACTCTCCATTCTTCAGATGAGGAGCTGGGCTGCTGGCTCATGCCAATGCGGGAGGGCTTAGAACAAGGCCTCATCCCCACCCACCCCGGTCCACCCCCAAAACTATGATCCCAGCCCAAATGACCCCCTTCCCCACTCCCATTTACAATATTTTTTAAGTGGCAGGATCAGAACGAATATAATTGTCAAAAAGAACACTACTGAATACCAAAAGGGAGTTTGCAGAGACACCTTCTGCTCGGATGTCGTTTAACTGTGACAGTCCTGCTGGGTACCTATTCTGCCCATTTTACAATACATATGGGGAAACTGAGGTTCCCCCGTTCCCAACGGGGGAACGCAGATGAGGAGCAGGGCTGGCTCCTGGCGAGGGAGGACCACCCCAGGTGTGTCGTGGAGCCCGACTGCGCGGTCCCGGGAAGGGGAGGCGGGGCACCGGTTGGTGTCACCATCCCGGTGGTGGTGACACACAGGAGAAAAGAGAGGGGCTGGGCCGAGGGCTGGGTCTGTTGGGAATCCTACACCTCCTTGCCCTCAGTTCCCACAGCTGGCCAGGCTGTGGAGCTGGAATTTTTTAATTAAAATAAACCTTGTACTTCCAAATAGTTTGATTCAGAGAAAAGTTGCAAACCTAGTACCAGAGTTCGCTGTACTCATCACCCAGTCTCTCCTACTGCTAACATTTTACACTGACGTTAACAATTCATGACCCAATGTATATACATCGCCAACTCATGTCCAGACATTATTCAGGCTCCTGTTTTCTCCTAACGTTCCTTGTCCTGTGAGCCAGGCACCTGGGAGCCGAGCCCCCAGCCTCGCTTCGAGCCTTCAGACATCTGACTGCGACCTCCTGAGACCACAGCCCAGTCAAGAGAGAATGTTGCTTCCAGCCGCCAGGGGCCGGTACAATGCTAAGGCAGGGATGGATAACTAATACAGGAGGGGCCATCGGCTGTCAGGGTGATGGATTGGATGGGGAGCGGGGGTGGGGGGGTAGGGGGGTGGGGGGTGGGGGTGGGGGGGTGGGGGGTGGGGCGGGTGGATAGGGGAGGTAAGAGCCTGCATCAGGAAACTGGGACTGTCAAGGGCAAGCCCTGAAACGGAGAAGCAGGTCTGAGAGGGCAGGGAGTTAACAGAGGGTTCACCATAATTCCAGGAACACTGAGGGTGAGGGGGTGAGGGCAGATGGGTAGGTGGGGAGGAGGTGGGGGGGGGAGAGGAGGGGGAGCCAGGGCTGGAGGAGGTGGGGAGCAGGACCTGAAAGGGGTGGAGCAGGGGCAGGAGGATGGGGGTGCAGGGGCTGAGAGGGGAGCCGGGACAGGAAAGCCTGGCCGTAGAAGCCATGCACTGGGGGGAGGGCCACTGACCACACTGCATAGACGTGCCTGTCTGATTTGAGATTCTGTGTGTGTGCGCGTCCCTTGTCTTAATCAGCTTCCTAGATAAATGATAGACTTAAAGAGGTGCTCAAGTGAACACAAGGAAAACTCCCCCTTCCAGGAAGTGGTTTTGTTGATGCACTGCTCCTCACACTGGGGGGTCTGATCGTCCCCTCATGCCATCTGGGCTGGAGCGAGAAAGGTACAGCGACTGTAGGACAAGCATCGCAGGGTCTGGGGTCAGGGGTTTGGCTGAAAAAGGTTCAGAAAGGGTGGCTGTGAGTGGTGGGAGATGACCGGAGCAGGGGTGGACACCTGGGGAGAGGACGGGACACAGTGGGGGAGCAGGGTGGCCGTGCAGAGATGTGGGCTGCTGAGACGCCAGCTGGACGGAGCCCAGACGGCTGAGGGGGGACACCGGGTGAGGGTGGGTGCAGGGAAGCTGGGGCTGTGGTGGACGGGGGTGCAGGAGGCCACGGGCCGGCCGGTGGGGGCCCTGGCTGCACCCCGTGTTGTGCTGGGTCTCTCTTCTTGATGCAGAAACAGCCCAGTGCGCTGGCTTCCCGGGGGCCAGGGCCACCTCACTGCTCCTCCTGGAACATTCCTCACTTGGTCGGCTGGCTCTGCCTTCCTAACCACTACCCAGCGCCAATTTGGGGCATCAACAGACGCCCACCCAGCACTGCCTGCCCCAGTGGCCCTGGGACAAAGTTTCAAGACGAACAAAAACATAATACAGTGGGAGTGAGGAGCTGAAGACACCTGCCGGGGCACAGGACTGGGATGGGGCTGGGCGCTGAGCAGCGGAAGCCTCCAGCACTTCTGGTCAGCACCCGGCACACCTGAGACACCGGCTCGGCTGGGCTGACATGGGACCCGCCTCCCCAGCCAGGCTGGGGAAGGAGCCTCCAGAAGCAGCCATCAGGGACAGCGTGGCCGGCCCGAGTGCCCAAGGTGGGCTGCGCGTGGGGCCCAGGAAAGAACAGGCAGGGCTGCAAAACGGCATTTAATTCCAGTCTGAATAGTTCAATTCCACAACCAGAGCTCAGAACACAGATATATAAAAATACTTCACAATAACGGAATAGTCCACGTGGATGCCTCACCCACAAGAGCACCCTGGTTCTCCATCCTGACCCACTTCAGGGAGGCTTGCTGTCTAGACCTTTCTAGAAGGGAGCGAGGCCACGGCGGAGATGCTGGCGGGGCCATTCTCCCAAGCCTGGCCCACACGGGATGCCCCTCCGACCGCCCTGGGGGGCAGCTCAGCGGGACCTCCAGGGCCATGTCTGCACCTCTGCTTGGGTTTCAGCAAAACCAGCGGAGACACCACACGCAGGTCCCCGCAGTGATCTCTGCACCTCCTTCCCGCAGGGACCCAGCCTCCCGTCAGGATCAGGGCTCATGTCCCCGGCGCCTGCGAGAACCTCTCCCCAACTGTCCTCTGCAGCGGCCGCATGCTGGCCGGTGCCGGCTTCAGGGAGGACTGGCCGAGCTCAGATGCCGCGGCGCAGCCATCACGGTGGGGACTTGGCCGTTTCCTTCCACAGGCAGCCTCGCGTCAGCTTAGAATAAATAATCCACTGTGTGTCGCTTTAAACCAGAACAGAATTTCTGTGACCACGTCAAGGACCGGGCCTTCACACAACTCTCTCCAAAGGTGGGAGCGGGGGGGGCCCTGAGCCTGGGACCCTCAGGCATCGGGGGACCCATCTGTGCTTCGGGCTTCCAGACAAAGGACTGGTTTCCACTGGTGCCGGGCCGCGACCCCACGGCCCAGGCCCAGGCTGTGCACACAATGACCTTGGCCGGGCTGGGGGGCGCAGCAGCCCGGTGGGATCATCACAGCTATCTGGGCAGTTGGCTGTGCGGTGACAAGGCCGGGTGGGGAAACCCACATGGAGGCCCGGCGGAAAGAGGCTGGCAAGACTGCCGGTCCGTCTGCTCTCCTGCACGAGTCCCAGCAGAGGCTAGAGCACGGGAAAGCAGCGGGTCTCGGGTCCTGCCTCTTAGAAACACGGGTTTGCCTCAAAAACACGTAACAGAGGCACAGCAAACTCAGGAGCCGTCATAAGAGGAGCCACACACAGGAGGGAAACAAACGGAAAAATACACTGATGTTGCAGGAGCCGTACGTTCGTATCAGAGTCTTTAAAGCTCCTGTTTAATATCGGGTACAGTGCTTTTCAACATAAAACACAAACGTGCACCTTCTGTGAACCTACACGGTACAGTCACAGGTAATGACACAGAGTTAAAAATAAAAAAATGCCTCTGTCCTTTCAGGAGCTGTACCTTCCACAAGAGCCAGGAAAACAGAGGCGGCAGCCGTCAGGGAGGCCAACGGCCCGCCTGTGCTCCAGAGCGCAGGGCCTTGCCTCCACCGGCCTCAGCTTCGCCGGCTCCTTTCTTCCAGGAGCTGCGTATCAAATATTTCTTTTTCCCTGCAAAACCAAAAGGAGATCACTTCGTTTTAGTCAGCAATTGTGTTTTAATAAACATAAACCCTCTCCCAAGGCAAGAGAAATCAAAGAAAAATAAACAAATGGGATCCTAACCAAACTTATAAGCTCTTGCACAGCAAAGGAAACCATCAACCTATGGACTGGGAGAAAATATTTACAAATGATGTGACGGAAGAGGGCTTGATTTCCTAAATATACAAACAGCTCATACAACTCAATAACAGAAAAACAAACAACCCAATCGAAAAACGGGAAGACCTAAATCCAAATTTCCCCAAAGACATACAGATGGCCAACAGGCACGTGAAAAGATGCTCAACATCACTAATTATTACAGAAATGCAAACCAAAACTACAATGAGGTATCACCTCACACTGGTCGGAATGTCCATTGTTATGAAGACTACGAGTAACGGGCGATTTCCCTGGTAGCGCAGTGGTTAAGATTCCGTGCTCCCAATGCAGGGGTTATCACCTGATCCCTGGTCAGGGAACTAGATCCCACATGCATGCCACAACTAAGACCCGGTACAACCAAATAAATAAATATTAAAAAAAAAAAGTCTACAAATAACAAATGCTGGAGAGGATGTGGAGAAGAGGGAACCCTCCACCCTCCTCCTACACTGTTGGTGGGAATGTTAAGTTGGTGCAGCCAGTATGGAAAACAGTACGGAGATGCCTCAAAAAAGTAAAAACAGAATTACCATATGATCCAGCAATCCCACTCCTGGCATATACCCAGACAAAACTCTAATTCGAAAAGACAGGGACTTCCCTGGCGGTCCAGTGGTTAGGACTTCACCTTCCAATGCAGGGGGCGTGGGTTCCATCCCTGGTCAGGGAGCTAAGATCCCACATGCGTCATGGCCAAAAAACCAAAACACAAAACAGAAGCAATACTGTAACAAATTTAACAGACTTTAAAAATGGTCCACATCAAAAAAATCTTAAAAAAAAAAAAAATCCTAAGAAAAAAAAAGAACAGATACATGCACCCCAACATGCATTGCGGCACGCTTCACAACAGCCAAGACATGGAAACAACCTAAATTGTCCATCGATGAATAAATAAAGAAGATGTGGTGCACATATACAATAGAATATTACTCAGCCATAAAAAAGAACAAAATAATGCCATTTGCAGCAACACAGCTGGACCTAGAGATTATCATACTAAGTGAATTATTTGTAGTTTTTTTTGGCCACGCCACACGGCTTGTGGGATCTTAGTTCCCCAACCAGGGATGGAACCTGGCTGCGGCAGTGAGAGCATCAACTCCTAACCACGGACCGCCAGGGAAATCCCCATACTAAGTGAAGTAAATCAGGCAGAAAAGGAGAAATACCATACTACATCACTTATATGTGGAATCTAAATCTAAAATATGACACAAATGAACTTATTTACAAAACAGACACAGACTCACAGACATAAACAAACTTATGGTTGCCAAAGGGGAAGGGTGGGAAGGGATAAAGTGGGAGTTTGAGATTAACAGATGCACACTGGTATATATAAAATAGATGAACATCAAGGATTTACTATATAGCACAGGGAGCTATACTCCGTATCTTGTAACAAACTGTAGTGAAAAAAATCTAAAAAAAAAGAACACAGACACACACACGCGTATACATATAACTGAGTCACTTTGCCGTACACCTGAAAGTAACATAATATTGTAAATCAATTATACTTCAATTAAAAACAAACAAACAGGGCTTCCCTGGTGCACAGTGGTTGAGAGTCCGCCTGCCGATGCAGGGGACACGGGTTTGTGCCCCGGTCCGGGAAGATCCCACATGCTGCGGAGCGGATGGGCCCGTGAGCCATGGCCGCTGAGCCTGCGCGTCCGGAGCCTGTGCTCCGCGACGGGAGAGGCCACAACAGTGAGAGGCCCGTGTACTGCTAAAAACAAACAAACAAAAAAACCAACCAACCAAAAAAAAAAACCCATAAACAGAGAAGTGAGTGTTTCATAGGGACCAAGTTTCAGTTTGGGAAGATGAGAAAGTTCTGGAAATGATGGTGGGGATGGTTGCCCGACAGTGTCAATGTGCTCAATGCCACTGAGCTGTGCGCTTAAAAGGGTTAAGATGTTGAATTTTACGTTATGGGTGTTTCACCACAATGAAGAAAAATAAACTACAAAGAAAAAATGGTGAAACAGCAAATTGTCCTTTAAAATGGCTATCTGTTAACAAAAAATTACACGATCAGTTAGTTGACTGGCTGCCCCTCTCAGGATCAACAAGGAATATGCTCCCGAGGGGGACGACCCACATGTAAACGGAACACAGCAGCCTAAGAACCCCAAGAGGAGACCCAAACCCTGTCGTGGTGCCGAGGCTCGATGGTTTGTGCAACAACGGTGTGAAAAGAAGCGGGAGGTGGATGCACCAGGACAGACCCACTGCCCGACTGACACCCCGCCCAAGGGACCCCTGGCTGCCCAGCCTCAGCGCCTGAGGCGGCAGGGCGCAGCTGGGGCACAGCCCATGGCCCTCCATAGGCATCTGGGGTGCCTGCAGCCGGTTGAGGCTGTGGGAAACTCAGGACGCCCTCCGACCGGCAGCCCGAGCGGGAGGGTGGTGCCAGCTGGAGATAGGCCGCTCAGACCTCACTCTCCCGGGAGCACCGTCTCTTTACCGGGTGTGCAGGGCAGCCGCTGAGGCTGGGGACAGTCTGTACCACGAGACCCTAGTTGAGTCTTCAGCCTGTCACCGCCACGCGACCCCGCCTGCTCCCAGCAAGGCCTGGCAGCCCGCCCAGAGACGGGATTAGGGGCTCCAGACCGCCAGTCCAGGGCGCTAACCACAGCAACGTGAGAGGAACATCTTGATCACTGCATTCTTCCCGCCAGCCAGGGACGTCCGGGCAGCGGCTGCTGCTTAATCTCACTGTTTCCTCAAATAGCCGTGGCATCGAGGCAACGGGGAAGAACGCTGGGGAAGCAAACATCAGCCCCACGAAGGACGTAGGGCCCAGCGGGCCCAGCTCTGCCCGCTCGGACCAGGGCCCCTCAGCCCAGCCACTGCGGCCGCCGGCGCATGGAGACGAAGCCCTTCAGGACGCAGTGCGGCCTGCCTACCGGTAGCTGAGTGAAGGTCCTCGTATGTACTTCTCCTCAGCCGTCTTGTAGTCCACAGCATCCACTGCGGAAATCGCGCAGATGATGGCCTGCAAGAGGGCAGCACACGTCAGGCTCGGGCCAGGCCCGGCGGCCCGCACGGAGCAGGTCGTGTGGGCGGGTGGTCCAGCCACGCCCCAGCCGCCAGGGCCCTCCCAGCTCAACAATCGTGCAGTCTGCAAAATCTCTGCTCCTGGTGTTTCCTAATTAAATCTACAATGCTCTCTTTTGGATGAGATGAGAGTTCATGTCACTAAAAGCAGCGGAAGGCAGAACCTGGGGACTTCCCTAGCGGTCCAGTGGTTAGGACTCCATGCTTTCACTGCCAGGCCTGGGTTCAATCCCTAGTTGGGGAACTAATAAGATCCCACAGGCTGCGTGCGGTGGCCATAAAAAAAAAAAAAAAAGGAAAAAAACAAGAAAACACAAAGAAGTAATCTGAATATACAATAGATGCCTGATATCAAATCACTGTTGCTTTTTGGAGTGACATCATAGTATCGTAGCTATTTTATTTTTGAAGAGTTCTTCTGGTTCAGAGCAGGGTCTCTCTCCCCTCGGCACGGCTGACACAGGGGCCGTCCTGGACTGTGGGGTGTGGAGCGGCAACCTGGTCCCCACCCACAGGATGGCAGAAGCCCCCCACTCGTGACGACCACAGACAACCCCAGACATCCCCCAGTGTCCCCAGGGGGCAGGATCACCCTTTGTAGAGATACACATGAAAGTATGCACGGATAAAAAACAATCCAGAAGGAGGGACTGGAGGTGCAAGTGGAGCAAGGCCACACTATTCCAGCTGGCGACGGACACGTGAGGGTTCACGGTGCTACTCAATTTTTCTTAACGTATTTGAAACCTCCACAACGATAAAGCTCAACACTGTAGAGCCTGGTGACGTTTTCCCACACATTCATTCACGACCAGCAGCATCCTCCCTGAACTGAAGACCGGCCGAGGGGCCGTGCACCAGCTCCTCGACCGCCCATGCCCCAGCTGAAGCGCGTTCCCAAAGCTTAAGCTCCCCTTCCCCTGGGCCAGGGACCAGCCGAGGGGCCCAGGCCGCAGCGCCCAGCCCACAGCGCCTCGGGGAGACGGCTCAGGCGGCACCGCCCCGGGAAGGCTTCTGGAGAACAACGCCCAGGCCCCGGCACCCCAGGGTGCCGCAGGGCCCGCCGGCGCTCACCTCGGGCAGAAGCACGTCCAGGACGAAGCGGATGCCGTCCGCGTGCCCGCGTGCCAGCAGCCTGCTGCCCGCCTCCTGGTACACCCCCTGCAGGTACTTCACCACCAGGTCCAGCTGCTCCTCGTCCTCCAGGTAGGTCTCCACGCAGGTCACGTACTGACCCGAGCTCAGGAACGTCTTTAGCCACCTGGACGGCTTCCTGTTCTTCAGGATGGCCCGCAGGTGGCTCTCGGCACCCCGCGCCTTCACGATGTACTCTACCAGCTTCTGGTTGGCCCGGTCCCGGGCGGCCCGCGAGCGATCAGGGAGCACCTTCCTGCAGGCCGGCCTCCTGCCCCGCGGGCTCCCGGCCGAGGCCTCCTCGGGGCCCACCCCACTCAGCGTGGGGAACCTGGTCCCCTGGACGTCCCGCTGGATGGACTTGCGGACGGGAGAGCCTGCGGAGGAAGTGTACTCCCGTGACTGGGCGCCCTCGGCTGCGCCGGGACGGTCCCCGAGGGCTCTCCCCGCAATAGGACCCCGGCCCCTCGCCCCAGCTCTGCCCTCCACCCTGCTTCAGCGGCACCCTGCAGACGCCAGTGACAGGTGGGCAGGGAAAGGGCCACGCAGATGCCCCGGCCCCAGGCGGGTGACCTGGGTGCTGGCGGCAGGTGTGGGTGTGCAGCCGCCCTCCCGGCCCCACGGCAGAGGGAAGCAAGGGGACCCCGTGGACCCAGGCGTGGCTGGACCGTAGGCCTCAGGCTTGGGGCGCGCTGCCCGCCGCACACACCCCTCCAGAGCTCAAAGAAGACTGCCACTCCTAACGGGCAAAAGAGCGGGTCCTACCTTAAAGGAGCTGCTGGTGGACTTACTTATATCAGCCGCGTAGTATTCCAGGAAAGAGCCAGCGAAGGAACCACAGCCTGCACGGGGCGGAAGGGAAGTCAGGTCACACACAGGACTGGACTCTGCCACGTCGTCCAGCCGGTGTGAGCCCTGACCTCAAGCCCGAGGACCCCCCATGGCCGGACCTGGGACAGATGGAAACCAACCCGGATTCAAAGGAAACTGTTCTGTTCAGATCCAGGATGAGCCTCCACCAGGCGCCTGCCCATCCGCAGGGATGGGGAGAAAGCCTGCTCGGGGCAGGGCTAGACAGCTATGGGGACCGGGCCACCCTCCGCCCTCGGGGGCCCTCAGGGGAGGCCCCGCACTGCTGCCCCCCGTCACTTCATGCAGGGGCACCGGAGCCCCACGTACCCAGTCGGACCCTGTAGTCGGTGATGAGGGAGACGCACCAGCCGATGGCCTGGTCGAAATCCTCCTTGGCCTCGTCCTGCAACAAAAGCCAGACGGCGGGCGTCAGCTGGGAGCACCTCCGAGGTCCCGCGTCCTCAGTCCCCTCGTCCAGGAAGGGGCCTGCAGACGCCCCCGCACAGGGCTCCCTGCGAGGCATGTCTGGGGCCGGGGCTGCTCAGAAAATGGTCACCTGTGAGCCAAGCCCTCGGGGCCGAGAGAGACACCAGAGACCCTGAGAGCAGGAGGGCGAAAACCCACCGCAGGGCAGCTGATGGGCCATCAGACTGACAAGATGTGAGGTTGCAGGAGATGAACCCCGTGGGAGACGCCTCTGGGCCCGTGGCCCTCGACTGTACACGGTCAGTGGGAAGAAGTGCTGCCCCGGAGGAGGGACCCCTGGCCTGTGATCCTCACAGCAACCCAAGGCCGTCACCCCCGGTGAGAACCCCTAAGCTGGGATGACCAGCGAGACCAGCCTGAGACCCACAGGCGTGTGATGGGAGGGGCAGGCAGCTCCAGAGGAGGAGGGCGCTTGGGCCGTGGCCAGGCCCGCTGACCAGCACCTGGGACAGCAGGGTGGCGCCGGCACATGCCCGAGCTCCCACGGCCCGTTTCCAGGGGACGTGCCCAGGCATCCGGGTCCCGCGAGACCTACGTGCCATCTTCTTGAACCCAGGCGTCCTTGCGATAAAACCCATTCCTCAGGTATTTGAGGCACACGAATCTCAAACTCGATTCCCCCCTCCCCACTGCCCCCGCCCTCCGGTCCCAAGAGCCCAAGGCTGGGTCCAGCGTGGGTGCCGACCTTCCGAGCAGCGCCCGCAGTCAAGGCCCGCGGCCTGCTGCCCTCAGAGAACAGATGGTTGGCGGGAGACGCCCTGACAGTCCTACCGCATCCCACTCACCCTGGGAACCAGCTCAAACGCTGCTTCCCACATGGGAAGGCATCACCCCATGCCGAGCGCAGAGCCTGCTGACCGGGGGCCAAGCAGACACCCACGTTGGAGCGGGGCTCACGGGCCCCATTGCCCGACCCAGTCGCAGTCTGTGTTTTTGAAAGTTGGGACAACGAAGTGGTGGGTGTTTCAGAGTTAACAGACAGCACCTTGTGGACCAGCTCCCGGGGACTCGGGCTGGGCCAGTCACAGGGCCACGGCGATGGTGTTCCCTGATGTATGTGGCGCTCAGGCTCACGGCCTCGGGGTCTATGGTGCCCTTCCCGGGGGCGGCTCAGACACAGCCGCAACTTGTGGGCCTTGGCCCTGGGCTCTCCCACCTCCCTTCTGCGCAGGGCGCCCTGTCCTCCACGCCAAACCTGCTCAGTGGGGAATGGCCAGCAGCCGCCCCAGGGGCAGTGGCCCCCAGCGGAGCAGCCGAGGCCAGGCGTCACTCCCACAACTAGCGCTGTCTGAAGGGCCTCATGGTGGTTACCAGCCACCAAGCCAGCCCTTCAAAGCAGCGCAAACAACCATCCACGTACCAGAAGCGCCTGCTTTTCTTTACAATCAAAGTGCTTCAATCGCCGGAGAGACACCGCGATGCTGGAAGCAGAGAGAGCAGAGGTTCACGGGAACCAGCCCCATCTCGCGACCTAAAAGCCTCCTTCCTCTGGGAAAGCGTCGGGCCTCTGCCAGTGCCGGCTCGTCGGTGGAGGGAGCCCCTCGGAGCCGGGCCCAGGTGTGCCCACACTTCCAGGCCAGCTCCGGGCAGTCGGTGCTCCTGCCCCCAGTCGAGGACTAGGGGGGGTGACTGGGCAGGGGGCTGCTCACGGCCCCTGCAGGGAGCCAACTTTGCTGCAGTTTGTGGGAAACGGGGGCCCAAGGAGTGTCCGGCAGGGCTGACTCTGGAAGCCGACAAGCAGTCTGGAAAACCCGACCATCTGGCCGCGTCCCTGAACACAACCTTTACAGGGATCCTCATGTGGGGCTCTGGACCCCACCCCGGCCCCCTTCGCCAGCCTCCACCCAGAAGCACTCGGCAAGAGCAGAGAACAGTGGGTTTACCCTCTCCCTTTGGGGTTCATGTTTCCTTCAATGAAAAGCACACTCGCTTTCTTATCTCTTCGCCTGACGCTTTTGACCTGTTGGCAGATCCAAGAAAACCAGGTGTCAAGGACCCAGAAGGGCGTGGGTTTTCGACACTTTCCTGATGTCACCTCGCCAAGCATGTGACGAGGAACGCAGCCGGCTTGGACTGACAGCCAACACCGGGGAATGCTGAGAAAGCGTCGCGCGGCCCTCCGACCGAGCAGAGCCAGGGCTCTACGAGAGGAATCAAGGCTGCTGCCTTCAGCACTTCCGCTCGGCTCAGGGCGCGATCCTCCTCACTCTGGGGGATGGGCAAAGCGAGCTCCGGGAGGCCCCGGCCGGGCCCAGCAGAGGTCAGGCGGGAGGCGGCAGGCTGTGGACCCCGGAGGGGCCCCCCCTCGGTGTCACCAGCGCCGTGGGTGAGGCTGGAGCCCGCAGGCCACTGGCACCCATGAACCAGCAGGGCCCCCGGGAACTGGGGAAAGCGGAAAGGCGGGGAGAGGGCTGCCAACCGCAGGGGGACACGGCACCTCGGGAAGCGAGGGTCCCCGATAATCAGCCCCCCAAACCCTGCCACGGAGCCGCACGGCAACCCCGGTTCAACTGCACGTCTGCGCTCTATCTACAGGTGCCGCAAAGATATCATTCTGTCCTTCCCGGGACGGTCAGTCACGTGCCAGGAGGCCATGCTGACCTGGACGAGCTCAGACACATCGCGACAACAAAAGCCGCTCCACTGTGGCAGCTATCTTTCGGATTTACACGCCACTGCCTGTTCCTAAAAGTTAAAGGACTACAGCTAGAACCATCAGAATCCTGTCCCTGCCAGAAGACAAAGGGTGGGGGGGAAATTAAGGTGGAAATGGCAGGAGCGAGGGCAACCGGGTGGTGCCCCTGCCTCACAAATTCTCCAGCTGACCATGGGCACCGCCCAAGCAGGCGGAGGAAGCACAGCCAGGACGGCAGCCACACTTAAGGGTGTCCCCTGCACTGGGGGCGCAGCCAGGACCTCAAACACCTGCTGTGCAACCGATGCCCACCCTAATCTGCTCGCTAAAAAGCTGAAATGTAGAATAGTGAAAATGAGCAAACCGTGGGCATTTTTTGGAGGCAGGCTTTCTAAGCCTGCTTGATAAAAACCTGACCTATAAGCCTCACAATGCTTTGTGCCAGAAGGCTGAGACCCCCTTTCCTTAGGTAAACGTGTCCACGTCGATGCTCATGGACCCAGTGTTTCCCCAGTAACAACAGAACAGTGAACCAGCTGCCCGGGTCCTGGTGTCAAGAATGGAGGACGCTGGACCTCAGGCTCGGGGGACCAACCGAGCAAGCCGGGGGCAGAGAAGGATTCTTACCACTGCGGGCCAGAAGGGGTATTTTTGGTATTTAAGCCAGACTAGCATTCCTACTTCAAACGAACGTGGTTCTAGAATTGAAAGAAAGAAAGGAAAACAAAAAGAGACAAGTTAGATCCATATCAGGCACCAAAAGCAACTGCTGGAGAAAACACAACCACGGAGACACTGTTTAAGCCCAGCGTTGACCCGAGAGTCTGAGGGGCCGGTTTGTAACTCCTGCCCCTGGAACCCAAATGCCGACCACAAGCGTGGCCAGGGTGACAGCTGGTTTCCTAGCAGTGACCGTGTGCCGTGCTCGTGGGGACAGGGGCGGGCGGGGGCTCGGTGCCACCTCTGCAACTGCTCTATAAGCCTCAGGTTACTCCAGAATAAAGCACTTTTTAAAGAGCTTGGCACATAAACAGAAAGGAGACCACAGCACACAATGAAGACCCCATATGGGGACTGAATTTCTGAGAAGCTCATCTGTCTGGGAAACTGGGGGCTTTAAAGGGTTAAAATAAAAAGAACTATTCAAGCAATCGTAAGATAACTACAAGTAACTTCTCAACAAAATTTAACTGCATCCTCAACCAAAAAAGTTCCAGAATGTGTAAATAACTCAAATATTCAAGAACCGGCCGCGCTGTGGTGTCTGACAGGAGGAAGGGCTGTGAGAGAAAGGGGACCTGGGGCACAGGGAGCCGCCTGGGGCACACGCAGAGCGCTGGTCACCCGCGAGAGGAGCGTCGTGGCCCCCAGGACGACGGGTCACGGGTGCAGACAGCCAACCCGGGCCGACCGGCCAAAACACCAGCAAACCAAAACCAAATGGAAGACAAAACCGGGAGAAAAGAGCCAACACCCGGGTTTCTGGGGCTGTAACTGACCCCCACGTGGAGACGGGGACAGAAACGCCCTCTGCAAGAAGGCACGGCGGCCCCCCTGCGCCCAGCGAGCCCGCGGGGAGCTGACCCCAGTGACTCCCCAGGAGCCCAGGCACTGCAGCCCAGGCGGAAGCATCCAGACACCCCAGTCACCAGCCGCCACCAGGAACAATCGGCAGAGCCCGCGGGAAACGCCCGAGACTCGCGTACACAGAAAGGGCAGGCAGCCTGCTGCGTGGGGATGACGGGGGACGGGGTGGGGTGGCTCTCGGCCAGCCCCCCGGCCGTGCAGGAGAAGCCCCCAGGCCTCCGGTGCTGCTTGTGCTACAGCCTGTGCACGCGAAAATGTTTCACAATAAAGAGATCCGCAACCCAAACCAGAACCACCCCCAGACCACGTTGAGACTAACGGTTAACGGGCGAGTCTAATACTGAAACCGGTCCTCAATTATCTAGTTGAAAGCAAACTAGCTTTCCGTTCCTGGCCGGTCCTGACCTTTAGGCCTGTGTCTGACCCCCTTCCGCGGAGGACAGGGGCAGCTGACCTGTTCCCCGGGGGCGGGGGCACTGTGCACACATGGGGGCGCCAAGCCCCTGCTTCTC
Source organism: Phocoena phocoena (assembly GCF_963924675.1). NCBI lineage: Eukaryota > Metazoa > Chordata > Mammalia > Artiodactyla > Phocoenidae > Phocoena > Phocoena phocoena. The sequence goes on from NC_089221.1 coordinate 172,634,633, forward strand.
CGGACGCCACCCGGGAAGGCTGCGAGGCAGCGCCAGGCCGCACCCAAGCGGTGGCGACAGAGCCCATCTATTCACTTGGCTGCCGTCCTCCGTCCCCTCTGAGGGGACAGCAGGGAGGCTGGGCTGTCACGCCCCAAGGAGCCCCCCCTCACGTGGTTGTCTTGGACAGCGGACCCCGGACTCCCTGTCTGTAAGCCCTCGGCTCAGGACGAAACCCAGGCGGCGCAGCGAGAGACCATCCCCGGACGTCGGGCACCGCAGGCCTCCCCCAAGGAAGGCGCTGCCCACTCACCACGGTATAGGAGGATTCTCGGGGGCTCCTCGTCCTCCTCGTCCTCTGCCAGGAGAGAGTTCACGGTGTCCAACTCCACTGACTCTTCAGAAGGTGGACGGGCTGCCAACAAGGGTAGATCAGACTTTCCCCGTCACAGTCCTGGGGACTCAGCCCGGGAACAACACCTCCTGATACGTGGGCATCGGCGCAGAGAGCAAAGCTGCCGCGACGCAGACTTCCCCGCGGCCTCGCTCAGGCAGGGCACGGCGGTTAAAGCACGTTCAACAGAATAAGAGAGAAAGGAGGGCAGGAGAGACCGCGAGCGCAAGCAGGGAAGGTGGAGGAACTGGGCAAGTGGTCCTCACGTGCGGCTTGTCCCTTCACGTAGGCGCCCTCAGACACGCGGGGAGGGGGCGGCCCTGGGGCCAGGTCCCTTGGGAAACCATCCCCGCGCCTCCGGCGCTGGGGAGAAGGCCCCTTTCAGGGGCCGACGAAAGGCAGAAACCCAGGAGTGATCGCGGGGCAGGCAGAGCACAAGGTATCAGCCGTGCAGAAATGAAGATTTGCAAATTAGCATTTCAAAACGAAGTGGGATGCTACAATGTCCAAACGGAGGGAATCATAGCGCCTGGCTGCAGCCACACAAAAATACATGAAACGGGAATCCTTAAAAGTCAGGAGCCTTTCAAGGGAGTTAATCACTTCTGAGATTCCTGCCAATTTAACGGGAGTGCATCATGGCTTCTGCCACGGGAAGAAGAAAGGAATTAATCCTCGGGGAGCAGATGCAGCATTATCACAGCCACATGCTTCCGCCCCGCACCCCTCCACTCCCTCCCTCCGCTTCAAAACAAAAATAAAAACACACAAGTATTTGGGAGCAGTTGAGGTAATTATAGCCCGGTGGGAGAGACAGACGAAAAGGACTTATGAGATCTCTGCTTGGGATCTATCTTGGTAACAATCTAATTCAGGATCTGGTTAAAAATACACGGGTGGGGCTTCCCTGGTGGCGCAGTGGTTAAGAGTCCGCCTGCCGATGCAGGGGACGTGGAGTGGCTGGGCCCGTGAGCCATGGCCGCTCAGCCTGCGCGTCCGGAGCCTGTGCTCCGCGACGGGAGAGGCCACAACCGTGAGAGGCCCACGTAACGCAAAAAAAAAAACCAAAAAAAAAACCAATACACGGGTGTCTGGCTCTGGATGGGCCGCAGGAGAAGCAGACGCCGCCCCCACCCCGGCACACGACTCCTCCTCTCCGGGGCTTTTACCTCCCTCCAGGAGCCGGGCGTCTCTGGTCTCCTCTGCGGGGCCGAGCTGAGTGGGGCTGCGCGGAGCCATGCGGGGCCCCGGCCTCTGGCCACTGTCCGGGCACAGGTGCTGGGCAGGGTGGCCACGGGCACTGGGGCCGCTCCGAGGACCCTCGGCCCCACCTCCGGGAGAGGAGCGCAGGGCTGCCAGGCCGGCCACCATCTCACTCTCTTCCTCCCGAGCTCCCTCTGAGGACGGAGGCGCTTCCTGACCCCAGCTGGGCCCCCGTGCTAGGTTCCTCTCCCGTTTACTCGGTGTCGTTGTCCGATTCACCGTCCGGTTTGCCCGATGTTTTCTGGATCCCCGTCCGTCCTGAGCACCACTGCTGGCCAAGGAGACAGCTTGGGCGCGCAGGCCTCCGCTTCTCCGGAGCCCCTTCTTGTGGTCCACTCTGCACCCGGGGTCCTCCTTGCGAGCGGGCAGGCCGGACAGCCTCTGGGGCGCACGTTCCCTCCTCGTGTGCCCAGGACTGCCCGACGCGTATCCGTGGAGCAAAGGCGAAGGGCTGGGGTGGCAGAGCGAGGAGGCCGGTTCCGTGGGCTTCGCTCTCAGAGACCGAGTGGTCCTCTCTTCCCTGGAAGAGCTTCCTTGACGCGGACGGGTCCTCTCATTCAAAACATCCAGAGCCACGCGGAGCGACCGCCTGTAGGCCAGCTCCTCCAGGGGCGTGGCAGCAACCTCGTTCTGCAAGGCTGAAGGACAGAAAAGGAGCAAAGCCTGGTGATGGGCCCTCCACCAGCTGGGGCGTCTCACTGGGACCGCTGGTCTCGGCACCTGAAGGGAGGCTGACGCTTCTCACCTACATCTTCCCAAAGGAGGGACCCGGACGACAGAACAACAGTTGAGGGCTGCAAGGCTTCCCTTTCCCAAAAGCAAACTGACTGACCCTACCCTGATTGGGTAACAGAGACACATTCTTCCAGGTTACAAAACAATGCCGCCGGCAAAACCTATTCACAGTTTGTCCGATCCTCTCTCAGCCTCACAGTTTCAAATTCAATCAGGGTCAACAGAAACCCACACCAACTAAATAAAAACTCTGCGGGCAGTGTACTCCGGGGTGGGGGTGACGAACAGACAACTAAGAGGCTCCTCGTGGGCCGGTAAATCGCCCACACTCCTCTGCAAGGGCGTTTCCAAGCCAGCAAGCGGCACCAGGGGCCTGGAAACTTCAGCCTGACCTCCCCGCTGCAACAGCTTTCCTCGTTCACTCTGACGCGCAGGCGCCTTGCTCTTTATCTGAACGAGGGGACGGAGGCGACGCCACAGCTCAGCAGGCATAAATTATGCCTCCATCAACACAGTGTTTGCCTGTCTAACGGTAAAGGCGCCCACAAGCAAGTGGCCCCCCAACACGGGCTGCACGAACAGTCACGGCATCCGAGAGGTGCTGGTTGCTGCCGCCCGAGGCGGGCATCGTGCTCTGAACGAGAGCAGTTTCCCCAGAGACGCAGGAACACGGACCCTACGTCACAGTCATCTCTGGAAGATACCCTGGGCAACCTTTACGCAAGACAGAAAGCTCTCCGCACGTGAAGTAAGCACTCCCAGTCTCAGCAGGGAGAACGCTTCCGCGTCTGGGCCTGTGGAACGGCGCGCCTAGGCCGGTGCCCGGTCTGTCTCCCCCAGGGTGTGTGCACCTTGGGCAGAGCTGGGCCGGGCTCAGGCCAAGTCTGTCTGACCTGCGACGAGATGCCAAGGAGGCCGGAGTCTGGGCTCCACTTCCAGCCCGCCTCACGCCGCCCCCCGCCCCGACAGCCCGCAGACACCGTGGCAGCAAGGCTGGTGCCAGTCACACCCTTTTTTCTCCCCTGGGCTCAGCGATAGAATTTAAACACACATCCAACTGCTTCTCAGACCTTGGGCGGAGGCCAGATCAGCAACAGAAGCACCTCACTCTTGCTACGCGATAAGCAAAACACATACAAAGAGGAAAAGCCTTTCCCCCTTTCTTCAGGGAGGTGCCCCCCTTCTGCATGGCCTGCAGGGCCGCAGATGTGGCCTGTGGACCCTGATGCCACCACTGGCCATCCTGGGAGTCAAGAACAGGACGGGCTCGAGGGGCAAATTCTAGAAAGGATGAAGGAAACAGACCCATCTCCTCCAGCTCAGGGAAATCACATTCCCTTGTATGAAGGGGAAACCCTGAACAGGGTCGCTTTGCAGACCTGAGTCTCCATCTTCTCCCAAACTGCCTCTTACTTAATTAAAACCTCAGAGTTACTCAAAAACATGCTCTTACCTAACGAGGAAGCGATGCCTTCAATGTGAGACTTCTTCAGGATCTGGGCTCCCGTGCTTTTCACCTTAATTCTGCAGGGACAGGAACGGCCGTTATACGCCACCAGCCATGCCACCAAGACGTTTTCAAACATGTTTTGCTTTAAACGACAAAAGAATTAGATTCATTTTCTTCCTTTGCACCCTTCCACTCAAACCAAAAGTCACGGCCAACTGGGAATTCATGCACCTGAGGTGAGAGGCAGCAAGGTCCCTGGTGAATGTTTTTTTGTTTTTTTCCTTTCCCCTTTTAAGACAGAAAAGGTTGGCTGGATTTAAGAGCAAAAATGAATTCAGGGCTTCCCTGAATTCAGTGGCGCAGTGGTTGAGAGTCTGCCTGCCAATGCAGGGGACACGGGTTTGTGCCCCGGTCCAGGAAGATCCCACATGCCGCGGAGCGGCTGGGCCTGTGCGTCCGGAGCCCGTGCTCTGCAAAGGGAGAGGCCGCAACAGTGAGAGGCCCACGTACTGCGAAAAAAAATTTTTTAAATTAAAAAAATAAAAAAGGAAAATTAGGGCTTCCCTGGTGGTGCAGTGGTTGAGAGTGCGCCTGCCGATGCAGGGAACACGGGTTCGTGCCCCGGTCTGGGAAGATCCCACATGCTGCGGTGTGGCTGGGCCCGTGAGCCATGGCCGCTGAGCCTGCGCGTCCGGAGCCTCCGCAACGGGAGAGGCCACAACAGTGAGAGGCCCGCATACCGCAAAAAAAAAAAAGAATTCAAATTGTGACTTTTATGCAGCAAATCCCACTTTCAACTGCACAAATAACTCCTTTGTTAGATTTTCAGGGTAGAGCATAATGTCACTCAAAGCTGTTTACAGACCAGCAGGTGTGTTTTAGTTTAAAAGGATGGGCTTTCCTTTCAAACTCAAGTATTCAATTACCTTCCCAGCCTTGGGGAAAGTGTGAGCTGTGGACTAAGCAGGCTTAGGAACAGCTCTGAAGAAAGAGGGATGGGGACGCAGGGAGGCGGGGGCAGGAGCTGACTTGGTTTCATTCTCTATTTAGAATTGGGAATTCTCCAGTCAGACACACATGACCTGGGCATTTTAATCATTCCCGGTCATCTACGTCCTTCCACCACGGACGATCAAGAACACAACGTAACGTGCTTCCCCCACATCCATGCGTTTGCCTTCTGAACGCTAAACGACAGTTTCTTAGGAGAGGCACAGGCTCAAACATCAAATATCCCGAAACTCAGGGGACTGTTACACAAGTTTCTGAAAAAAAGACACACAAATACATCTGTGGGAAGGAAACAGCCCTACTTGAACCCCAACAAGCGTTTACCTCCCGTTTAATTTACATTCGTTCCATTTTTGTACTGATCTCGCTGGACATCAGTACCTCGTATACATCTCCAATTTCCAAACTTTCGTGAAATAAAACCAGTTGTTTTCCTCTTTGGGTTATTTTGACCCCATTTATAACTAAAATAATAAGAAGCCCTTAAGAGTGCTCTTCGCTTTTTTGGGGAAGGAGTGGTGGTATCCGAAATCCCATATGGAAAAAAGATAATATCACAAAAACACAACACTTAACTTTTTGTCTAGGGAAAGTATCTGAACGTTTAGAAAAAATTCCTTTTTTCTCTTATTTTTGGCTGACTTCTCAGTTCCGGTCAAGACCTACATTAGAAAAAAAAAAGAAGAAAAAAAAAACCTTGTTACTAAGACACAACAAACAGCTAACACAACGTAAGAAGCCGTGGCGACCCATAAATACAAATGCAGCAGGTGATTCTTAAAGGAGCAAAGGACTCCAGAAGCAGGGAAACCGAGGCACAAGGTGCAGCAGCAGATCCAGACCAGTACCAGGGTTTTATCTGGCCCTCTTCCCACTATGCTGCTGGGAAGTCTCCCCGAGATACTCCTGTTATTTACTATCAGGGCTCCCGGCCAGCTATTTCCTTGAGTTACAGCATTACATGCCTTTTTATAGCTGACTCTGTTAAATTTGTGGGGTTTTTTTCCCCAGTGTGAGGGAAAAAAAAAGACACTTTCGGAAGCATAACCTTGTAAGCACTCAACCAAAACCCCATTAGACGGGGAAGGAGGGAGAATCGGTGCCAACGGAGAGGAGCGCCAACTGTTCAGACTCAATTATTTCGCTGAAGCAGCTCCTAGGTATCTCCTGATAAAGATTTTACTTGTCACCCGAAAGTCACTTCTAATTCCTGAAATTACAGAAGAATGGCTGTCACCTTTGCAGGCCATAATCGCTTTTTCCATCTGCAGAGGACATACTTGGCATCCATCATGATTTAGACTCATGTGGTAAGCAGTAATGATTTGGCACAAAGTACTCGAAGGTCTGACGCGATGTGCCCTGCAACAAAATTTGCACGGTGGTTTATAACATCGTTTGCTTCCCATTTCAACGCAGACACAACCCTCAAGGGCAAAGGTTAGCGGGGCTGATCCTCAAGGAGATGGTTCAATTCCATCATCCTGCACTGAGTGGGCTCAATGCCAAAAAGAAGTGACTGGCCTCAGTGCCCAGGGAGACGCCTGGATGATTTTCATAAATAAAATACAGCCAAAGTCCCTCCCAAAGGTTCTGTCTAGATTATTTTTAAAAGGCTCCTGAATAAATCAGCCTGCCTCCAACGTCGGCGGGAGAGGCGTTGTAAACAATCAAAGCTTAAAAACAATCAAAGCTTACAACCCTCCCATGTTTGGGGAGTTAACAGTTGACCACAGCGCAAAAACATAAAATCAGAGGAAAATGACTGCTCTTTCGGCTGCCGTGTCCCTGAAAGGACTGGACAGCTGCAGACCGTTGATTACATCAATGGGGAAGGCTGGTCTGGCGGTGACAGTAAAGAAAAGGACGTGGGGGGGGGGTTCGTTTGTGCAAAGAGGGGTTGACCCCGGCAGGAGAGGGTGGGTCCAGTTAGCAGACGATGGGGGCTTCAGGGAGCGGGGGGGGGGGCTTCAGGGAGCAGAGATAGGGGTTCAGGCAGCAAACGAGGGGCTTCAGGGAGCAGAGGTAGGGGTTCGGGGAGCAGAGATGGGGGTTCAGAATGCAGAAGTGGGGTGCAGGCAGAAAAGGGGTTCAGAGAGCAAAGGGGTTCAATGAACAGAGACGGGGGCTCCCGCGGCAGGGCGGGTTACCGCCCTGGGAAGCCTCTTTCGGGGTTCGCCCCTCCCCCAGGCCCGCCCCGCCGCCTCAGCCCCCGCCCGGCCGACCCGAGGGGCGCAGCCCGCCGGGCTCACCCGGCGCCCCGCCTCCCCAGCACGGCGTCCCCGAGCCCGGCGAGGAGGGCGAGGTGGCCGCGGCGGTCCAACAGCGGTTGCACCCGCGCCGCCCCAGGTGCAGCCGTCCGCGCCCGCGCTCACCGCCTCCGCCGCCACCGCCGCCGCCACCGCCGCTCCCGCGGGCCGGGGGCGGGGCCAGCCTGGCGGCTGTACCAAGCCCCACCCCCGCAGCCGACCAATGGGGAGCCCGCGTTCGCGCCACGGCCCCGCCCCTTCCGCCCGGCCGGGCGCAGAGAGACAGGCGGGCGCGCGCTAGGCTGACTGAAGGGCGCGGGCGGGCCTGCCGGCTCGAGGTGGGCGGCGACGGCGGCGACCTCCATCTTCCGGCCCGTGCTCCCGCCGCCTCCTGCCCGCGCCTGTCAGGCCCGCTTGGCTCTCGAGGCCCCTCCCCGCCGAGGCCCTGAGGAAAGCCTCGAGAGCCTTCCAGAACCTTCCATGGCCTGAGGCGCCTGAGGTGAGGCGTCGCGGCGGTTCCGACCCGTGCCCACCAGAGGGGTGGTCGTGCGTTTCGCACATGACCCACTTGTGTGGGCGGTGACCCGGGAAGCAGGTACCCCGCCGGCCGCGTCAGTGCGGTGGTCGCCGTGGGGTCGGTGTGAAGACACAGTGTGCGGTTCAGGTGTGTGAAGTGGCGACCCCACAGACGGCTGCACACGCTAGTGTGTCCCCTCCGCCCGGACCCAGAGTGTCTGTTGGGTGGAAGGCAGAATTCGGGGTTCGGCGTCTCGTGGCGTCGCGTTCGGGAGCCGGTTCTGCTCGGCCCGCTTCGTTTGGGGAAGTTTTGTGTCAAACGCGGCGGGTCGCGAGGGGCCCGTGGACACCGGTGCAGCCCACGCAGGGCCAGGTGGCCGATCGCCCCGGTCATGCGGCGGTCGGAGTCCCTGTTCACAAGATCAAGGTGTTGAGCGGGGTCCCTTCGTGGCCTCCTTGGGGCCCCGAATGCATGGAAACACGGCGGGGCGTCTCAGTCCACAGGCCATTTGGATGCTCTTTGAGAAAATACAGATTCCGCCGTGGTGCAGGCTGGGTCGCTCAGGGGTGTGTGTGTGTGTAAACACGTCTTCATCTTTGACGTGGTTCATGGTTCAGCAACAAACATAATACGTTTTTTCTGCCATCATGCAGTTAGCAAAGGTGAGAGAAATCCTCAGGCCCGGCCCCAGCGCGGGATGTGAGATGGGCAGCCGTAATTCGGGGCTGCTGAGACGTGTGAATTGGTACCTTTCTGGAAAACGACTTGACGTTATCTGTCAAATGCCTCGAAAACGTTGCAGACCGTCCAACCCTGCAATTTCCACTTCCAGAGATTTATCGTGAAGATATAATCAGATGTGCACAAAGATGGGTGTGCAGTGATGTTTTCTGCAGCGTTACTTATATCGTGGAAAAAATCAGGAGGCCCTGAGATGTCCAACAGTAGAGATGTGGTTAGCTAAAACATGATCGAAGTTATTTTTTGAAATGTCTTCGGTAACAAGAAATATTTATGATGCATTTCCAGTAGAAGGGGAAAAACTTTTAATGAAAGCCAAACAGACTTCTGAGAAGGGTGGATCTTGTCAAAGGATGTTCCCTCACTGACTCTGCCAGTCATTTGTGCTGCTTCAGAAGTAGACCCTTTGGTGCAACTGTGAGTCTCGATGATTTGGGGTGTGTGCTTATTCTTTTTTTTTTTTTTTTTTTTAATTTTTATTTATTTATTTATGGCTGTGTTGGCTGTTCGTTTCTGTGCGAGGGCTTTCTCTAGCTGTGGCAAGTGGGGGCCACTCCTCAACGCGGTGCGCAGGCCTCTCACTATCGCGGCCCCTCCTGTTGCAGAGCACAGGCTCCAGATGCGCAGGCTCAGTAATTGTGGCTCACGGGGCCAGCCGCTCCGCGGCATGTGGGATCCTCCCAGACCAGGGCTCGAAACCATGTCCCCTGCATTGGCAGGCAGACTCCCAACCACTGCGCCACCAGGGAAGCCCTGTGCTTATTCTTTAAACGAATGTTTGAGAGACTACTTGGTGACAGGAACTGGGCATACAGCGGTGAGGAGAATAGCACTCAGGGAACTCAGCCTGATGGAGAAGACATTTAATAAAATCACAACTAAGACTGAAACACTTTATGCTGGCACTACTATAAGTAAGCACTTTGCAATTATTAATTTTATTTAATGCAAGAACCCTAAAATGTTAGTATAATAATCGGCCCCGGGACTCCCCTGGTGACGCAATGGTTAAGAATTTGCCTGCCGGGCTTCCCTGGTGGCTCAGTGGTTGAGAGTCTGCCTGCCGATGCAGGGGACACGGGTTTGTGCCCCGGTCTGGGAAGATCCCACATGCCGCGGAGGGGCTGGGCCCGTGAGCCATGGCCGCTGAGCTTGCGCGTCCGGAGCCTGTGTTCCGCAACAGGAGAGGCCACAACAGTGAGAGGCCCGCGTACCGCAAAAAAAAAAACAAACAGAATCCACCTGCCAATGCAGGGGACAAGGGTTCGAGCCCTGGTCCGGGAAGATCCCACATGCCGTGGAGCAGCTAAGCCCGTGCGCCACAACTACTGAGCCCACGTGCCTAGAGCCCGTGCTCCACAACAAGAGAAGCCACCACAATGAGAAGCCCACGGACCGCAATGAAGAGTAGCCCCTGCTCGCTGCAACTAGGAGAAAGCCCGTGCGCATCAACGAAGCCCCAAGGCAGCCATAAACAAACAAATAAATAAATAAAAAGAATTATACCGTTAGTATGATGCATTTAAAGATAAAAAATAATAATCAGACCAGTTGTTTTGGTTATCACTGTACAGCAAAGGACCATGAAGCCCATTAGCTGAAAGAACCGAGTTGTTTGCTCACAGTTGTGCAGTCTGGCCTGGGTTCAGCTGCGTGGTGGTTCTGCTCATCTCGCCAGTGGCCACATGGGTGCTTGTGTTCACCTGGCGAGTCAGCCAGAGCCTGGGCCTGTCAGGTTTGTCTCTCCACGTGCTCTCAGGGCCCGGCCCCTCCACATTCTCGCTTCAGCAGGAAAACAGACTTGTTGCCTACACGGCTGCTCAGGGTTCCCAAGAGCACAACGGTGGACACTGCCAGTCCTTCTTAAGGTGTAGGCTTGGAGCTGGCATGGCCTCAGTTCCACCATGTTATCTTGGTGAAAGCAACTCACAGGGCCACTTCAGATATAAGGGGAGAGGATTATACCAGCAGATGTGATTCATTGGGGACTTTCAAGGAAACTGAGATAGAAAGAGGTTAAGTCACCTAAGGCAGAGCTAAGACTTGAAACAGGAAGTCCCGCTCCAGAGTTCAGATTGGTGGGTGGGGATCAAGGAAATAACGTTTAACCCTGAAACCTGATGTCTGAATGGGTTGGGAGAGAGCTTTCAGAGCTTAGGGAACTGTGCAAAGGCCCTGGGGTGGCAGAAGGCCCAACTCGTCAGAGGAACTAAGTGAAGCCTAGTGAGGCCAGGACCAAGGTGGAGGTGGAGTGACACAGAGGAGTCCCTCGAGGTTTGGATGTGCCCTAGGAAGATTTTTTTTCTATCTTATTATTTTTAAAATAATTATAGATTATACAGAAATTTGCAAAAGTAGTACAGAGAGGTCCCTTGTACCTGTCACCCAGCTTCCTCCAAAGGTTATCTTATGTAACTATAATATAGTATCAAAACCAGGACAGTGACATGGGGACAGTGCGTGTAGACTTCTGAGTCATTGTATCTCTTGTGTGGATTTGTGTAACCACCAGTCAAGATACAGGGCATTTCTCTCCCCACAGAGAGCTCCCTGCGGCTACCCTGGGTAGACCCCCACCTCGCTGCCACGCCTCACCCCGGGCACCAGGACTCTTCTCCAACTTCGTCATCCTGAGAATGTTCTACAGAAGCGACAGTGCAGCACGGAACCTTTGGAGGTGCGTTTCTCTTACTCAGTGCAACACCCAGGCGATGCCTCCAAGCCCTCGAGTGCATCGGGACTGCCTTCCTTTTTGTTATCGAGCAGTATTCCATGCTGTGTGTGCTGGATAATCTCCCTATCTTAAGGTCCCTAACCTCAGTCCCATCTGCAGAGTCCCCTTGCCATCTCACATGATATATACAGAGTTTCCAGAGATGAGGGTGTGGACATCTTTGAGGCCCGTCTGCCCGCTGCAGGGATCGAGGGGCAGTGGGGGGGCCTGAGTCACCTAGGCCTTGGATGTACCATGTCTGCCCCACGTCCCACGAATCCAAACATACCCACCCAGCTATGCCTAGGTGCAGGCCGGCTGGGAGAGTTGTCCTTATTCTGGGGGCCACGTGCCTAATCGAGAATGGGGTTCTTCTATTTGAGGGAGAAGGGATATTGGAGGGCAGCTGACAAACTGTCACAGCAGAAGCCATCCACACCTCACCCCTGTGTAACTCAGAGCAGCGTTGTTGTTACTTGGGACCCTTACCATAGCATGTAAAATAGAGGGGAGGCTGGTGCTGTGACTCTGGGGGGCCAAGAACAAACCCCAATGAGAAAGGCACCTGCGTGTCCTGAATCGCTCCTGCTGAGACCCCAGGTGCCAACGGCCACACCTCAGGCTGTTGTGCCAGTGGCCTCCCGTTGGCCGTTCTCCACCCTGTCTCCCCGCTGCTGTCAGTGTCTTTAACTGGGTGGCAGGCAGAATCCTAAGCTGGTCCCCAATGGCTCACGCCCTTGAGCGTGGGTAGAACCTGCGATGTGATGAGCACCACATCCTGATCATATGATACTCTGGCAAAGGCAAAGGGATTTTCCCGATGGGATGACGGTCCCTAATCAGTTGGCCTGTAGTTAATTAAAAGGGAGATTATCCTGGCTGGGCCAGCCAGATCGAAGGAGCCATTTAGAAGAGAAAGAAGACTGGGTTCTCCCGGAGGCTGCAGAGGCTCTCCTGTGGTCCATGGGGTAGGAAGATGCCATGCGTTATGCAGCTCCCAGGTAAGGAACTCAGCCAACAACCTGTGAACTTGGAAGAGGCCCCAGCCTCGGATGCAACACAGTCCCAGGGGACACCTGGATCACCACCAGGGGACCCTAGCAGAACACCCAGCCACACGTTCCCGGCCTTTGACCCACAGAAACTTTCAGATGGTGTTGTTTTAAGCTGCCATTTGTGGTAACCTGCTGCAGTGCAGGCGTCCCTTGGTCCACTGAGGCAGAGTTCCCAAGTTCCCTCTCCCGCCTTCCTCCGTTTCTGTTCTCTCCAGGGCCACCTCCCCCTCTAGTCCCAGCTCAAGTTTCGTGAAACCCTCCCTGGGAGCCCAGCCCAGGGAGCGGGTTCTCCCTGGGAGCCCACGGCTGGTCTGAACCTAAAGCATGGTGGTCACTGGCACTGTTCCCGTCTGTTTGGTTCTCTCTCCTCCATAGGGCACGTCCTGCCCACTTGATGCAGACGTGGTCAGGGCGCTTGCTTTGGCTGATGAAGTGTGAGCAGAGCACCGTGGCCAGCATGCATGTCCCCTCATCCCCTTTCTGTCCACCCTGGGGACCGGCTCTGCCCCGCCAGCCGGGCCCAGGAGTAAGGAGGATGGTGATACACAGATGAGCGCCACCAGCTCTGGCGGACAGCTGGTGGATGAGTTCCCGTGGCTGCAAACAGTGACATCCCTGACCCCACACTTCCGGAGACATCTGAGATCGAGGTGTGGGCTGCGCTGGTTCTTTCTGGGGGCTTGAGGGAGAATCTGCCCCACACCCCTCTCCCCGCTACTGGGGGCTCTGGCAATCCTTGACTTGTAGACACATCCTTCCCCTCCCTGCCTCCATCTTCACATGGCTTTTTCTCCCTGCCAGGTGTCCCTGTGTCTCCTCTTACATGGACACCAGCTGTTGGATTTAGGGCCCACCCTAATCCAGTACGGCTTCATCTCAACTAATTACATCAGCACAGACCCTATGTCCAAATAAGATCACATTCTGAGGTTCTGGGTGGACCTGAATTTGGGGGGGGGGATGATGTTCAACCAAGTCCCACTAGTGTCTGTGAGAAACGAACCTTAGTTGTTTATAGATGCTGAGCTGCGGGGTGTTTGTCACTGCAGCACCACCGTGCGAAGCCTTGCTGATTTACGCTGTAATGTAATTATTTGTCTACATACTCGTCTACCCGAGACGCTGACCTCCTACTGACAAGAGACAGTGTGTGTTTCGTTACTGTATCGTAGAGGATGGTTGGGGAAAAAATTAATTTTACCAGCTGGTATCAGAACTCATTTTAGAGACCAACTGGGCTTGTTTAGGAAAATACCGTAATTAGTATTAGGGGACGGTGAGCGAGGCCCTGAGGACGTGAGATGAAAGGGCCCACAGGGAGACAGCTAAACTCTGCATGAGAAAATAGCTGCATCCTGGAGGAGAGGGAAAGGAGCCACGAGAGGTGGGGACCCGTGGAGATCAAGAGACAGAGAGACACGGTGGGAGACGGCGGAGCAGGTTGGGGTCAGGGACCTCCGACATCCCATTCGCGGGCCTCAAGCCACGAGGCGGGATTGGCCTGAGCCTTGAGGAGCTGGAGCAGCTAAGCTAAAGCAGAGAACTGGCCTGCCCGGCCCAGCCCAGCAGCCTGCTGGGGCCCAGCAGCCCGGCGCCCCGGGCAGCACCTGGAAGGCGCGCAGCACAACCGGGTCCAGCAAAGATGAATGCTAGCGTGGTTGCTGGAAGGCGCCCGCAGTTCACAGGAAACCCAAGGAGAGCCAAGCTAATTAAAACAAGGAGACCCTAATGTGCCCAGGTCCCCACAGAGCCGAGGCCCAGCTCACCTGGTACTGCCGTCAGCCAGACGTGGGCGCAGGGCCGAACTGGAGGGAGGGCACGTGGGCTAACGTCATGTTCTTTGGCTCTGTCTGGCTGCCTCAGGCCGGTATTACTTCCGTGTTCTGTTTTTAAAAAAAAAAGTAAAAAATTTTAAGACCACCAACATAATGCTAGCTCTTCTGTGATCTGTGTCCGCCTCTGTCTAGGCCCCAAGGGGTCGTCAAGTGCTGCTGAGCTAACTGCTCTTTGCCGTACCGTGTTGACCCCCATCCCCACAACTGCCCCACTGCCAGCTGTCCCGGGAGCCCAGACTCCTCACTTGGCCTTCAGGCCTCATCCATGGCTCTGCTGACCACTGTGAAGGAGCCGTGTGCCCTTCTCAGCACTGACCCCATTGTGCAGTGACCAGCTTTAACGCCAGGGTAGGGTCTCCCCCTGCGACTGCTGATGCTGAGGCCAGTCGTTTTCGGGGGGGTGGGGCGCAGGCACTGTGGGGTGTAGAGCAGCATCCGTGGCCCCCATCCACTCGATGCCAGGGGCACCCTCAGTCGTGACAACCACATATGTCCCCAGACATGGCCCAGTGTCCCAGGGGAGCAGAATCCCCCTCGGGTGAGGCCCACAGCCATAGACTAATTGCATCCCTGCCAGCAGTCCTGGAAGTAGCCGCGCCTGGGTCAGTTTGCTCCCTGCAGTGTCCTCAGGACGAGCCCTGCACCTGCACCCAGGGTGTGCTTGACTACTGGTGTCTGAACAAATGAAGGGAAAGGCAACCCTCACAGCAGGCAGATTTCCTCCAGAACTTCCCTGTGTAGGTCAGCCCTGCCCTTTGGGCGGGGGCCGCAGCAGGAGGAGGGGAGAGCCCAGGGGTCAGGCGGCCTGTCCCGGGATGTCCTTCACCAGCTCCCGATGTCAGCCCACCCCATCTTTCTCCCTCCGCCATCTCCTGGCATTCCCAACCTGATTTTGGCAAATGGAACTTGGTTTTCCTCTTCACGCAAAACCTTCCTGCCTGAGACCCGAGACAGTCCAGCCACGCACCTCAGTAACCAGCCGTGTGCATTTGGTACATGGTAATTCTCCGGGCTCAGGACTTGGTGCCATCCACGGGGGCTGTGCTGGCAGGGGACTAGCACCTCAGATGAAATGCTAACGGGGCAGCATCTGGAGTGCCTGGACCGGGAATCCCAACACAACATAGATCCCGTCTGTAGAGCGCTCCAGCTACCCCCGGCCTTGGAGAGAAAAGTGTGTCACTAGACAGGGATGCGGCCCCTCTAGAATCTGGAAAAGGCAGGAGCCAGAGTCTCCCCTGTAGCCTCAAGAAAGAAATGCAGCCCTGCCCACACTTGGATTTTAGCCCGTGAGACCCATGTTAGACTCCTGATTTCCAGGACTGTGAGAGAATCAATGTGTGTAGTTTTAAGCCTTTGAAAAAAATTGCAGTTGTGGACAATGGAATGAGAAGAAAATGATCCGTGCTTTCTAATCCCCATTTTATGTATTTCCAACCCACCTTTATAAATACCAAAAATATGAAGCATGGTGATATTACTCAGAACACAGTTCAAAAACACATACCATCTCACACCCATTAGGATGGCAAATACTAAACAACAACAAAAACACAGGAAATAATGAATTGGTGAGGATGTGGGGAAATTGGAACCCTCTTGTGTGGCTGGGGGGAATGAAAAAAGTACAGCTGCTGTGGAAAGTCTGCAGGGTCCTCAAAAATTTAAACATAGAATCACGATATGCTCCAGCAATCCCACTCCTCGGTACATACCCAAAAGAAGGGAAATTAGGGACTCAGAGATATTTGCATACGCATGTTCATAGCAGCATGACTCACAACAGCTAAAAGGTAGAAACAACGCAAGTGTCCATGGACGGATGATGGATAAACACAGTGTGGTCCATCTACACACTGGCATGTTATTCCGCCTTAAAAGAGGAGCGACTTCCCTGGTGGTGCAGTGGTTAAGAATCCACCTGCCAATGCAGGGGACACGGGTTCGATCCCTGGTCCAGGAAGATCCCACATGCCGCGGAGCAACTAAGCCCATACGCCACAACTACTGAGCCTGCGCTCTAGAGCCCACGAGCCACAAGTACTGAAGCCCGCTCGCCTAGAGTCAGTGCTCCACAAGAAGCCACCGCAATGAGAAGCCCACGCACCACAACGAAGAGTAGCCCCCCCACTCGCCGCAACTAGAGAAAGCCCGCACGCAGCAACAAAGACCCAATGCGGCCAAAAATAAAAATAAATTTAAATAAAAAGAGGAGATTCTGACACCTGCTACAACGTGGATGAACCCTGAGAACGTGATGCTCAGAGAGGCGCGCTGACACAGAAGGACAAATACTGTCTGGTTCCACTCACATGAGGTCCCTGGAGGAGTCAGATCCACAGAGACAGGAAGTAGATGGTGGGGGCCAGGGGCTGGGGGAGGGGTGGGGAGTCAGTGTTTCATGGGGACAGAGCTTCAGTTTGGGAAGATGGAAGACTCCAGGAGATGGATGGTGGGGACAGTCACACGACAATGTGAATGTGCTTAATGCCCCCGAGCTGTGCACTTAAAAATGATACATTTTATATTTTACCACATAAAATTTTTTTTCTCTCTAAATGCATCCCTACAAGCAAGCATTTCCCGTACCGTGTGGGATGCTTCCTGGTGTGTTCACTATTCGCATCAGAGGGCGACCGACACCCCGCCAGGAACATGACCCCGTCGTGGCCCCCCTTCAGTTCTCCTGTCGCTGCGTCCTCCACTCCACGGAGATCCCCGGCGTCCCCAGACCAGGAAAGGGCGGTGCGCTGCAGTGTCTCTTCAACAAAGAGTCAAGGATTAGGCCCCGTTGAGTTTCCATCCTGTTTGCCTTTGATTTTTTTAAAAAAGCCTTTCATTTTAACTATTAGGCATTTCAGGGCAGGCTGCACAGTGTCATCTGCATTTCAAAAAAGCGCCGCTGTGAGGATTTGTTTTCTTCCTTTTTTCTGTTTCCTTGTTCTTCTCCCAGACGTCGGTAATCTACAACCGTCTTTTGTTTTCTTCAAGGTCCTCTATCATATTATCTCACATTGTTCCAGGCAGTAACTTTCTTCTTTGTCTGCAACTCGTCCACAGGACACAGCGCTGACCGCCCCCCCCACCCCCCCCCTCCAGTCCCCCCAGGGTCCAAGCCAGCACTCAATGTGGCACCGAGAACCCAAATTTCTCAGGGTCACCCCAGCCCCGTTTCGGGTCCACGCAAGACACACTGAGCGGAAATAAGGATTCTGCCTTTCTAAGTCCCCGAGAAGCTCGGCAGCCACTCTCGGCCGCCAGCTGCAGGAGGACCCCAGAACTGAAACACCGGGCTGGCTCCTGGCTCCAGGCTGGGCCCCAGCGGGAATCGGGCTGCACAACAGAGGCACAGTGACTGTCGCCTGCGTCTCACTGGGCGGGTGCCCCTCCGTTCCACCGTGTGGATTCGAAGGATTGTTTATTTCTGTGTCTAATTGTCACACGGGGGCAGTTTTCAAAAATTGTGATAAAACACACATAATCTAAAATTACCATCTAAGCGCACAGCTCAGCGGCACTAAGCACATTCACACTGTCGTGCAGCCATCCCCACCCTCCATCCCCAGAACGTTCCATCTTCCCAAACTGAAAGCCCGTCCCCGTGAAACCCTGACTGCCGTCCGCCACCCCCGCCGGCAACACTGGGGCCGTTTTGAAGCTTGGGTTCAACTTTCCGTGTCCACACACGTCTGTCGTTGGACAGAATAGGCCGTCATGGATCTGGTTAAGAGATAAAAACTGCAAGCATGTAGTGTTTTAGTTGAGTCACATTTTATATTCGCCACGGTTCACGGGTCAGCTTACGACACGAACCGTGGTATATTTAGGCTTTTAATTCTTTGGAGAAGGAGCAGACGACTTCTCTGTACAATCTTACTAAAACAAAGTGGGACGACGCCGGGAGGTGTCGGTCTCTCTACCATCCAGAATTCCATTCTGTAGAATGTGAAACTGATCGATAAAAATTGAAAACCCCACGACTGCATGTCAGAGCGACAAGAGCTGGAGAATGGTCGAGTTTCCAGCTGATGACGAGCACATCTGGAAGACGGACGCGCTGCTGCCCTGTTCGCGCCCCCGAGTGCACCCCTCTCCCAGGCTGCCCAGGTCTGTGCGTCTCCCACCGTTTGGGACATCAATTGCCGACGCCCTCGGCCTGGCCGCTGAACGGCCCCACGTCACCCATCAGCGCTCACCAGGACGCACTGCCTCGGTGGTACAATATAGCTGTGAACGTTTCCATAAACAGTCCCTTTGTTCTTTCTTTTCTTTTTTTTCTTTTTGTATGAAAATCCTAGGCTCTGATACCTGCTTTCAACAGTGCCATACATCAGAATATAGGGGAGTGAGGGAAACAGAGGAAAGATAATAGAAATAAACTTTTGTTTGGATACAGAGTGCGTTTGCTGTATTCTCAATCATGCTGCCACCCGCTCAGTAATTTGCCTCGTCCTCGGGGGCGCGCGAGGTGGCAGCAGTAGCTCTCAGGATGGAGAGACGGCCTGGCCGAGGGCGGGCCTGTGGTGGGGGCCTGTGTCCTTCTGTAACTTGACCGCAGGAGCTGTGATTCACATCTGCGCATGTAACCGAATGGCAGGGAAACACAGACAGAGGCACACGTGGAACTGGCAGGATCCGAATGGGCTCCTGGGTTGTGCTGGCAGCAGTGGCCTGGATTTGATGCTCTTCTGTCTGGTTACCCTAGTGTCTGGGATCTAGCTACTCTCTGGGATCTAGGTGCTGTATTATCTCGGTGCCATGGTTACAAGATGTCACCGCTGGGGAGGCTGGAGCAAGGGTGCTCTAGTACATACAGAACTGCCTGTACATTTCTTTGCACCTTTCTGTGACTCTAGAGTTACTTCAAGTAAAAAGTTTGAAACTGCATTTAAAAAAATGAAGGCAGTGCTCCAGAAATCAGTTCTCTCCCCAGGCCGGCGGGGCTGCAGGTGGACAGAGGCGAGTGGACACCTGTGTGACCACACGCCATGGAGAAGGCCTTTGAGCCCGCACGGCGGGGTGGGAAGCAGGAGGCCTGGGGATACGGGCAGGTCCTTCCTCTCGGGGGCTGCGCTCTCCTGATTCTGCGTCCCCCTCACACTCAAGTCAGGACCGGTTCCCATCTGTCCAGGAGACTTGGGGGCCTCTGAGCAGCCCTGGCTACCCCCAACCCCAGGTTCCTCCCAAGCTCAGCGTTCGCAGGATGTCCGCCTGTGCCCAGACCCACGAGCGGGCAGCTCAGAGGGCCCGGACTGTGGGGTGTCCCTGATGGGGCCCAGCTCCGTGGGGACAGAGCCCTGTAATGCATCTAACACCCCGCAGCACGTTGTGTTTCTGCAAGCCCGTGTCAAGGTCGGCGTCCCCTAGTTGGAGACAGTGCGCTGCACGTGTCCTTCTTAGGATAAAGGAGGGCGTTAACATTCTACTAGCAACCGGAGGTTCTGGAAGCAACAGGAAAGCGCCGTCCTGAAAACGCAGCCATGGTGGAACCCACAGGACTCCAGGTGAGAGGGAGGCCACCGCTGTGCCCCTCAGGAGGGCAGTGGCTTAAAATGAAGTGCCCCACCGCCACAGTGACCCCGACACCCCCATGCTGGCTCTGGGTGCCTGGAAATTGCAAGGACTCCCTGAAAGTACCTGTCCCATCGGGGCACCGTCTCTGGAAACGGGGAGGCTGTCGCGGCAGCGACGGTGCCCTCAGAGCTCTCCAAAAACAGTGCCTGTCCCCAGGATGGAGGTGGCGAGTTGAAAGGAAGCTTTTAAGTGCTGTTCCCGTCTCCTGAAGCCAACGGTCCCAACACAAAGGTGCCGGCAAGGACAGGACTGGAATCCCAACGACCTTGACAAGATAAAGACACCCTTCAGCAGTGGCGAGTCCAGTGTACAAAGAGAAAGCGGGTGTGGGGCTTGAATCGGACCTCCAAGTCCACGTGTGAAGACCTGAGCCTCAGGACCTCAGACCGAGACCTTGTTTGGATATAAGGTCGTTGCAGGTGTAATCAGGGGGCCCTGATCCAACACGATGGTGTCCTTACAAAAAGGGAACATGTGGACACAGATGCGCACAGGGGAGCGCTCTGTCAGCCTAGGGCAGGGTCTCCGCCCCCCCCCCCCACTGCTGCATCTGCGGTCACTGTGGGGTGTGGGGCAGCCTCGCTGACCTCCACCCACTCGATGCCAGGAGCCCCGCCGTGTGACAGCCACAGATGTCCCCAGACGTCGCACAGTGTCCCCTGGGGGCAGGACTGCCCCAGTGAGACCCATGACTGTGGGTAAATCTCTATTAAAGGTGTCTCAGGTGATGTGCTGCCTTGTTCAGTTTAAAAGAACATACAGTTTCCTTTAAAATGGTCCTAGAGAGACGCCACCAGCGATTAAAAGAAGTATTTCCTTCTGAAATCCAAGGAAGGGCACATACTTTTTTTTTTTTTAATATGAATGACCAAACATTTGAGTATTTTTTTTAAGGACACAGAAATGTTACTTTTTGTTTTCAGATCCTGAGGTTTTCCTTTAATTTTTTTTTTTTTCAGAGTATGATTCCCGTTAAAGTTCAAAATCAGGACAAAGTAGACATTTCATTTAGGATTGCAGACACAAGTGGTATCCTTTCATTTTTAAAGGTCATAAAATATGAGTAAAACATACATAACGCCAAAACGAAATAATTTTAGGAAACAGAAGAGCCCGGTTATCAGTGATGTGAAATATGCCAGAGGTGCTGACCCGAGGAGATCTGAACAAAGCATGGGTGTCAGTTCATCACGTCTCGAGTTCGTTGTTTGTGACAAATGTACTGCACAAGGGGAACCAGGTGTGGGGCTCCCAGTTCCTATCATTATTTTATCGTAAATCTAAAACCCCTCTGAAATCTACAACTTATTCCGAAGCAACAAGGAAAGTGAGTTTGGTTTTGAGAAATGGGCGCAGAGGTGCGGGGACAGTGGGCTCAAGGGGAGACTGGGTGGCCATGGGCCGATGGACGGTGTCCAGGTGCCCTGTGTGCGAGGGCAGAGCACCGGGGAGAGGCTGGGGTCAGCTCTCCGTTCCAGGAACCACTCAAGCCAGTGCCTGGTCCTTCCGAGGGTGGTGGCCTTTACGATACCTCGTGACTGCGGCGGAGGGAGCCATTGCTCCCAGGGTGGGTTTAGCGCCCGCAGGGCAGGGACAAGGCCCGACTGTGGGGGGCGGGGGGAGGAGCCAGCAGCAGGCGTGGGGTCGGCCAGGTCCCAGCCCCCGTGCAGCCCAGCCCCGTGGCCACCTGGGGAAGGCACACACCGAGCCGATGACAGTGCCTACCCCGGGCTCTCCCCTGACCCGGTGAGGGAGGGACGTGGACAACGGGCATGTCTTCTGCAATAATAGTAAAAATCAATGCCTGTGTTCGGTTAAAGGGCAGCCGTAACAAAGCACCACGAACAGGGAGGCTTAAACAACACCTGAGATCGGGGTCCCAGGATGGCTCCCGCCGAGGGACCACCTGCACCCCACCCCCATCCCCGCTCTCTCCCGGCTTCCGGGGGACACGGCGCCTCCCAGTGTGTCTGTGTCCAAACGTCCCCCCTCATAAGGACACCAGTCCTGCTGCGTTAGGACCACCTGCTTCCGTGTGACCTCCCCTTAACTAACTACTCCTGCAAAGACCCCGTTCCCACACAGGTCCCACTCTGAGGTGCCGGGTCAGGACTTCAACTTCTGAGTTATTTTCGGGGGGCACAGTTCAGTCGATAACAAAACCCGAACTCTAAGGACGCGAGTCCACATGCGACCGAAGCCAGCGCCGGCGCCCAGACCGTTCTCTCCCCTCCTTCCTGGGCACGCGGCATGAGGCCCCGTTGTCCTGGCAGCCCCACGTGGCCACGTGACCTCTCACGTCGGGACAAGGCACAAGGGCATCTCGCTTGGGATCTCAAGGGCCGGCCGGGCACTTGCGCGCTCCTTCCCGCTGCCTGGACCTGGCTCGGCGCCCATCCTCACCTCCCGTGCTGGGATACCCGCTCTACGCCTGCTCCCCCGCAGCTGCCCCGTGGATTTGAGGGCGCCGCTGGGACAGCTTTGCTCTCCCATGGGGGCCCCACCCCTGGCTGTGCGCATGACAGTGATGCCGAGGCCCCAGGTCCACCTTGACCCCCAGAGCCCAGCCAGGGGTCCCGCCCCTTGGTTGTCAGCTTCTGTGGCAATGACCCCATTTCCAAACGGCAGAGAGGCTGGGGCAGCTCAAAGATAGACCTGAAACCACATGCCAGGACCAGGAGAGAGGCTTGCGTGGGCCCAGAGGCTCCCAAACCCCAGGCCCTGCACTGCAGGGACTGATACCGCTGCAGTGCCCGCTCCCCGGTCCTCCAGCTCGGGCACCAGGATGCAGCCCCTCTCTCGGCAGGATTCTCAGAGCCAGCCTGCAGGGGCCCAGGTGGCTCCCTGCCCCATCTAGTCTCCCAGGGCCCATGCTCTGAGGCCCCGGCCTTGGTCTGGGTCCCTGAGGGAGGCTTAGGGGTGGAGGGGCTCTCTGTGTCTACCCCCTGGCCACGCCCAGCATTCCCCAGCTCACAAAAGCTTTGTATACAGTTTGTCTCAAGGCCACGGAGATGGCTGCTGAGAGCCCAGACAGAACATTCACAATTTCCAGAGCAGGTGTTAGAACACAGCTCCCAGAGGTGTCCCTGCCCTGGTTCCAGGACCTGTGGACATGTCATCTCACATCGTGAGGGTCCTCATAAGAGGGAAGAAGGAGGGTCAGACGCAGGGAGAGACGGGAGATGCTGTGCTGCTGGCCGTGAGGATGCAGGAGGGGCCGCGAGCCAGGGATGCGGTGCCTCTGGAAGCTGGAAAAGGCGGGAACAGATGCTGCCCTGGAGCCTCCGGAAGGACCAGCCCTGCCCACACCTGGATTCAGCCCCGTGAGACCCGAGTCGGACTCCTGATGTCAGCACTGTGAGAGAACCAAGCTGTGTGGTTTTCAGCCACCAAGATTGTGGTGACTTGTTCCAGCCGCCATCGGAAATGCCCTACAGTGAGAAGCCCCAGAAAATCAGCCTCAGGGTCACGCAGAGCTCCCTCTGGCTCCAAGGACCTAATGCTTCAATGACAGCCTGTCCAAAACAATAAAAACACAGTATGCTTATCAAAACGCTTTACATGTTCCTGCCCTAGTGGGGGCACCAGGAGGTGCTGCAAAAGTGCCAAGCAGCCATTTGAGGAGGACGCCACGAGTGCAGGACCCCGGGTGGGGGACTGAGAACCACCATCCGGCCGGTTCCCACGCGGCCGCCGCACACAAGCCGGTGTAGCTCTCAGCCCAACAGGAAACTAACAATGCTTCTTGTCCAAGCGTTCCCAAGTTGCTCTGTTAACCATCCTCTCAACAGCTCCCAGAGTACTTGGAAGTAGACCATGAACTGAAACCCTGACCTACTTCCTAGGACCGGGAGCCAGGCTGCAGTGCAGAGGACGGAGACACAGGCAGTGCTGTCGCCCAGGAAGGGTGTTTGCAGAGCTTTGCTGGGAAAGGGCTTCATCACCCTATTGCAGAGAATCATCAGGTCCCCAAGAAAAAGGGGCGTTCCGTAAAGATGAGCGGGAGGCCGATAAGAAAAGAATTACAAATGGCCAATAAACTTGTGAGAAAGGTATTGTTACCCTGCGTGGGAAAGTAAAAATAGGGACTAACTCCAAATAGTCAATTTTCAAAAATAATACCAAGAATTGGTGCCGATGCAAGTGGTTAAAATGGCATTTTATGTTAAATATATTTAACAGGCTTTTTTAAAATATTGATAATGTAATATTCCAGAAACCATTGAATCGTACACTCTAAGTACGTGAATTGTATATGTGAATTATGTCTCAATAAAGCTGTTTTGTTTTGTTTTAAAAGCAGTATTATGCTATGGTCTCAACCTTTTAATTTATATATTTTATTTTTAAAATATATACATATCCATTTTATATTTACACATGTTTGTATATGTGTAATTAGTTTAGTGAATATTTTCTGCTCTCTTTTCTGAGTTCTCTCCAAAATTTCTACCACTTAAAAACTTTGTAATTTAAAAAGTGATTTTATGAAACCTACAATAACAAATGCTGGAGAAGGTGTGGAGAAAAGGGAACCCTCCTAACACTGTTGGTGGGAATGTAAGTTGGAGAAAACTCTAATTCAAAAAGATATATGGGGGTTTCCCTGCTGGCGCAGTGGTTAAGAATCCACCTGTCAATGCAGGGTACACGGGTTTGAGCCCTGGTCCGGGAAGATCCCACATGCCACGGAGCAACTAAGCCCATGAGCCACAACTACTGAGCCTGTGCTCTAGAGCCCATGAGCTACAACTACTGAGCCCGCATGCTACAACTGCTGAAGCCCGCGCACCTAGAGCCCGTGCTCTGCAACAAGAGAAGCCACTGCAATGAGAAGCCTGTGCACTGCTACAAAGAGTAGCCCCCGCTCGCCGCGATTAGAGGAAGCCCACGCGCAGCAACGAAGACCCGACACAGCCAAAAATAAATCAATAAAAATTTTAAAAGAAAGATACATGCACCCCTATGTTCACAGCAGCACTATTTACAGTAGGCAAGACAGGGAAACAACCCAAATGTCCATCGACAGATGAATAAAGAAGATGTGGTACATATACACAATGGAATACTACTCAGCCATAAAAATGAACAAAATAACGCCATTTGCAGCAACATGGATGGACCTAGAGATTATCACTAAGTGAAGTAAGTCAGACAGAGAAAGACAAATACCATATGATGTCACTTATATGGTGGTATCTAAAATATGATACAAATGAACGTATTTACAACAGAGAAATAGACTCACAGACATGGAAAACAGATTTGTCGTTGCCGTGGGGGAGGGAGGGATTGGGAGTTTGGGGTTAGCAGATGCAAACTATTATGCATAGGATGGATAAACAACAAGGTCTTACTGTATAGCACAGGGAACTATATTCAATATCCTGTGATAGAATATATAAAAGAATATAAAGAAAATAATATAAAAAAGAATGTATATATGTGTATAAATGAATCACTTTGCTGTACAGCAGAAATTAACACAACATTGTAAATCAACTATACTTCAATAAAAAATAAATTTTAAAAAAATTGCTTTTATGGACCCTTGGTACGTATGATGCGTTGATCTTCCTCCCAAAAAGCCATCACCCCAGTCTGACCATGAAAAACATACCAGCAAACCCCAAGAGAGGGGCGTCCACATAACTCCTGACCCGTTCCCCTCACGAATGCCCAGGGCTCCAAACAAGGCACATCTGAGAAACTGTCACAGCCCAGAGGGGCCCAGGAGACGGGAGGCCTGGGCGTCTCGGGGGACCCTGCAGGGTCCTGGGGCAGAGAGCATGTGGGCTTCAACGAACCCTGACACAGCAGTCAGTGTGGGATTGTTAGTTGTGAGCGACGGACGTGCCAGGACACGGTAAGATGCTGTCTACAAATGGGGGGCACTGGGGGCAGGGCACATGGCAACTGTGCGCCGTCTTTGCAACTTTTCTGTGACCTAAGACTGTCTGAAAAAATAAAGTCTATTAATAATAGTAAGAACAATAATACAAGGTCCAGAAAATTCTTTACAAGCATGGCGTTCCTTGGCCTGTGAAGCAGTCAGCCCGGTTTGTCCTGGGGGCGGCCAAGGGATCGTTCTCTCATGGGCAGCGGGCGCCCGGCTAAGACCTGCGCTGCACGCTGCACATCCGGTCCCCTAGAGCCACTAATCCTTCCACCCTGGACCGGGGCCCGCCCTGACCTGGGGCTGGGAGTCGGGAGTCCCTTGTACCCGTAGGCATCCACACGCCCCCACTCCCACCCCGCCCCAGCCCCAGGCGGCACACGGAGGCGTCCGTCTCCCGCAGTTTTGAAACTATTTACATTTTCACCTCCCGGCAGATGATGGGTTTCACTCGTGTCTGGAAGCAGGTTTCTGTGATGCAATTTGCGTACCTGGTGCGCTCCTGGGGGCCAGGAGCCCGGTCCTTCCCGCCCAGGCCTGTGCAAAAGCTCTGCTGTACGTCCCGAGATTCCCACGCCCGCAGCTGCTCCAGGGTCCGGCCTCCCGGGCTCAGGGTCTCCCGGTGCGGCGGGCCCTCCCGCGTGCGCACCGCGGCCTCACCCGCGCCTCTTCGCTGGGCCCTGCAGGAGCGCAGATGACCCCCTGCGGCCGGCAGTGCTGCACACAGATGTGTGTGTGTGCCAGAGGGGCTCTGTCCGGAGAGGCTGCAGGTGCAGCGAGTAGGAACCCAGGCTGTCGGGCGAAAGGGGGTTTCAGAGAGACGACCGGTAACTTTAGTGAAAGCGTGAGCCGCAGCACCTGGGGCCCGCTCACCAAGAACCTGCAGCCATCCAGCGTGCGACCCCACTGATGGGAAACGTCCAGGACAGGCAGGACAGGCAGATCCACAGGGACAGGGAGCGGGTTCCTGGTTGTCAGGGGCTGGGGAGGGGGTGGGGGTCACTGCTGATGGGGACGTGGGGGGGGGCCTTCCTTTGGGGTGATGGAATGTTCTGGAATTAGATAGAGGTGATACTTGTACAACAAATGCCACTGAACTGTTCCCTTGAAAATGGTTACTTTCACTTTCTGCAAGTTTCACTTCAATGGAAAAAAAAGAACTGCAGGCACCACTTCGGGGTGGGGGCGGGGGCGGCAATTTGTCCCGTAAGCCGGGGCGTCCGACGGGCCCTGCTCTGCCGGTCGGAAGATGTTCTCCATAGGCGGGGCCGTGACATCCCCACCCAGGGCTTCACAGAGACAGGGACCACCCGCCCCGCCCCCCAGTGGGAACAGACACCACCTCTCAGCCCAGAAAAGCCGTTCTGTGTGCAAGCGGGACCCAGACATCCAGATTCTTCCCCCACCTGCAGCCCCAGTTAAGGAAATACAGACCCCGGGTGGGGGTGAGGATATATTAGGAGACTGGGACTGACATACACACACTGCTATGCATAAAATAGATAACCTGCTGTAGAGCACAGGGAACGGTACTGAGTAGGCTGTAATGACCCATATGGGAAAAGAATCTGAAAAAGACTGGGTATGTGGATATACGTATAACTGATTATTTTCGCTGTACACCTGAAACTAACACAACACTGTAAATCAACTGTACTGCAATAAAAGTTAATTAAAAAAAAAAAGGAATACAGACCACAGTGAGGAAGGGGGCGCAGCCTGGCCCTGAGGGGGCACGTGGTGGCCAGGTGCCTAATGCACACCTCGGACCCCCGGTCCCCAGAGGTGCACCAGAGCAAGGACCAGCCGGCGAGGCAATCAGCCCTCTGGTGTGAATCATTGCTAGTCGCTGGGGTGCGGCCCCTCCACGCACAGCCCCACGTCCCTGCTGTTTTGCACTAATTATGCATTCGCCGGAGGAGAGGAAACGCCAACGCCCGGCCTCGTGTTTTATTCATGGTTCCTGGCTCTGTGTAACCATTACAGGATTTTAGCAGGGAGGCCAGGCCAGCACAAGGAGCTGTGGTCCCCACGCCGCCGCCAGGCTTCTCTGGAGGTCAGGGGAGGGACAGCTGGCACCTCCAGGCTGCAACCCCACCGCGGGTTCTGCCCCGACAACTGGAGGCTCTGGTTGGAAATGTGCAGTGCCTGGTAACTTCTGGAACAGGCTGATGGGGGACAGAGGGCTGCTTATTAAAAAAAAAATAAGACTCACCGCTTCCTGTGAGTCTGCTCTCCAAGCATCTCGGAAGTTGGGTCTGCCCTCATTTCTTTTCAGCGCCTTTCTGTAATTTTGCATTTTCTATAATTTTGCACCAGGCAGCTCGGAGGGTTGGCCTGAGCTGGACTGGGGGTTCCAGAGCCCCCCTCCCACCTGGTCCCCCAGATCGGAGCCACGATCCTTGGTGGTCAGATAATCGCCCCCTGCCCTCAGCCCAAGCCCACCCTGCTGCCAGCCCCTGTCACAGCTGGTCACTGCCTGCACCGTCCCTGTCACTGTGCGTGGAGGGAGACCCCGTGCCCCCGAGGGAAACACACCAATCAAGGGTCAGGACGCTGCTGGGCAGGGGTGTGCCCAGTACCCGCAGAGCTGGCCGGAGGGGCTGCGAGGACCCCTCCCCCGCTGCTCCCCTGAGAGCCCCCCAGTGCCTGGACGACAAGGGTCTCACTGTGACCACCATCGGCCAAGAGCTGTCACCCCGCCTTGTTCAGAGGGTGGAAAGGAAGGTGTCCCATATTGTCTCCCCCAAGGGACGCACAGATCAGCGACAAAGACAGCCAGCCAGGAAGGGCCCTGGGTCCCCGCTTTCCACAACGGCTGCAGGGATGGCAGACAGCAGGCGGGGACGGCAGAAAACTCGGGACGACAGTCCGCATTGTGCGCCCTTCTCCTCACCGCGCCACAGGCCGCAGCTTTCTGCAACCGTGTCCATCCGATTTCGGGAGAACCGGACACCGGGGGAGGGTTCAGCGGCCCATTGTGCCCCCGCCTCCCCTCCACACCCCCCCACGCCTGGGGTCCCGCTGAGCATTGGCCCGCACGGCGTGTCCGGGGTTGGACGCCCAGGCCTGGGCCTTGTCCCCTTGTCATACGACAAGCTGAGCAGCGGCGGGTCACCCCCTCCTCCCAGCAGGTCACTCGGTCCCTCCCGGCCCACCTCATCCCCTCTCAGCCCACCAGGGTCCCCCTCCAGGTGCCAGTCTGCCCTCCCTTCCACATCGGATCAGGGAGCTCTGCCTGCTTGCTGTGGGTCAATGTTCAGGGGCTGTTCAGGGAGGATTGAATGTAATCTGCAGGAAAAGTTCCAGAAGGTTAAAGGAAGCAACATTCTGCTTGCAGCCAAAGGGAAACAAACTCAGAACCCGGCACGGAATTTCCTGCCTGGAGCAGTGGGCAGGGGGGCTGCTGGGGTGGGGGGGCGGGGAGCAGCGGCTCTCAGGCCTGCACATGGGGCTTCCTGGGCAGGGGAACGGGGTGGGCAGCCAACCTGCACAGCCCCATTCATTCGTCCCCTCCACTTTGCAGATACGGACCACCTCTGCCCGCAGGGCCCAGGGCCATCCTGGGGCCATCGAGAAAGGAGACAGAATGTCCCGCCAACCCCAAACCACACCGCTCAGCACCGCCACACTTCTCTCCCACCATCCAAGCCAGACGGGAGAGCTAAGCCCTGGCCAGAAGGAAGGAGACAGAGACCCAGAGGAAAAAATGGACCAGAGACAAAGCAGCAGGTGTCAAAAGACACACAACCACTAAAGATACCCAGCGGGGGGCGGAGAAAAAAGGATCGCATCGCCCGTGATCGCACACAAGTTAGAGTAACCACCCACCTCTGGGCTTTTAAAATAGGCCAAGATGAAAAAGGAGGTCCACCCGGCCTTGCCCGGCCAGCAGGCATGCGGACCTGAGCCGCCCTCCTGGAGGGCAATTAGGTGACATCTGTCCAGAGCCCTCGGGGGGCGGGGGCTGCCCCCTGGGAAAAGTCCCAGCGAGCGTCAAGCCACGGCCCTGACCGGAAGGAGGACGGTGCAGACACCGTAAGTTCTGTCCCAGGAGAACAATCCACGTGGGGAAAGGGCCATGATGGTGAAACACTGTTACGCTTTAAACGGGTTACAGATCAGCAGGCAAAACACCTCTGATCGGGAAAAGAAAAGTGGATAAGCATGTGCACACAGGCGCTCAGATACACACACACACACGCGCACACACACGGACATGGCGGGGCCAGGGGCTCACACCCCACGGTGCCAGTGTGGGTCCTGGTAGGAGAACTTTGGGTGAGTTTGTGGCTTCGTCCGGAGTGCTTTTCTGTGCTTTTCACGCCTTCTCCGATGCTGGTGTGCCATTGTCACAAGCAGTAAGGAGACAAGAAGTGTCTGTAATGGGCAACGAGCCACAGGGAGACCCGGGAGTTGGCCAGCCCGCAGGCGAAAGGGCAGGCATCCAGAAGCCAGCTTTGCACCCCGGCCCGGCACTGACACTAACTCCCTGTCGGAGCAGGGGTTATCACTGCCCTTGCATGACCCTCCTCTGGGAAACGGTGACAACTGTAAAATCACAGACTGTCGGGTCTGCGGAGACCACGCATAATGACGGCTTCCAGTCATCCATCCGGGCGCTGAAGGACGTGACACACAGGCACAGGTTGCCCAAAATATAGGCGTGTATTTTCCAAAAATTAAAAACTGCTTTTTTTGTTGTTTGTTTGTATGGTAAAAATACCTCCTTGTGTAAAAACTTTGTAAACATTCAGAAAAAGGAGAAAGGAGACACTCCCCCAGACCGGATGGATGTCACCATCTCGGGAACACTCCATCAGGGAGTCTGTGTGTTTTTATAAGAACAGGATCGTATTTTTTATGCTGCTTTATTTTTTTTTCTACTGTTTATTTGGAGCTAATGACAGAATCACATCAATGTGCACAGACAGAACGGAGAGGCCCGTCTACCCATCACCCAGCTTCCCTCCAAGGTCAAAACCAGGAATCTGATGTTAAGATGCTACATAATGTCGAGCATGTGTAGACTTCTTTGTATCAGTTGTATCACTGCATCTCCTGTGTAGATTCCTGTAACCATCACCCCAGTCAAGATCCATGCCTCACCGCCCGCCCCCCCCGCCCCCAGCACCACGATTGTTCTCTGTCTCTGTCATCCTGAGAATGTTCTATAGATGCAACCATGCAGCTTGGAGCCTTTGGAGCTTAGCGCAGTACCCAGGAGAGGCCTGCACCCATCCCCATGGCCGAGGAACGTTCCATGGCGTGCATGTCCCAGCCGGCACGGCCAGTCACTTCTTTAGGGCAACTGGGTTGGTTCCCACTGGGGGCTTTCGAAAATAAGCTGCCCTGCGCATTTGTACACAGATAGTGTGCAGGACGTGAATGTTCATTTCTCTGGGATGAACGCCAGGGATAAACACAGCAATTGCTGGGGCGCGTCCTAAGTGTTTTACATGCTGTTTGGCGAGCTTGACACCAGCATATCAAGGACAATATCCCTCACCGCTGGATACTCTCGTTTACAGTGGCTGCTCGGGATCCCCTCCACACAGAGGTGAGTTCCTGGGTTCCTTGGAGATGAACATGCAGGTCGCTGGCGGGGATGCAGCCCCAGACACACGGTGCCCACTGACTGCTGTGACTCTCGGACTACGCTTTTCTAGAAGTGGAACCACTGGGTCAAGGACTCGTGCTCGTGTTGTTATGTGGGGCCACGTGCCCTCCAGCGCATTGAAACTTTTTCTATGTTGCCTTTTTTTTTTTTTTTTTTGGTAAATGGAGATATAATTGACATAAAACATTGTGCTAATTTCAGATGTACAACCTAATGATTCCATAAATATTGGTGCATATTACGAAATGATCACCACGATGTCTAGTTCACCTCCTTCCACACGTAGTTACAAATTATTTTTTCTTGCTTTTTTTGGCCATGCTGTGCCACATGCAGGATCTTAGTTCCCCCTACCAGGGATTTAACTCTCGCCCCCTGCAGTGGAAGCTTGGAGTCTTAACCACTGGACTACCAGGGAAGTCCCAAATTATTTTTTTCTTGTGATGAGCACTTTAAATACCTCTATCAGCAACTTGCAAACACAGGATACAGTGTTAACTACAGTCAGCAAGCTGTAAGTTACCTATCTTGTAACTAGAAGTTTGTACTTTCTGACCCCCTTCACCCAATTCTCCACCACACCCCCTCTGACACCCACCCATCGGTTCTCTGCATCTATGAGCTTGGGGTTTTTTTTTAATTTATTTATTTTATTTATTTATTTATGGCTGCGTTGGGTCTTCGTTGCTGCGCATGGGCTTTCTCCAGTTGCGGCGAGCGGGGGCTACTCTTTGTTGCGGTGCACAGGCTTCTCACTGCGGCGGCTTTTCCTGTCGCGGAGCACGGGCCCTAGGCGTGTGGGCTTCAGTAGTTGTGGCACGCAGGCTCATGCAACTAAGCCCGTGTGGCGCACGGGCTTAGTTGCTCCGCGGCATGTGGGATCTTCCCGGACTAGGGCTTGAACCCATGTCCCCCGCATCGGCAGGCGGATTCTCAACCACTGCTCCACCAGGGAAGCCCTAAATCCTATTGTTTGAAGCCACCCAGTTTGTGGTCATTTGCCACGGCTGCCCCAGAAAACCATACACCCAGTCACCTGCAGAGCTCTGGACGCACAGTGCAGGAGGACGACTGGGCCAGGGCCAGGGGACGCCGAGTGGCTGCAGCACGTGGGGGCACCCTCCAAAATGCCGCTTCAGAGCTCCCCCCGACAGGGAGCCCGCAGGCAGGCCTCTCTCCAAACCGGCTCTCCTACAGAGGGAGACACCACAGAGGCCGGTGCCCCACATCTGCATTTATTATGAAAACAGCAGATAAGAGCTCAGTGACCAAATGTAGCATCTCTGCCACAACGCAGGGCAGCCAGGCTGGCTGGGTGCTGGCGCACGGCTGGTGGAGCATGACACGGGCAGCCGCTGTGCAAAACAGGATGGCGGGCCCCCACGTGAACCAGCAGTCCCACTTCTGGGTCACCTTTGGGTGTATGCCCAATAGAACTGCAAGCAGGGTCTCAAAAAGATATTTGCACACCCATGTTCACAACAGCGTGCTTTACGACACCCAAGAGGTGGAAAGAACCCAAGCGTTCATCAATGGATGATGGATAAACAGATGTGGTCCATACACACAGTGGAATATTATTCAGCCTTAAAAAGGATGGAGATTCTGGGGACTTCCCCGGTGGTCCTGTGGGTAGGACTCCATGCTCCCAATGCAGGGGGCCTGGGTTCGATCTCTGGTCAGGGAACTACATCCCACATGCATGCCGCAACTAAGGAGCCCGCCTGCAACAACTAAAGGAGCTGGTGAGCCACAACTAAGGAGCACGGCTGCCTCGACTAAGACCTGGCACAACTAAATAAATTAAAAAAAAAAAAAAATAGGAAAAAAAAAAAGATGGAGATTCTGACACCTGCTACAACGTAGATGGACCCTGAGGACACGATGCTCAGTGAGAGAAGCCAGACACAGAAGGACCCACAGGGTGTGATTCCACTGATGGGAAACGTCCAGAACAGGTCGATCCACAGACACAGAGAGTGGCTTCGTGGTTGTCAGGGGCTGGGGAGGGGTTGGGGGTTGACTGCTGATGGGGATGGGGCTTCCTTTGGGATGATGGAATGTTCTGGAGTTAGAGGTGATGGTTGCACAACCTTGTGAATGTACAAAATCCCACTGAATTTTTTGCCTTAAATGATTAATTTTATGTTGTGTGAAGTTCATCTCAATTAAAAGGTTGCCTTCCTAATTTCTGTTCTTTGTATCGCAGAAGTCAGGCATGGTCACTGCTAACTAAAGCCATCGTAAAAGTCTGTAGCCCGCCAGGAAGCTCGCACCTGTGTTCAAAGTTCTCTCCGGGGAGAGAGGTCTGTGCAGACAATGCCGGTTTTTTTGGTTTTTTTTTTTGTTTTTGCGGTACGCGGGCCTCTCGCTGTTGTGGCCTCTCCCGTTGCGGAGCACAGGCTCCGGACGCGCAGGCTCAGTGGCCATGGCTCACGGGCCCAGCCGCTCTGCAGCATGTGGGATCTTCCCGGACCCGCGTCCCCTGCATCGGCAGGCGGACTCTCAACCACTGCGCCACCAGGGAAGCCCGACAATGCCGTTTTTATGTGACAGTGAAAAAGTAATGTCAGTCACGGCTGTGGTCCCCAAGCTGAGGGCAGCTCACGTCCACCCCTGCTGGCTGCGAAGGACCTCAGAGCCCACAGAGTCAAAAGTGGCTGCTGCTGAGGGTCCCAGGCCCACCCATCCTTCTGGGGGGGCCTTCTCCAGCGGGATCGCTGCTCTCGGCGTTTGCAAATCTTAGCCTCGCATCTGCTTCAGACCCAGAGGGGCTGCTGGGTCCCTGCCCCAGGCCCGAGAAGGGGAGAAGGAGACCCGTGGCCTCTCCCAAGCCCCAGCTCATCCCCCTGGGCACTGCCCAGACATGATGCACTCGTGGGAGACTGGGACGCCAGCCAAGCCCCAGGCCCTGACCGCTGTGTCTGAGCCGCTGCAGGGCTCGGGACTCTGCAAGTGACTCCATACCAGCCCAGGCCGGGGAGGGTGTGTGTGTCCCACTTCACAGCCAAGAACACCGAGGCTCACGGAGGTCTCAGCAGGCCCCAGCCCCAGCCAGGGCGGGGCTGAGATCTTCTCTGTCCCCACGTTCCTCCCAGGGCCCCCATGCCCCACCTCGCTGTGCTCAAGTCCACAGCCTCCCGAGGCCCCCTGCCCCCAGAGCCCGCAGCCAGGGCCCTCGCACGGGGCACCTCGGGGAGGGGAATCGTCTGTTCTCCTTAAGCCTCCATCTTTAAGCCGGCCGTTGCCTTGGCAACGGTCTGTGGCTGACCTTTGTGCAGGAAGAAAGGGTGACCCTCCCAACGCAGCCCCCCTCCCTGCCATCCCCACCTCCCGCCCCGCCATGGTTTAAAGGCATCTGTCTAAACAATACATTATAGATTTCTCTGCCGGTGCTCACGGCCTGAGAATTTCAATCTAGGTGCTCCACCGTGTCCCAAACTTGAGGAGGAAACGGTGTCCTGGGAGAGGGTGTTAGAAATGCATGCTCTGGGCTGGGGTGGGCCTGGGAATCAGCAGACGCCGCCCGGACGGCCCAAGACACAGTCGGGCCAAGATCGGCGCCCCAGCCTCAGTCTCCCCGTCTGTACACTGGACACGGCAGGACCCAGCAGGTGGAGGTGACTGGCTGGCCGTGCTGGAGCCCGTAAGGGGCAGTTCCCCGAGCAGAGCCACTGCCACGCCAGGCACAGGGACGCGCTGGTCAGTGTGCAAACCAGGCCCCCCTCTATTGCCCAGGACAGGGCTGCAGCCGGTCAAGGCCCGGGGTCATCACTGGGCCCGGTGCTCCCTCAGCGGTCACACAAGGGCTGAGGGCGGGAAGGGGCGGCTGGCTCAGCTGGGCCACCCCCACACACAATGGAGAGTGGCTTCGGGTACCAGGACCCTCGCCACCAGGCACAGGAACCAACCCCCAGGCCCCTCCCTCCAATTCCTTAAACAGTGAGGGAAACAAGGAAACGAGGTCAGGGAGGAAAAATTTTCCTCCAAGTTCCTGTTGGCAGGATTTCTGCCCTGGGCTCCTGCCCCCAGCTCCAGACAGCCCTGTGTGCCTGGCCCTCCTGATGGGCCCACCATCGGATCACGTCCCTCCCCTGCTCCAAACTCTGCCATGGCTCCCCAGGGACCTCGGGGGGAAACCAAACTCCTCCCTGAGGTCCCCCAAGCCCTCACTGGCCTCCCCACACCAGCCTCCCCCGCTGCCCATCACACCAGCTGCCCAGAAGACCTGCAAACACACCTGGCTGTCCCCCACCTCAGGGCCTTTGCACTTGCTGTGTCTTCTGCCTAAAGTCACCTCAAGACACTCCTCTCCTTTCAGCTCAAATGACACTTCCTCTCAGAAGGCCTCCCGTTCCTTCCCTTAGAGCTTGTTGACACAGACAGGGAGAGATTG
This sequence comes from Phocoena phocoena, assembly GCF_963924675.1. Taxonomy (NCBI): domain Eukaryota; kingdom Metazoa; phylum Chordata; class Mammalia; order Artiodactyla; family Phocoenidae; genus Phocoena; species Phocoena phocoena. Next base: position 172,670,061 of record NC_089221.1, read on the forward strand.
AGGCAGAGAGAGATCCAGGCAGCTTTTGGAGCTCATAGACTGCCGGCTCCCTGAGGACAGGCACCAGCTCTGTCTTCATTTTTATCGTATTATCTTTTAAAATTTCATTTCATGTTCAGACACGATGCACGTGGATTCTGTGCCACACACTGTTCCAGGCGCTTTACAAATACAGACTCACTGGACCCATAACCACCCAGTTACCCCAATGTCTGAAGGTGGAAACTGAGGCCAAGGGAACAGGTCTCTCTTTTCCTGCCGCTCCCCTACACCCAGAGCACACAGTTGGTGCTCAATGAATGCACACGTATTATGTGTTATGATACCAGTCACTGGATGAGGGGTCACTCTATTGACCTCATCTTCACTTGATCACATCTGCAAGGACCCTATTTCCATACACGGTTCCATTCCACGGGTTGGGACTTGGACACATCTCTCTGGGGACACGATTCCACTCATAACAGCACGTCAGTAGCTGTGGGCCCTCCCTCCTCCGCCCCACTCTGCACCGAACCCTCAGCCTCTCAGCCTTCCCTGCGAGGTCTGGGGAGATGCCGTGAGCGTGCCGAGGGCAGTGCCTGAGGCTCCACCGTCTGAAATATTGGGACCTGACATTAAGAGGGGCCCCTCTTAGGGACTACCCTGGCGGTCCAGTGGTTAGGACTCCTCACTTTCACTGTCGAGGGCACAGGTTCAATCCCCGGTCGGGGAACTAAGATCCTGCCTGGTACAGCCCAAAAACAAAATAGAAGGCTCCCCCTTAGATCCAGAGTCAGGCCAGGAAGCCCTTCCTGGGGGCCTGGGACGCTTGGGGCCAGCAGAACCCAAGGGTGTCTGAGCCCTTTCCTGAGTCCCTACGGCCACTCCTGGCATATGGCAGGCGCTCACAGATGGGGCCGCCCCCGAGCTTCGGGACACTGGGAGCAGACATGAGGCAGCCCCTAGGCCCCCGGGGGTCCTGATCTGGTAGCATCAGCTCACCCTCAACCCCAGACTCCGAGGAGTCATGCGGCTGCCCGCCCAAGGCCACAGAACGGAGCCATCCGAACAGCCAGAGCGTGGGGTTCGGGCAGCTGCTGGGCTCAGGGGGCCCGGGAGTGAGGCCGCTGGCCTGGCAACATCGTCCCCAGCCCCGGCTCCTCCTGTGTCCCTCTGTGTCTGTCCCCCTCTGGGTCTCTGTGTCTCCCACCCATTGTGTGGCCTTTGGCCCCCGTCCTCTCTGGCCTCTGTCCAGCAGTCTCCACTCTGTCTCTGAGATCTCCTTCAGGAAAAGAAGGAGATGGATGCAAGGGCAGGGACTTATGCAACCCCTCCTCCTTGAGGACTGGAACGCAGGTCACCTGGTGCCCCAGGCAGAGCGGGGCAGCTTCCAGGGAGGGCCTGGAACCTGCCAGCTGCCTAGCCAGCGGACAATGGGGCTTTAGTGGCCCCACCTTTAGGCATCAGGTGGGTGCTACCCACCCCCAGGCCGGGCTCAGGGACTCCATCCCCTGCCATCCCCACCTCTGAACAGCAGGTGCGAACTCACTCCTCTGGGACCACCCCTCCAAGGTCGGGGACCAGAGGAGGAGAGTGGCATTCCTGGACTTCTGGACAGAAAACCGAGGGGTCGTGGATGCTGGGACACCCCCTCCACATGCCCAGCTTGCCCTCCAACAAGAGCGGTGGTGAGACCCCCATCTGCGGGAGCATGCAAGCCAGGACCCCCTGCGCAGTTGCCTTTAAGTGAAAAGCAGGTCCGGGCACAGGTGCCGTCCCGGCGTGACGTGAACACATTAGGTGCTGTTAAAGCCCTTTGGCCAATGGAGACACCGGGGTCAGGGCAGGGTCACCCGGAGAGACTCGGGGTCCATGCCCCTGACCCCGCATGAGGCTTTTTCCCGGAGCTGCAGATGCCCTGACCCGCACTATGCTTTTGGCCTTGGTGGGCCTTGACCTTGTGTGAGGGTTTCATGCACAAGGCAAGGGATGATTAAAGGGTTTTCAAGAACAGCATCCCCTAGGGCTTCCCTGGTGGTGCAGTGGTTAAGAATCCGCCTGCCGATGCAGGGGACACGGGTTCGAGCCCCGGTCCGGGAAGATCCCACATGCCGCGGAGCAACTAAGCCCGTGCGCCACAACTACTGAGCCTGCGCTCTAGAGGCCGCGAGCCACAACTACTGAGCCCACGTGCCACAACTACTGAAGCCCAGGCACCTAGAGCCCGTGCTCCGCAACAAGAGAAGCCACCGCAATGAGAAGCCCGCGCACCGCAAAGAAGAGTAGCCCCCACTCGCCGCAACTAGAGAAAGTACGTGCACAGCAACGAGGACCCAACGCAGCCAAAAATAAATAAATAAATAGATAAATAAATTAAATTAAAAAAAAAAAAAGAACAGCTTCCCCGTCATAAACTCCAACAGAGTGGGAAACAGCCCAAGTGTCTCTCAGTGGTGAAGAGATAAACACCATGTGGTCCCTCCACACACGGGAACATCACTCAGCCATGTAAAGGAGAGAAGCCCTGACACTCGCTACCACGTGGACGGACCTTGAGAACACGATGCTGTGAGAGAAGCCAGACACAGAAGGACACACAGTGTGTGATACCACTGACTGATGGGAAACGTCCAGAACAGGTAAATCCACAGAGACAGAGAGTGGGTTCCTGGCTGTCAGGGGCTGGGGTGACTGCTGATGGGGACGGGGCTTCTGGAAGGATGAAAATGTTCTAGAATCGACTGTGTTGATGGACACATAACCTTGTGAATATAGTAAAACAAATGAGTCATACACTTTAAATGAATGAACTGTAAGGTACATATCTCAATAATGTTGTTAAAACCGTGACATGCCCTCCTGCCCTGTGTCCCATTCCTCCCTGACTTTGGAAGTCCACCCCAGGTAAGGCACAACTTCGCCCTCACCCAGGGCCACATGCAAGGAGGCCTTGTCTGGAAGCCTTGCAAGCTAGTGAGCTTCCCGTCTCCAGAGGCATGCAAGCAGGGAGCAGCAAGCTGCGGGCAGGGCTCCCTGCCCTTGGTGATGAATGGCCTCTGACTCAGGCCCAGCATTGAAAACCCTGGAACTCCTGGCTGCTAAAACTACCTGGGATCTCAGACACTGTGCCTGGTGTAGGGGCCCCAGGGGTGAGCCCTCTGCTGAGATGGCACCTCAGGGACGCAGCCTCAGGGCCTGGTGGGGCCGCTGCCACTGCACATACATACATGTACGTTCACATGCACACATATAACTGTTTGGGGATTTTCCCCTTCTTTTCTTCAAGTGAAGGAGCCTGTCATGGTCACGGGGCAATGGTGACACCATGGATTTCACGGCGCTTTCATCATCGCCGGCCTGGCTCACAAAGGCCCCTCTAAGCCGTCTCCTCTATTCTCTACGTGGGAGCCTCCTCGTTTCCTATTAACTACAAAAGTCTCAATCCCATTAGGGTGGGGGCAGAGGGACAGCAGGCCGGCCGGGGGCCCTGGGGACCCTCATTAGGCCAGCGGTGTTCCCGCAGGTCTGAGGGTCTCTGACAACCCCCCTCCCCACCTCAGCACCTCCGGAAGCAACAGTAGGACGTTGAGCCACCCACAAGGGCCACTCCTTCCGGGCAGGAATGCCGGGCGGGGGGCAGAGGGTTCTGGGCATCTAGGGGTTCAGCTGACATCGTTTCATGCAGCTGAGAAGTGTCTCTGGACCCCGACTTATGCCGCATCCCCTGAACCTCCGTCTCCTTACTCGGAAAATGGGGCCAATGTCACATCCCCCAGCTGTCGCCCACCCTACCCTTCCTATCCGAGCCGGGACCCTCCTGAGGATCAACTGGCCTCGCCGTGTGGCCGCGGGAATGTCCGGCCATGCCCTGGAATTCGGATTAACCCTGAGGGCAGTGGGGAGCCTTGGATAGAGGCAGGGGAGGGTCACGGTTTGACTTGGGGTTTTGAAAAGTGCCCTGGTTGCCCCAGGAAGCAGGCAGTGTGGGGTAGTTAACCGCCCTGACCCAGAGCAGAGTCGTGGATGAGGGAAGGGGCAGATGCCGTGTGTGTTGTACAAGATGGGGACAGACGCGGGGGTCAGGGAGGGGGCGGATCCCTGTGGGACCCCGGCCTGGGTGTGCTGGCCCACAGGGAGGAAGGAACGAATCGGGCTGCCTACATACGATATTCAGACACGAATCTCATCAGCGCTCTGACCAACACGGAGAAAAGGACAGGACAAAATGGGAATATCCACGCACGGGAATGTCACTCAGCCACGAAACGGGGTGAAGCCCTGACACTCGCTACCACGTGGACAGACCCTGAGGACACGACGCTCAGTGAGAGAAGCCAGACACAGAAGGACACACAGGGTGTGATTCCACTGATGGGAAACGTCCAGAACGGGCCGATCCACAGACACAGAGCGTGGGTTCCTGGTTGTCAGGGGCTGGGGGAGGGTGGGGGGTGACTGCTTATGCGGACAGGGTTTCTTTTGGGGTGATGGAATTTTCTGGAATTAGACAGAAGTCATGGTTGCACCACACTGTGAATGGACTTGAAAACACCAAACAGCACACTTTGAATGGATGAAGTACGTGGTACGTGAATCACACCTCAATTAGAAACAAGAGAATCACTGGGTCTTCTGGGTAAGAATGTACCGCTCACGCCATCAGTGTATGAAGCCGTCCTTTTGCAAACACATTTGCCTCCCGTACTCGACCGTAACTTTCTGGAGGCAGTGGGGCACAATCCCCCAGCCTCTTTGTAATAAATATTGTTGAACTGAAAGTGAGAATGGGGTCGACACATGGGGGAGGGTGTGCCCAGTGGGGCTGCCCTTCACCTGATTGGCCAAGGGTTGTCACACACGGGAAGGGAACAGGCCTGTGCAAAGGCCCTGAGGCAGGCACAAGATTCATTTGTTTCAAAGAACAGGATGGCTGGGTCGGAGTAAGCAAGGAGGAGGGGCGGCCTGTGGGGCCAGATTCCTTACTCTCAGTGCCGTGAACCCGTATAGAGAAGCGCCTGGGGAGAAGGTTCAGGGGCGGAGCAGGGCGGCTGAAAGACGCTGGAACCCCAGTGCCACCCCACAGCAGACGGCATGCTGGGGAGGGATAGAAGCCAGTGCTTTGGCGGGGACACCTCCCCACAATGAAAACAAGAATGGCTGCCAGGGCAATGTGGCCTTCCTGGGGCCCAGGACATGGGAAATGGCCACTAGATGGGCTAATCATACCGAAGGAGGGACCCAGGTGTGCTCATTACACAGAAGGGGACCACAATGTGCTAACTTCACAGAGGGAGCACCGCAAACGTGCCAATTGTACAGAAGAGGAATCCCAGATGTGCTAATTACACAGAGGGAGCGCCATATGTGCTAATTACACAGAAGGGGACTCACATGTGCTAATTACATAAAAGGGGTGGCAAAAGTGCTAATTACACAAAAGCGGGTCCCACATGAGCTAATCACACAGAGGGAGCCCCACGTGTGCTGTGAATGACCAAACCCTCTGTGCCTCAGTTTCTTTTTCTGAGACATGGGTCTTCCAAGAGGATGAAGCTGTACAGCAGAAACTAACAGCATCGTAAACAACATGGTAAAGCAACTATACTCCAAAAAAAAAAAAAAAGAGGATGAAGCCAGAAGCCACTCCTCAGGCGGCAGGTGGAGCTGGCAGAGGCAGGAGGTGGGCACGGGGCAGGCTTGGGGTTCCAGCCGAGGGTCAGATCCGACCCTGAGGCTCTGGAAGACAGGGGACAGCCTGGGGCCGGTGGCTGACACCTGAGCCCACTCTGGTTGTCCACAGCTTGAACCCTGCGGCTCCGTCCCTGCCAGGCCCCACCTGGACCCCACCCAGCTTCCCCCCTGGCCCTGCTGGGCCCCCACTCCTGCCTGTGCCCAGGCAGCTGGAGGGAGCTGGGAAACAAAGTAACTTAGACCATATCACTCTCCTGCCCTCACCCACCATGGCTCCCCAGTGCTCTCTGCACAAAATTCAAGTCCCTCCTACCCTTCGTAGCCTACAAAGGCCTGGGGTGGAGGCAGCCCTGCTCTGCCTCTGACGCCCAGCCTGTGGTCCACCGTGGGGCGGGGAGAAGCTGCGCGCTCTGTGCAGGACACTCACTCTGCCCAGTATCCCTCATGCCCCAGGTTTCAGCTGCAACGCCACCTCCTCGGAGAAGCCAACCTGGGTCCTTGCCTGGGCGTGAGGAGGGGGTCCGGAGGACCTGAGAAGACCCACCCAGCCTCAGCAGCGCCCTAACTCAAAAGGACCCTCGCAGCCCCTGCACGCTGACGGGCACCGCGCCGCTGCCAGGCTGCGGGCATTCGCTGTGAGCCGCCGAGTCTGAACTGTGCGGCCGGTTTACACACCGGCATCCGCGCGGCGGCCGGGTCAGGGGGTCAGGGGTCAAGGTCGGACGGGTCCTCACCGCGCGCGCGCGCTCTGGACCCCGCCCCTTCTGCTCCCGCGCTTACCCCTCGCAGGCTGTCCGGGCCGCGCTTCCCTCTCAGGGCCTCTGTTTGCAGGGCAGGGGGCTCGAGCGCGGAGTGGTCGCGGGCGTCCACCCAGCAGCGTCCGCTCAGGGCCTCCGCAGCTCCGGACCGCGTGTCCGCCCGCGCCGCGTCTCCACCGGCCTCCTTGCTCCACCTAGCGGCGGCCGGAGCCGGAGCCACGCGGGGCCCAGGGAGGGCGCGGGCCGCCAGGCGCACAGCCGGGGACGGGGCCCACGGGGCGCGCGGGGCCCCGGGTGCACAGCTGGTGACGGGGCCCAGGGAGGGCGTGGGGCCGCCAGATGCACAGCAGGGTCGGGGCCCAGGGGGGTCCCCGGGGCACACAGTGGGGGTCGCCCCCTGCCAGGTGCACAGGCCGGAGCAGGACTGCGAGGGTGGGGGGCGGGGTTCACAGCCAGGAGAGGTGGAGCTTCATACCCCACCCCTTACTCTGAGAGGGAAGAGTCTCCCACAGTCTCTTGTTACAAGGTGGGGAAACCGAGGCACGAAAGGGACAGGCATGCCCCAAGGTCACCCAGACCTTTGGTTCAAACCAAAGTCCACCGACTCCGGACCCCATTTATGTCCTTCCTCACCCCAGAAATTGTGGGGGCCCTGGAGTCCCCAAATAGTGGGGTGAGGAGAGGGGTACGTGGATGGGGGTGCGGAGGTGGTGGCTGAGAGTCCACTGCACAGGGACGCACGATCCCCACCACCGTCCTGCCTGGGACAGTAGGACAGATCTGAGCTGGGACCAAACCCCAGCTCTGCGCCGTCAGTAAACTTGGCCAGCAGCCCCCGCCTCTCATGGCCTCAGTTTCCGGATCATAGGGTAGTTGATCATCGTGTAGTTGTGAGGGAGATGAGGCACATAGTAGGCACTAAATAAATGTTGGCTGTTGATTAGCATTGAGTCATACTGTCACCAGGCTCATCCATGCTCCCTCTGCTCCCCGCTCCTTACCTGCTCCTGCCACACGGGTCTCCTCTTGCTCTTCCAAGGCCCTATGCTCCTGCTGCCTCAGGGCCTTTGCACGTGCTCCACCCCCGCCCAATGCCTGAGAGTCCCCTTACCCTGATTAACTCCAGCTCAGTTTTGTCTACTTTGGTTCCCACTATGTCCCCAGTGTTCCGCCTGGGATCAGGCACACAGTTGGCACTCAAGAAATGCAGGAGGTCTGATGGCCCCAGGCTCCCTCCCCCCATTTCATTATTCCCGGGAAACCGAGGCCCAGAAAGGGGCAGCAACTGCAGAGCCCTCTTGGCACCAGGCGCAGGTGCCCGGAACCTGGTGGGGCAGGCTGAGGAAGCCACCACATCCCCCACCCCGACCCCAGCCCCCGAGGAGGGCCAGGCTGCAGAGGCAGAGACCAGGCCAAATTGAAATTGATCGTGGGGAACAGCTCGGCAGGGTGGAACAGACACGCGGCCACTGGGGAGCCCAGGGGCGCCCGGGCGTGCGAACGCATCCCAGCCAGCGGTGGAGAATCGTTTAATCTTCACTGAAGGCTCCTAGCGGCGGCCTCCAAGGAGCCGGAAGGCTAAGTCGCCACAGCTGCCAGAAGCCGGGACACCCCCCTCTCCTCATGCCTTCACCCCATTCTTCCTCAAGCATTTAACAAGCATCTGGTTATTCAGTGTCTTAGTTTCTCCTCAGCCAGCCCTGCCGGGTCAGTAGAAGCAGAAAGAGGCAAAATGCTCCTCCATGGTGGCCCAAGGTCAGGACTGGAGCCAGGGCTGAAGTCAGCAACGTCCTGAGCTGCATCTATTGAGTGCCTGCTGTATGCCTAGCCCTGGGCTCAGCCTGACTACTGCGGTTCCTCATTTTATCTTCACAACAACCCTGGTGTTACTATCCCCGGTAACCACCGGGGGAGGCCCAGAAAGGAAGACGGCTCACCCACACCCACGCCCACGGAGTGGGACTCACCCTGGGGGGTGGGGAACTGAGATTTGAACCCAGGTCACAGAGCTCAATGGCCAAAGCGTTTGCCACTGTTTCTGTGGCCCTTGTCCAGGTGGGGAAACTGTCTTAAAGACAGTGGGAGTTATGGAGGAGTCTAGAGCAGGGTACGGCAGTCCGGTCAGAAAGCCCCTCCCACACTCCAGGCCAGGGTCTCCTGGGGCCCTCCCAGAGGGGACACGGGAGCCACCCTTAGCCATCCCCCAGCCATCCTTAGCCATCCCCCAGCCATCCTTAGCCATCCCCCCCCCGAGGCACAGAGCCAGTTAGGAGCCCAACACCCAGCATGGCTGTGGGATGCCTTCCAATATGCCCAAGCTGCCTGTGACCTTCCTATTTTCAGGCTCAGAGAGGGCAGCTGCTGGCCTCTGGTCACCAGCCTGGAGGCAGCAGGGCCTGGGGGCTTCCAAGGGCTCTGCCTGCCCTCAGTTTCTCCCACGGGCCTCTGCGGTGTGGTGACCAGACACGTGGCCAATGAGGCAGCCGTGTTCCCTGAAGCCCCTGTGACCCTGACCCGGAAGCCCCCCCTTGGTGCCTGGGGCGGGGGTCACACCCTGGCCCATCTCTCAGGGTCGCTCCCAGTGAGGGCCTCAACCCTGGGATTAGGGGGCCGGGGTCAGAGGTCAACAGCATTTGCCTCAGCCCCTTTCAGGCCTCGAGCAGATCCGTTCTCCCTGCCACCTCGAATTTCCTGGACAAAGGCTCGGTGGAGGGACTGGCCAGAGGGCCGGGCCGAGCACCCCTGGGAAAACTGCGGCAGCTCAGGGAGGGTGTCTGCCCCCCAGCCGCCTCTGCCCACACGGCCCCCGTCGATCCCCAAATGACCCATGAGCAGCCCGGCGGGCGCGCCCATGCTACAGATGAGGAAACTGAGGCTGGGAAGGGACTCAGCTGGGCCACTGGGCCGGAAGCCTCTCTGCTGAGGGTCTGGTGGGGTTTTGTGCCGGCCTCACCCGGCAGGAGCCACAGCTCTAGTGCGGCACTAGAGACGGCGTCCGGGCCGGCGCGCGGGCGGGGCCTGCGGCGGACAAAGCCCGGCAGGCCGGGCCCGCGGGGGAGCGTTCCGCTCGTCAGCGACGGTTCCACTTGAGTCCATCCTGGACAGGCTGGAATAATCCCTCCCGCGACCGCTGCTGGGCCGTGAAGACTTGAAGGGGCCCCGCGGGCCTGACTGACGGCCAGGCCGGTGCAGGGGGGCGCCGGGAGCCCGCCAACAGCCCCCAGTGCTGGGAACAGCACCAAACCACCACTGATGATGATGTGGGGAAACTGAGTCACGGGAGGTGCACACAACCTCTCACATCACACAGCCTCGCCGGGACCCCCCCGCCCCCACCAGCAACACAGCCTCACCTGTGACGTGGAGGAATTTGGGGGCCTGGGCCCTGCTGAGTCATGGGAACCACCCGCCTCCTGTTCATTCCCGAGCACCTGGGTGGCAGGTACACACAGGTGGCTGGACTGGAGCCAGGCCAGGGTACCGGGGAAGGCCCCGCTGGCTGCTGCCGAGGCCGGTAGACAAGGCTACCTGCCACGTGCCTCCGACTCTCTGGCTCAGGCCTGGAAGGGTTTGTGCAGGAGGGGACAGATCCTGGGAGGAGGAAGCAGCTGGAGGAAGGCCCAGGGGCAGGATAATTAGCAGACTCGTGGAGCGTGAGGGTCGGATGGGGTCTGCGGGAGTGTGGGGACCAGGCTGGGGAAACTGAGCCTAGGGGGAGGTGTCCTTGGGGGTCAAGGTTCCGCAAAGAATGCTGGGAGGGGGATGGGGACCAGTTGGGCTAAAATCCCTCACGGGGCTCCCTTGTCACCCTCAGAAGGAAAGACGAACTCCCTTTCCGTCAACCTCCTGCCACACCACCCTCTGGCCTTCCTGGGCTCCGGCCTTTACTGCTTCTACCCAGAGTGACTTCCGCATTGGCCTCCTCCCTCTTTGGTCCCCAGAGCTGCTCCCCAGTGGGCATTTCTCTCCCACCAGACCCCTGGCTGCACGGGCCCCAGTCTCCTTCCCTCCTGTTCACTCTTTGGCCTCAGCACTGGGCTTGGCAAACAGTAGGTGCTCAATAAAGCCATTCTGAAACCACAAAGGAATAGGAGCCGCTTAAAAAGGCCTGGGTTCCAGGGACCCTGGACTCATAGCCCTGGGATCCGGCTCCTCCCCTTATGCCCTGAGAGGCTCCCTTCACTCTGGGTCTCTGGTCTATCTGGGCCTCAGTTTCCCTTGCTGAAAATGGGTCCTGGCTTCTGCAGAGGAAGACCTCTCTCTCTCTGCCTGCCCCGCCCCCCGCCCCCCAGGAATAGCTCCCTTGCAACCCTCGAGGGGCCTCGCTCCGCTAATCCACCAGCCAGCCTGCGCCTCGGTTTCCCCTCCCGGCTGCCTAATCCCAGGATTGTCGGAGGCCGGTTTTACATACATTTAGAGGCTTTTCATAATAGATTTACTGGGCCCCAGAACGGCCCTCGCTGGGTGATTAGCTTCTCCTTAATTGAAAACTCCCTTCCCGCTCCCCCTGCCCCTTTGGGCCGAGCTCAGGCAGAGGGGTGGGGCCAGGGGGCACCCCACAGCTGTGCGGGCCCCACGGGGGCCTCCCTCTGTGCTCAAATGGGGTCTCCCTGGTATCCACCTTGACGGGGGCTGCCAGTACTGCTGCCACCCCCGCCCAGGGGGGCTGAGCCTGGATTCAAACCTGTTCTGTCCCAGCCCCACGTCCATTGCTACCATGGCTTGCGGGGGGTGGTCTCCTCAGTGCGGATGGGGGGGGGTCTCACTCAAACCTGGGCCTGTAGGACCAGGTCGTGGGCGCCCACCCTAGGGCTCAGAATTCAGGTCTTGGACCCAGATCTCGCTCCCTGAGTTTCCCAGGATGCGCCCCACCCCACCCCGCCCAGGTCCGCAGCAGGCTCCAGGGGCGCCAGAATGTTCACAGATAGAATGAGGGATGGTCAAGGGGCAAGAGCCAATGACGCATCCCCACCCCCCACCCCAGCCGGGTGACTTAATGCCGCCTGTCACGAGGCTGTGGGCCGGGTTATTTATCTGGTGTATATATGCATTTTAATGTAAAGATCTGCCAGCCAGCACAGCTGACTCCTGCGGTGCTCCCACTGCCCCCCTCATCCGAGAGAGGCTGTTCCCCAACACCTCCCCAAACCCGGGCTTCCCCCAAGGAACAAATGCTGGAGGAGGCCAGCACCTGCATCGCTGTTGGAGCAAGAGCGCTTGATTTGGAGTCCATGTACAAAACACACTCAGTAAGGGCTTCCCTGGTGGCGCAGTGGTTGAGCGTCCGCCTGCCGATGCAGGGGACGCGGGTTCGTGCCCCGGTCCGGGGAGATCCCACATGCCGCGGAGCGGCTGGGCCCGTGAGCCATGGTCGCTGAGCCTGCGCGTCCGGAGCCTGTGCCCCGCAACGGGAGAGGCCACAACAGTGAGAGGCCCGCGTACCGCTAAAAAAAAAAAAAACACACTCAGTAAGTCATTCAACAAATATTCGCTGAGGGCTGGCTGACATTGTGCCAGATGCTGGGGCCATGGTGGGAGGGGAGAACCAGAGGTCCTGCCCTTAAGGGTCATCAAGAACCCCCAGGCAGAGTCCCCTCTGTGTGCCATTATAGCTCCATTTTCCAGACTAGCAAACTGAGGCTCTGAGAACAGCGGTGGTTCATCCGTGGTGGGTGGCGGGCTGCCTCCCTCCCCACCCACCTCGTGCTGACGGCGGGGTCCCAGCTGTAGGGTCCGGGGCTGGCCCGCCCCTCCTCTGGCCTCAGCACCTCATCTGTAAAATGGGTCTCAGCTGGGTCTCATCTGCTCGCAGAGAGGTCAACTGAGGCCCAGAAAGGAAAACGCCCCCTCCCTCAGGGGGTCCCAGTGGAGAGAGAGGGTGAGTGGAGGCTGGGACCCAGACCTTGCACCACACCACACAGCTGGGGAAACTGAGTCCCAGGGGAGGAGGCAGCTTAGCCAAAGCTCTCAAACCGGGCCTGTCCTCCCTACTCCAGACCGGAGCTCACACCCCGACTTTGTAAACAGGGAAACTGAGGCCCAGAGCTGGCCCTCCAGGGTGAGATGAGCGCAGGGAACCGCGCCGCTGGTTTTGGGGCCCATCTGGGGGGAGGAAAGGAGGGAGGGGGGAGCACAGTGGGCAGGGCCTCACGGGAGGGGTGGGGCCTTGTCCTGGGTACCTGGGGGCCAAGCAGGGATTTGAGCAGGGGAAGGAGTGCGGGGTCCAGGACCTCGGCCTCTGTGGCGTTGGGCGGGGGGCAGACGTGCCAGGATGCACCGCCTGTCTCAGGGGCTAGGACTTTTCCGGTGGGGGCAGCCTCAGCCCCTGCTGCCCTTCCCCCACCTGCCTGCCTGCCTGCGGGTCCCAGAGGCCACAGGAGGCTTTTAAGCACTTAGAGCTGGAAACCGGTGTGAGACAAGCAGCTGGTCCTCTGGCCTATCCCAGCCCGGCCCGAGGGCCCCCACGGGTCCAGCACCACATCTCTACGCCTCTTCCTCCCCGCAGGAACCCCGCCAGGGCTGGGGCAACTCCCCTGAGGCCTGCCTCAGATTCCCGGGGAGGGTTCAGTAGATGGTGCAAACAAATCCTGGAAGCCACGGAGGAGAGTGGCCCGGCGGGTGCAGGGATCCGGGGGTACCATAGACAATACCCCCCTCACCTCCCTGCACTGGGAGGCCACACAACCTGGTGTTTCCTGGAGGAGGGGCTTGCAGGGCGGCCCCGACCCTGGCTGCTGTTGGGGGACCCAGGCCTCCCCCATCACCGGCTGCCCCCCCCTTCCCCAGGGATTGCATTGTCCATTAGGGCCCATCGATCACCTCCGGGCCTCAGCCTCCGTTTCCGGATCAATGGGGCAGGTGAGGGGCTGTCAGGTGGGCGGCCCCAGAGGGAGGGGGGAGGGGTCCCGCCCCGGACACCCCCACCTCCACCCCAAGTTTCCTGGCTCCCATAAGTGAGCCGGTAAGCGTGGAGAGGATGGATGGGATGGGCTTTCTTCTCCAGCAGAGAAGGCACAGAAGGGTCAGTGGCCTCTTGGACACCTCCCTGAAGGGAAGCCGGGGTCCTCGGGCTCAGCAGTTCCCCACCCAGAGTCCTCTCCTCCTCCCTGGACTCCAGTCCTGCCCCAAAGCCTCCCGTGCCCCCCCCTGCCCATCTCCTTTGCCCCTGCCCCCCTCCCCACCCAGGCTCCATCAAGATCAGGCGAAGAAATGCCTCAATCGCCCAGCAGTCCGTCTGTGTCCTGCACCTGCCCCGTGCCCAGCATTTGAGGCCCCTCCCTGTCCCAGGTCCACACCCAGCCCCAGCCCTAATCATCCTCACAAGTGTTGTTCCTGTAAGGACCACCGCCAGCAGCTCCGGGGGGAGGAAACTGAAGGTGGGAGGGGCTCCTGGCTTCCCCCGCCCCCACCTGTCTCAGCCACAACAGCCACACCAGCCACACCAGCCCAGCTGCAGCCACTTGATTTCCGACTTGTGTGTCATCGCATGTGATTTATGGCTCCTCAGGGGCTCCCGGGCTGTGAACCGGCTTTTTATTTGTCTGTCAGTGGCCGCCTGGCCACCTGCACCCTGGTCCACACTTCCCCATTACCGTGGCCTCCTCCCATGACCCATAAGCCCGCCAAATATGGGGAAGGCCCACCGGGGCTGGCCCCACTGTCCTCGCCCTGATGCCACAGGCAGAGGGAGGGCCCTGCCCTGGCTGCACACAGTAGGTGCTCACTGTTTGCTGGGGGGCGCTGGCATTGACATGGGAAGTGGGGGTGGGGTGGGGCGGCAGCACCTAGACTGGGGACGTGAGCCCCAGAGCCCCCGGGATGGTGGCCTTTCCTCCGAGTGACATGACCCACTGCGTGACTGTGGTCAAGGGACTTGACCGGACCCCTGAAAGCCAGGGTGGTCCCCATCAGTCCAGAGGGCAAGGCGTGAGCCCCCTTGTCACGGTCACGGCGGTGTGGGGGTGGTCGGGGATCCAGGGTGTGGCCTGGGGCTTCTCCTGAGACAGCGGCATAGATTAGATAGGGACTCAGGGGCCCACAGGGGAAGGGCTGTGGGGTGCTCTCCTGTGACTGTGGGCATTGATGCCCCTAAGCCAAGGCGGCCATGAATCTGAGGGGGCCCCGACCGGGAGGCCTGGGTCCACCCGAGAGCGACCGTCAGGATATGGGGGAAACCTCAGGACCCCCCTTCCCACCTCCCTGACCCCCCGCCCTTGGGGATCCTCTGGGTATGCACAGGACCCCTTTACCGATGGCTGCCCTGGGGGTGCCCCACTGTGCCCAGTGCAGCCCCAGGAGTGAGGGGCCACTCTGCACCTTGGTGGTGGCCCCCGAGGCCGTGGCTGGTGACCAGTGATGGACAGCGTGGCCCCTGAGAGATCCAGGCCCCAAACGCAAGCATGTGTCGGTACAGGGGTGTGCACAGGTGGGCGCGGCCATGGGGTTCCTCCACACACGTGTGTGCACGCGTGTCTGTACATGTGGCAGATGACAAGTCCCAGGGGAGACTCCTGATGGTGGGACTCTGGGGACTCCCAGCCGGTGGGGAAGACAGACAAGTAAAGAATCAGATTTGTGTTGTATGAAAGGAGAGAAGGTTAGCACTCCCCTCGACCAGGATGGAAGAGGCCCTTGGGCCTGACAACACGCATATGGTTAAGGCATTGCCACCTACTTCGTGGCATCTAACCACTGTTTTTGACATGTACCATAATGTTCATTGCAGCACTAGTTACAATAGCCAGGACATGGAACCAACCTAAATGTCCATCGACAGATGAATGGATGAAGAAGATGTGCCACATATATACAATGGAATATTACTCACCCATAAAAAGAAACGAAATTGAGTTATTTGTAGTGAGCTGGATGGACCTAGAGTCTGTCATACAGAGTGAAGTAAGTCAGAAAGACAAAAACAAATACCGTATGCTAACACATATACGTGGAATCTAAACTTTAAAAAAAATGGTACTGATGAACCTAGTTGCAGGGCAGGAATAAAGAGGTAGACATAGAAAATGGACTTGAGGACATGGGGTGGGAGGGGGAAGCTGGGGCGAAGTGAGAGAAGCATCGACGTATATACACTACCGAGTGTAAAATACTTGGCTGGTGGGAAGCAGCCGCACAGCACAGGGAGATCAGCTCTGTGCTTTGTGACCGCCTAGAGGGGTGGGATAGGGAGGGTGGGAGGGAGACGCGAGAGGGAGGGCATGTGGGGACATACGTAGGCATATGGGGACATACGTAGGCATATGGCTGATTCGCTTTGTTGTACAACAGAAACTAACATAGTATCGTGAAGCAATTATACTCCAATAAAGATCTAATAAAAAAAAAGATACATGTGGTAAATTAGATGTAAATAATGCCTGGTAAATAAATACACATTATTGTGAAAAAATAAAAGAAGAATCAGAGATTGGACAGCAGGGGGATGGGGTGAGGGCCACTTGGCCAGGGAGGTCTAGAGGGGACATGTACCCCTTATGAAAGGGCGGGGGGAGAGAGTCAAGCAGTGGTCTGCAGAAAGGGCACACCAGATAGGGGGAACAGCATGTGCAAAGGCCCCGCGGTGGGAATAGAGCTATTTTTATACTTACCCATCCAAGGTCACCTTTTTGTGTTAAAATTTTGTCTCAAAAGTCCTCAGAATAGCTAAAAGGAAAAAACCCAAATGTCCATAAAAGAGTGAATGGGCAGAAAGTCATCCCTCCACACACGGGAACATCACTCAGCCATGAAAAGGAGAGAAGCCCTGACGCTCCTACAACGTGGGCGGACCCTGAGAACACGATGCTCAGTGAGAGAAGCCAGACACAGAAGGACATGCAGTGTGTGATTCCACTGATGGGAAACGTCCAGAACAGGCTGACCCAGAGGTACAGAGAGTGGGTTCCTGGTTGTCAGGCAGTGGGGAGGGGGATGGGGCTTCTTTTTGGGGTGATGGAATGTTCTGGAATTAGACAGCGGTGATGGTTGCACACCCTGTGAATGGATAAAAATTGTGGAATCGTACTTTAAACGGATGGATTGTGTGGTATGTGAACTATATCTCAATAACATTTTTTTAAATAACAAAATCAAAGTTAGCTGCTACGATTCTGCCCCACGACCCCTGCATTTAATCCTCGCCTTCCAGCTTCCTCTGTCCCCGTGGTCGAGTTGGGGTGTTCGAGCGAGGGGTCTCAGGGGGGTGGACATAGGGGGGCCTCCTCCCTCTCTGAGCCTCGGGGTCCTCTCCACAGAGTGGGGGGATCCCTCGGCTCTCCCTCCGTGGTGCTCGGCAGGGGCCACCCTCCGTCCCACTGCTGCTGGGCAGGGCAGGCGGGGCGCACACAGGGGTCTTTGTGCCGCTTCCTGGCCTCATTAAGAGGCAGCCCCCGTCGCTGGACCCAGCACGACCGAATTAATTAGCTGAGAGCCTTCCCTCTCAGCTAACTGTGCCCGGGACACCGCAGTCCCTGCGGGTGGCACTGAGGCAAGGAGCAGCCCTGAGGCCCCAGTCTCTCCGCCCTGTTCTGTGCCTCTCCGGGGCCAGGCTGGGGTGAAGGCCCCTGGGAGCCCAGAAGACTCTGACACATGTCTTTTGGAAAGCCAGGAGGGAATTCGAGGTGACAAACCCCCACCCTTGCCTGGAGCAGTTGGAGAAACTGAGTCACCCCTCCACAGAGCTTGGCGACCAAGATGGCACCGAATTTGGCTGGATCCTAAAAGACCTGTCATAGAACCCAAGGACCGCCCCCAAGTGAGGACAAGGGTACAGGAGGTCTTGACTGGCCCTGGGGTCCAGGGATTCCCACCTGCTCAGGTGCATCGGGTGACAGACACTTAACAAGCCCCTGCTGTGTATTCAAAGCCAGCCCCATCTCTTCCCTCCATCCTCCCAGCTGCCCCAGGGGAGAGGGGCATGTTCCCCTCTCCTAGGAGTGGTATGAAGGGCACAGCACCCCATAAGATGCTCAGTTCGGGGCCAGGCACCCCAACGATACACAAAACCAAAGGATCACAACCGGCCCCGGGGTCTCCAGACATTCCTTAAAGACACCCCTCCCCAGCAGATTCCAGACCCGACCTGCAGCCCCAACACAGACACGCAGCCTGGATGCTTACGCTTATTTTATTATAAAAAAATACAGAATCCAAAGTTGATTGTGATGGGGGGGCGGGGCCCGTCGCCAGCTCCAGGCGTGGCAATGCCGCACGCCCACGACCCCTACAAAAGTCCCCCACTGGCGTGCCCGAGCCATCTCCCGGCGGCCACACGCCATATATATTTATATATAATATATATAAAACACAGATCAGGAAAGGCGGGTAGAAATATGAAATCTGTATAAATGCGCTGTTTACTTCATTAGAGTGTTTTGGGGAGGGGGTTTCTCTTTTTTGGTGGTGATGTTCCCCTCCCCCCCCGTTTTGTTTTGTCCTGTTTTCCCTTTTCTTACAAACATTATTAGTCATACAGTAGAGGGAAGGGGGTCTCACAGACAAAGGAGCTTATTTTGAAGTGCGACTTCTACGCTAAAAAGTCTACCCCAACCCCCCCATCAAAATAAAAGCCCCCCCCCATGAAGGGGTGAGAGAAAAAGAAACATTCCAGTCCATCCTCAGGAATACAGTAAAAATAAATCACAGTATATACTTGCTGGCTCTATTTACAGAAATATAACGTCTTCTCGGTCTTGGGGGCGACTGTGTGAGGCTGGGGGGACAGGTGGAGCCTACGTCATCTCTAAGACGTTGTAATGCTATGATTTTGAGGGTGCCGGGGCTCCATGGTGGCTGCTGGTGAAACCCCGTGGTTTTCTGCTCTAGGAGACAATCACCAGGAGGGAGGAGGGTAGAGCTGGCAGGACAGGGGTCTGAGGGCCCCGGACCAGAATCGGGGGGACTCACCACCCACCCCTTCTGCCTCAGGCCAGCCTGTCCCATGGCACCTGGGGTTCCATTCCATGGTTGCCTCCACCCAGGACCCAACAAATGGAGTGACCAGGCCAGGGGTGCCCCAATCCCCCTCCCCTCAAGGGGGCCAGGGACCCCTGCCCCATCTGTCTATTGTTTCCTTCCCAAAGTCACAGGCGACAGCAAGGAATAAATTAAATTAAAAACTCAAGTCTTTCTGATGCAACCATGAAAAATACACTTAAAAAGCAAAAACAAAAACCAACGTCACCAAGAGATCCCAGGGTTCAGCAGGTCCCCCGGACAAGACAGCATGGCCAGCTGAGCAGACACCCGGCCCCTCTGGCATGGGGTGGGGGGACCTCGGCTGCCCTCACCCCCCTCCAGCCCAGGGGCGGGTGGACGGCCCCCTGCCTGGCGAAGCAGCACCAGTCGTGGGAGAAGCGGCGTCTCTATTTGGTCTCGGAGGCGGGCCATCAGGGCGGGGCCAACGTCCCATTGGGCACTAGGAGCCCAGGAGGGTCCACAGCACGGGGACGGTGCTGAGGAAGAGCTGGCAGCTGCGCAGGCCGCTGCATGAGTTATTGCTGGTGAAGATGGGCTCGGGGGCCTCATACAGGGTCTCATCTGGGGGGACAGGGAGACAGGGGGGTCAGTGGCAGGCCTCCCACCCCCCACCCTGCTTCCTAGACCTCACCACGACCTGACATTGTTAAACATCTCCATTACGGGACTTCCCTGGCGGTCCAGTGGTTAAGACTCCACACTCCCAATGCAGGGGGCACGGGTTCCACCCTTGGTCAGGGAGCTAAGATCCCATATGCACTGAGCAGACAAAAAAAAAAAAAATCTCCATTTCACTGCACCTCCAAGGGCACAGAGATTTCTGTCCACCTCGGCTGAGGCTGTGCCTCCAATGCAGAGCATGGCAAACAGAAGGCTCCAGGTGAAGTGACGAGGCTGCAGGACCCCCCTTCCCTATGTTTCAGGAGCTCAGAACACGAACCCGTTGGTCCGTCTCAGAGAACTTCCGTGATACCCGCTCACTGGGTGAAGGGGTGTTCGGCCTCAGTGAAGCCCAGCCATGGACTTCAACCCTCATTCTTGAAGGTCTGAAATGGCCCCATTTGCAGATGGAAAAACAGAGGCTCAGGCAGGGCCTGTCCCAGCCATCGCTGAGGTTGTGGGACTTCCCAGGCTATGCCATGACCGCCTCCTAACTCCGCTGATGACTCACTGGGTTCTGTGAGTTAAGGACCCTACATGAACCCCCACCAAGAACTTACTGGTCGGTCGCACGTAAACCTTCAGCCGCAGGCAGGGTCGGTCCACAGCATTGGGGGGCGTGGCAGCTGGAAGAGAGTGGTTGGGGGTTAGTAGGGCAGGAGGCTCTTGGTGCCTGAGACCTCTTGGGGCTGTATGCCCTTCCCCACACCCGTAACCCAACCCTGACCCCAGGTTGGGGAATCCACCCATAAAACTCCTCATCATACATCAAAGCCCCAGACACAATGCCCATGATTTCCCAGAAGTCCTCTTGCACTCTTCCCCTACCTCTCACTTTGCTGAATCCTAACCCCAGAGACGGGGGTCAGGTGAGGTCTCAATGACACCCCAGGGCTCCATCTCACCCCAGGGCATCACAGGGCAAAGTTCAAAGGTGATAAATAAAAATAGGTGTGTTTCCAATCAGCAAAAAAAGGGAATTCCCTGGCAGTCCAGTGGTTAGGACTCTGAGCTTTCACTGCCAGGGGCACGGTTTCCATCCTTGGTCGGGGAACTAAGATCCCGCATGCCGTGCAGCACGGCCAAAAACAAAACAAAATAAAAATCAAACAGCAAAAAAAAAAAATCAGTGTAACTAAATGATTGACCAGGGATCAAATCCCTGCTCTCAGGGTGCCTGTCGGCAAGTCACCCCCTATGTGGACCTCATCTGGCCCATGGAAGGTGCTTTGGAAATCATTCTTTCCATCTGGGTGACGCCAGAAACCCAGTTACCCCTGGGAAGGAGGCAGCTTCCGGCCTCACCTGGAGAGCGACCCACACCGCCGAGTCATGTGCAGGCCGAAGTGCATTGGGTCCTCACACCTAAAATTCCACCATAGGGCTCCCAGCTTCTTGGCCCACTTGGCGGGCAGGGGAGGTACCAGAGCATCAGCCATGAGTCAGGAGGGAGGAGCTCAGGGACCAGGACAGGGGCAGGGAGGGAGGCCTGAGGCCCTGCGGGTGGCGGGGCTCACACACGTGAACAGGCACGGGCACCCACACGGCTGCGGCTGGGCCTGCCCCCGCCTGTGCTCTCGGCCGGTCCTCTCTGCGGCCATCACCTCTGCCCGCCCCCCAGAAGCCCCTCGTGCTGGGAGATGAAGATAAAAAGCACGTAATAAAAGTAACATTCATCACAGAGATAGGACGAATAATTACAATAATTATCTTTATGAAACTCCCGTCTCGGAAAGAAAAATGTAATTTTTCTTATATTACGGAGACTTAATTTAAGCACCTTCTTCCCCTCCCCCACCCCCTTCTTCCCTGAATTAAAAAGAAAAAATCCAAATAGAGCAGAGAAAGGAGGAAATGGGAGCCTTGTAGAGTTTAATTTGACTCAGCAGGAACCGGGGTGGTGAGGCGCTGGGTTCCTCTCCAAAGCCCCGGGGGCAGACCCCCCTTCCCACCTGCTCCCCATCAGCCCCCAGGACGCTGAGAAATGGGACCCCACAATCCGTTGAAGTCTCACTGCCTCGGGAGAGGCATGAGTCCGACGCCAAGGTGGGCTCCCTGATACCCCTCTCGGCAGGGGCGATGCCTGGACCCCAGTGTTCCTGGTTTAGGTTCTCAGACTACAGTCTGCCAAGGCCCCACTGAACGGGAACTTGAACCCAGCCCCAACTCTGCCGCCTCCCCAGACCCTGCCCTTGGCACTTGATGGGAAGGTAAAAGGGGCCCCCTGGGAACCCCTGATGCCCAGGACAGGTGGGGGCAGCCTAGCCGGCCCCCCGGCAAGGCTCACAGCGGGGCACGCATGCGCAGTGTCCCAAGGCTGCCACCAGCCGACAGTGAAAAGCTCCTCGGGGAATCTGGGCGCGGGTGGGTCGCTGGGAGATGGGGGGGTGGGCCCGGGAGACCCCTGCCATGTCCAGGGTTGGTCGCCCTCACCCCCTCCCTCAAGATTCCACAGGCCTCAGTTTCCCACCTCCTGCAATGGGGGGACGGCACCCCTGGTCTCAGTGTGGGACAGGCTGACCACATGGTCCCAGTCCAGAGGCCCAGAGGCTTATCCAGAGGCCGAGGTCACAGGGGGGCTTGCGGAGAGGAGGGCGAGACCACCGGAGCGTGCGCCCGGAGACAGAGGCCAGCGCGGAGGAGGGCCCCCCACCCCCCGCGCCCCTGCCCCGCCCCCACTCACAGATGTAGTAGTACTCATGGCCCGGGCGGAACTCGAAGCCCAGCGAGAAGGGCGTGAAGAGCTGGAACTTCTCCGAGAACTTGAGTGGCCCCCCGGGCGCCGCGGGCCGGTTACACTCCCAGCGCTTGAAGCCGCGCTGCCGGTGGTCGCAGGAGGCGTGGCCCTCGCCGTTGACCATGTACAGCACATAGTGCTCCATGCGCTCGGCCGGCGGCAGTGGCGCCCCGTAGTGCGGGCAGTAGATGTCCAGGTAGTCGTTGATGCTCACCTCCACCGTGTAGCCGCCGCCGTCGTCCGCCGCGCCCGCGTGGAACCTGGGGGCGGGGCCGGCGGTCAGCACGGGGGTAGGGGCGGGGCCCGAGATGCGGATGATGGATCAGTGCAAGGGAGAAGGGGAGGGTCAGGGATGGGGTAAATGGAGAGGGGTCAGCGGTCAACGCGTGGGACGGGACGGGGTAGGGGACAGGAAGCACGAAGGCGGGTGGGAACGGGTCAGTGCAGGTAGAAAGGGGTAGGTCAGAGATGGGGAAGGGGGAGGGGTTAGGGGACCGATGGGCAGGCACGTTACCCACAGACAGGTGCCACGGTCCGAGCCCACGGCCCCCTCCCTGGCACAAGCCTGCCCCACCAAGGCCACAGCAGGCTCCTTGAGACTGGGACTAGCGCTGAGCCCACGAGGTGGGTGCTGGGGAAGAGGGGCTGCCCCCAGGCATTCTGGGTAACCACATGCAAACGAGCAGGCGCCACGTGACTCGGAGCCCCCCCAGGCTCTCCACCCCCTGCAGAATCCACATCTGGGCCCCTCAGCCACAACAGGCCTGGCACAAGATGTCCGCCCCCCCACCAGGAAGCCCCTCTCCAAAAACCTTACTACTTGACTTCGATGCCCCCTCCTCCAGGCAGCCCACCACGCCATCCCCAGATGCAGTCTCCTCAGCTTTCCTTTGCAGATTTGCCTGCCAAGAAGGCCGAGGGCAAGACTATACTTTCAGGAATCATTTCTATAGTTCGTTACTAGAAAGGTTTCAATATTACTCAGCCATAAAAAACAATGAAATTGAGTTATTTGTAGTGAGGTGGATGGACCGGGAGTCTGTCATACAGAGTGAAATAAGTCAGAAAGAGAAAAATAAATACCGTATGCTAACACATATATATGGAATCTAAAAAAAAAAAAATGGTTCTGAATAACCTAGGGCCAGGACAGGAATAAAAACGCAGACATAGAGAATGGACCTGAGGACACAGGGAGGGGGAAGAGTAACCTGGGACGAAGTGAGAGAGTGGCATGGACTTATATACACTACCAAATGTAAAACAGATAGCTAGTGGGAAGCGGCTGCATAGCACAGGGAGATCAGCTCGGTGCTTTGTGACCACCTAGAGGGGTGGGATAGGGAGGGTGGGAGGGAGACGCAAGAGGGAGGGGATATGGGGATATATGTATATGTATAGCTGATTCACTTTGTTATAAAGCAGAAACTAACACACCATTGTAAAGCAATTATACTCCTATAAAGATGTTTAAAAAAAAAAGGGGGGCTTCCCTGGTGGCGCAGTGGTTGAGAGTCCGCCTGCTGATGCAGGAGACACAGGTTCGTGCCCCGGTCCAGGAAGATCCCACATGCTGCAGAGCGCCTGGGCCCGTGAGAGCCTGCGCGTCCGGAGCCTGTGCCCCGCAACAGGAGAGGACACAACAGTGAGAGTCCCGCGTACCAAAAAAAAAAAAAAAAAAAAAAAAAGAAGGCCGAGGGCAGTCAGTGTGGGACATAGGCCAAGTGTTCCCAGCCTCTCTGGGGCAAGCTCTGCCCCTCCTCTAGCCTCAGTTTCCCCAGAGGGGGCAGGGTTTGGCATAAAAGATGCTCAGGCCCTCCTTCGCTCAGTCCAACTCAGGGGTGCCCTGGGTTCAAGACCCCCAGCTCCATCCCTTCCATCCTGTGTGACATCCTTCCTTCTTCCTCCAGAGCCTCCAACTCCCTGGTCACCCCACCAGCTTCCCCACCCCTGACACCTCCACCCCCAAGCCCTGCCTCCCAGGCTTTGCTCTGGAGGTCTCCCCACACTGTCATGCAACCTGCACCCCTTTCTCTGGGGGGAGGCCCCTGACCCAGGCTCATCTGTCAAGGATGGAGGTCAGCTGAGCGAGGGACCAGCAGCTCCCCTTCCATCACCGCCTCGGGCTACAGCGCCAGGAGCCCCTAGACCTCCTGGACGTGGCCTGGATCGAAGAGGGACAAGGGGGCCTCCCGAGAGGGGCTTATTAGCACATAAAAGGCCTGAGCATCAGAGGGTTGGGGGGCGGGCTCCCCCAGCCTCCTCTACTCCCTGTATCGGCCAGTAAACTGAGGCCCAGTGTGGGTCGGAGGCAGGGAGGGCTGCTAGGATCCCAGCCACGCCTCTGCCTCCGTGCCCGCCGTGCCAGCCGCCCCGGCCCACGGGAGGGAGCCAGGCAGCCCCCACGCCAGGTGCGCTAATTCCCACAGCTGGCACCTGAGGGGGCGGCTGGATTATCAGATGGCATCGGCTGGCCCCCCGCCACCCGTGAGACTGTGCCAGGCGGAGGCGAGGGGTCCTGGGAACTCAGAACTGGAATGACGGAGACAGGGGACCAGCTCACGGTGCCTGAGTCTCCCCCGCCGTCAGCAGGGACCAGCATGATGATTCACGTCTGTGGCTGAGGTCAAGGGCCGCAGAATTTCAGCATGGGGAGCAGGGGGAGTGGATTCACCTCCAGCCCCTTCCCTGCTCCACTGGGTTCGTCCAGGGACGGGGAGGCCACCCCCTCTCGCAGAGGTGAGAAGGCGTTTGCAGAATAAATGTGTCTGGCCTCGGGGGTCAGTTGGGGGCCGAGGAACCTCAAATGTGGTTCAGTCACAGGTTGGAACCCAGCTGGGTCTCAGCTCCTCTTCTCAAAGCCTCAGATTCCAACTCTGTGCCGTGGGGATGGTCCTCGAGGCTGATGGGAGAACTCCAGCTCTGTACACAGCAGGCACTGCATAGATGCATGCGGGGCGGCCCTGGGTCGGGCTGGGACCCTACCCGTCCCTCAGGCAGCTCCACGGCTGGCCAGGCACGGGCGTCTCATTGACCGGCCGCGTCCTCCGGCCCCTTGGGCACAATCGATGCAGAAGCTGCTCCAGGCTTTTTGAAAAGTCATTTTCGCTCCTTGCCGGCCCCACTGAAAGCCCCATTGATCAGCCGATCGATGGCAGCTGTGGCCCAGCAGCCGCCCAGGGACCCAGCCTCACCCAGGTGGGCCCTGCAGGGGAGGCTGTGACGCAGAACCACGGGCCGTGGGGGGAGTCCTGGTCCTGGCCTCCGGCCCTCAGTGTTCCCTTTTGTCCCTGGCACGATGCCGAGGGGTGTATACTCAACCTGAAAGAGAACGTGACTCCACGCGTGGTCTTTCTGGAGAGAACGGACTCCAGAAGGTGGGCTCCCCTTTCCTCCTGCCTGTCCCATCAGGCTTGCCTCCCTCCCCCCGTGACACCTGCACCATCAGGTCCCCCCAGCTCACTTTCTGAAGAACATCAGAGACTGAAGCTGCTTTGCTGCCTCAGAGGCTGGACGCCTGGGCCCCACTAGGGCGGCCAGACTCCTGGCCTCCCAAAATCCAGGGCTCACTTTTCTGAGTGTACATCAGACCCCGTGACCCACTGTCTCAAAGCCCTCCATTGGCTCCCCCCACACACAACAAAATCCACAGTTCTCCCAGGCCCACGAGGCCCCGTGTGGTCCCCATCCATCCCCAACCTCATCGCCCTCTGGCTCCCCTAGCTCGCTCCCTTCCAGGCACACCAGCCTCCGGGTTGCCCCTGGTCCCACCCCAGGGCCTTTTCTTTCCGGCTGCGTTGGGTCTTCGTTGCTGTGCACGGGCTTTCTCTAGTTGTGGCGGGCGGGGGCCACTCTTTGTTGCCATGCGTGGGCTTCTTTTGTTGCAGTTGCAGAGCACGGGCTCTAGGTGCGCGGGCTACAGTAGTTGTGGTGCCTGGGCTCAGTAGTTATGGCTTGCGGGCTCTAGAGTGCAGGCTCAGTAGTTGCGGAGCACGGGCTTAGTTGCTCCACAGCATGTGGGATCTTCCCGGACCAGGGCTCGAACCCGGGTCCCCTGCATTGGCAGGCGGATTCCTAACCACTGCGCCACCAGGGAAGCCCCCACCCCAGGGCCTTTGCACATGCTGTTCCCTCTGCCTGGCACATTTTTCCCTACTTTTCCCAACTCATCTCGTTTGGACACCATCATATTTATACCTTTAAGCAGCCCATTGTCTGCCTTCCTTGGATCCTGGGGGTTGGCCTCCTTCTCTGCCCTTTTCCCTGTAGCCCGCACAGGCCCTGTATACCGTGGTGCTCGATATATGTTTGCTAATCAAACAAAGGCCAAAGATTCGAGGTCTTTGAGGTGCTAGAGTCATGGGGAGCAGAAAGCTGCCCCCAGGTGGGGGAGTGAGGACCCCAGACAGGCGGGTCCCCAGGAGACGCCTACAACCCCCCACACACCTGAACTCTGGCTGCCTAAATGGACCATTTTTCTCCCTTCCCTGCTCTAAAATAGTGACGGCCTTGCTGTGTTGGCATTCCCGTTCCAAATCGGCGCCTCGCCCCTGCTCAGGGTGCCGCTTATGCAGGGGAGTGGGCCCCCCCCCAAACGGGGCCTGGTGAGAGCAAGACAAAGCCTTCATTTCCTCCGTTAGCACGGAAGCCTGATATGCAAATGCTCCACTCGATAGAGATAGAAATTCTCACTAAGGGGTTAACGACTGACTTGGGATGGTTCCCAGACAGAGGGCTCCCCGCCCCCGCCCCACCACACCTTCACCCCCAGCTGCTCACCCTGCCGGCCCCCTGCCAACGTCCACCCTGCAGGCAGCCCCCCCCAAAGCCCAGGTGACCCTTACCCGCCACCGACCCACCCACCACCCCTTCCCCAGCAACACCCAGCCCGCAGCTAATCATCTCCAATCGGGCGAGTGTCAAGTCATTAGATGCTAATAGCAAAAGCCACTAATTAGGAGTCTCACCCAAAATGGGGGTGGGGTGCTATGCCACCTTCCCAGACTGGAAACTGAGGCACAGGCAAGGCGGGCAGGGGAGTCTGTGTCCCCCTCACTCCCTGTGGCTCTGCCTCTATCTCCCTGCTCTGAGGCCATGCACAGCTCCTACTAAAGGCGCTCAGACCTGCCAACAAAGATCCCAGGAAACAGCCCCAAGGCCCAGCGTGGGCCGAGCTCGCCCATCCCCGCCTGCCACCCCCAGCAAGACCCCTGAGGCCTCAGTGTCCTCCCCCAGCTTTTCTAGGGGCCAAAAGACGTGTCCCCCATCCAAGGCCTGGCCACCTTCCTCCTGCTGGCGGGACGTGGGGAACACCTCCCAGAAAATGAGGGCCCCAAGGTGGTGCAGGATCAGCTGAGAAAGGACGATTATGGCCTTGCGTGTGGATGGGTAAACTGAGGCACGGGCCCCAGAGCTGAAGCAGGAGGTAAACAAATGGGGCTGGGTGGGCGGGGAAAGTAGGGTGAGGGCCTCAGGGCCACCCCACCCCTCAGGCCTTGGTCTGAGGCAGGAGGAGGCCCAGGTGCACGGTCCACGGGGCACACCTGCCTCGGTCACCCCACCCTCCTCTGCCCCCCGGTGTGCACGGTGTCCCTGATGCTCCTCGGCCAGCCCCAGACGTGGCTGCCTCTTGGAGGGGGTCACCCCACTGGACCCGACTTCCTCATGACCACAGATGAGTCACTTTCTCTGGGTCCATGAAACGGGGGCCTAAGGGGGAGCCCGACCCACAGGGTGGGCAGATTAGGGGGTGCATGGCTGGGTTGGGGCGGGCGAGGGGCAACGTGGCCCAGGCGGTGGAACGAGCCCCTCGAAGCCAGGGTCCCTGAGTGGGAGGGGGTGTGGGGAC
The DNA here is from genome assembly GCF_963924675.1 of Phocoena phocoena. Classification (NCBI taxonomy): domain Eukaryota; kingdom Metazoa; phylum Chordata; class Mammalia; order Artiodactyla; family Phocoenidae; genus Phocoena; species Phocoena phocoena. The sequence continues at coordinate 172,697,710 of NC_089221.1, forward strand.
AGGCACCCCCCCACACCCAGGGCCGGCCGGAGCAGAGCTCGGACTCTGGCTTCTGTGCTCCCAGCCTTCAGCTGCGCGTCTGCCACGGGGCAGCCACAAAGGCGGCTCTGCCCCTTCCCCGCATGGCCCACCAGGTGGGGGACGCAGCCAAGCCCCCTCTGGATCCATCTTCCAAAGAGACAATTTCCCCAAAGCAGCACCTTGGGGGGGGCAAGGCTGGCCGAGTGCCAGGTCCCGAGGAGGAAGAAAGGGGAAGGGGAGGTGTCCCGGAGGAAAGCTGCTGCGAGGCAGGACCCCCCAGCAGGCCCAGCTCGGGAGCTGCAGAACCAGCCGTCGGCCCTGCAAGAAGCCTGTCTTCCAGAGCCCCGTTCACGCACCTGCCGTCCCGAGGAAAACCACCTTTGAACCCACGACCTCGAGGGACCCGTGAACCTCACAGGACGTCTGCTGGGGGGTCCCGAGGTCAGAGACGGCCGCCCCTTCCCCGGCCCAGCTCCCAGGCAGGCTGGAGGGCCCCCCCCGCACCGCCCTGTGTCCTGAGCTGGTCCCCAGCCTCGGGTCCTTCCTCTGCAAACTGAGCAGCCTGGGGAGGGGAGAGGCCCACTGCAGGGAGGGACCAGGGCTGGGGACAGGGAGCCTGTGGACCCCAGCTTCAGCGCCCAGGCCCCCCACAGGGTGGGGACATCTCAGAACCAACCCCCAGCCCCGCACTGCGGTTCCCCCCCTAACGTCGCGACTGCTGCAGATGTGAGGGCCTGGTCCCCGAGGCTCCCCCATTTGCCCACAGGGGCTGCGTCAGTTTCCTCTCCCCCTCGGGGGCCTCTGATTTCCTGGGGTCACGCCCATGCCTCGCCCGTCCACACCGCGCCCTGCTGCCATCCACAACCCACCAGCCCACTTCCTGGAGGAGGCGCGGGGGCTCCGAGCAGCCAAGCTGCCCACCCGAGGGCACAGCCGGGCTTCCCGGATCCCCGAGTCCGAGCCCCGGCCCCCCACGGCCCCCCAGACCCATGGGTTCTCACTCTCCAAGCCACCCCCCACCCCACTCCGCAAGCCGGCTGGTCGAGCCTCTTCCAAAGGAAACAAAAAAGCCTCATGCGGCAAAATATGGCATCGCCCCCTTCAAAGCCGGTTCCCCAAAGGCCTGGGCGAGGCTGGCAAGGACAGGGTGCCTGACATTCCCCGCCATGGGGAAGATGCTGCCCCAGTCGCCATCTTCCCACCCGGTCGTTTGAGAGGGGGACCGTGGCTGCTGTCCACACCCGAGGGCAATCAGAGCCTCCACCCGGGTCTGCACCACTGGGTCCACTCGGGCTACAGGCCCCCAACCAGGTGGGGGCCCCGGGGACGGCGGGTGTCCTGCCGGTGCCAGCTCTGAACCTCGATGGCCCCTCTGCACCGAGGACGGCACGGTGCCCGTGGGACCTGGCCGCGTCCCCCCAGCAGGAACCCACCGGGCTGGCGGAGGGGGCGGAGGAGGAGTGGCCGGGTGGGCAGGGAGGGCAAGCTGTGCCCCCACTGGTGTGGAGTGTCTTGTGGAGTGTCTGCCCCCTCACCGGAGCCCCCGGGACAGCCAGAGCCGGGCCGCACACGCAGACACTCTAAAGACATGCATGCATCCCACATACAGATGCACCTGCTCCCCAGGTGCCAATCTGCACACACAGATATACACACGCACCTCAGACACCACGTACATTCCACACCCAGACACACTGCTGCAAACATGCATGCACCCCGCACACGTGTGTACTCCAGGCACACTCACGTTGGCGTGTGCAAACGTCCAGGGCCAGGGTCGCTGTGCACACGTAGGCACACGAGCGTCTGTGTGGCAGGGTGACGCATGTACTCCACGCACACAGTTCTGCACCCCCCAGGGCCCCAGGACCCCCGAAAATCATGGGCAAGAACACGCAGCTACACGCAGTGACACATGCAGACACACCCTGCAGCCCAAAGAGACTCCTGGGTGCCCCCGGGTCCCCCACGTACACAGATGCACCCGCAGCTCCACGCTCGGCCCGTGAGCAGCCAGCCAGGACCCCTGGCCCAGTCCCACCCGGGCCGCAGACAGGTCCAGAGACACCCGGCAGCCAGCCCGGGAGTGCCCGGCCCAGGCAGGGGCCGGCCGGAGAGACGGCCGGACAGCCGGCTGGTCGGGGTGCCGGGGCCAGGTGGCTGGACTGCGCTCCGCCCTTTGGCTGCGGCGGAGGTGGGTGCAGGGCTCCCTGGCAGCGTCCGCCAGCCTCACGTGTGCAGGAAATACACGGCACAGCAGGAGAACGCAACTGGGGAGACATAGCCACATACACATTACCTCGGCGCGGGTACCAGGCCCGGCCGGGCGAGGGTGGCCGGCCTCACTGCGGCGCCACCTGGGCCTGGCGGTCCCCCACCTGAGCGCACTCATCCCCTCCCACCCCCGCTCCTCTGCTGGCTGCCTGATCGCCCACCACCCGAGCCCGCCCAGCCCTGGCTCCGTCCCCGTCCCCACGGTGCCTTTTGTGTGCACCCCTGTCTCCGGCACGGCCCCCGTCCCTGCGTTCCCCGTCACCTCCGCCTGCCGCCACCACCAGTCTCTCTGTTTCGACCCTATCCTTGTCTCTCCCCACACAGGCCCGTCTCTGCCCGCGGGACTGCCTCCTGCGTGGGGCCCGCTCAGTGACTCCACACCTCTCCCCGCACCCCCCGACCCTGGCAGCTGCCCCCGGGACTGGGCGCCCTCAGGAAATCTCCATTCCGGGTGCCCTCGGACCCCAAGGCCGGACAGCACCCCTCCTCCTGTGACTGACACATACCCTGTCACTGGACGCAGATTCCAGTCCAGACACCCCTGGACATGAAACCCCCTGAGGGGCCCCCGGGCCTCCAAGTCCCCCTTTGGAAGAGCCCCTGAACCTCAGTGATGGATGGAGCCCCAATTCTGGACCCAACCGGGCTTCTTGGGCAAGTGGCTCCCCAGGGCCCCAGACCCCATCGCAAGAGGTCGGGGAGGTCATCTCCCACCAAGGATGCCCCAGGCAGAGAAGGGGGAGGAGAGATAGGAGAGGAAGGTCCTGACAGCCAGGGTCTGCTCTGGACAGCAAGGCCGTCCCCTCGGACGGCTGGTCGGAGCGGGGCTATCAGGTCAGCAACAGGAGGCGGCCGAGTGGCCGGCCGGAGCCCGGCCCCAGGGGCTACCTCCTTCCCGGCCGAGATCCTGCCTGCGGCCCAGTGGCAGGTGGGGCAGCAGACGGCCCCAACGACCCCTTTCTGTCCCCGTTCGAGGCTCCTCGCGTGTCTGGCGTTTGCTAGAACAAAGGACAGGCCATGCCGGGACGGAGATTCCGGAGCTGAAACCAAAAACTTGGGCCGGGGAAGTGCTGCCCGCTGGGCTCCCTGCTCGGCCGCAAGGAAGAGCCTTAATCAAACCCACATGTGACCAGTGGGGCGGGCCGCATGGGGGACCAGCTCCATGATGGCCCGGCCAACCCTCCTAGGCCCGGGGTCTCTGCCCTCGGCCCCGGGGCCCAACCCCACAGCCAGGCAACGGACGGGGGTGTCTGGGCGCGCTCCCTGCCCCCACCCAGGACGCTGACTGCCCTGGTCCCAGGCCTGCCTCAAATATGGCCCTTTATGCAACTTTCCGGCGGAGGATGGAGAACGGTGGGGGACAGTGAGGGGACGGCGGGCTGTGGAAGGCGGTGCGGCTGGCGCTTGAAAACCAAGAGAAGGTGACTGGTAGCAGAGGGTCATGGGGCGGGGAGGCCAGCGGCTCTGCCCCCACGTGCAGCCCGGCTGGCCTCGATGCGACCGTGACCCTGACCGTGGGGCTGACCGGGAGCAGCAGGACCCCGAAGCCCCATCTCCCACGGATCCCCGGCCCGCTCCAGCCTCCCAGACCCTGGGTGGCCCGAGGCGTCTGCAGCTGTCCAGGATGTGGTCAGCCACCAGCAAACTTTTCTCACTCGACAAACAAGGGCTTCTGCTGCCCCCCAGATGGCACTCAGTGCCTGACACCGAGGAGGACTGCAGGCAGGCGGGCGTGGCAGGCTGGGCACAAGGCCACCTGGGTCCCTGCCCCAGCTCTGCTCCCCTGGCCGTGACCTTGAGCCAGCCGCTCGGCCCCTCTGTGCCTCAGTTTCCCCACCAGCGCCAGGACAGGAGAGGACGCCACCTGGTCAGGACTCCCGGGACAGACCCCCAGCCCCCTTGGTGCCTCAGTCTCTCTATCCCTGCAAAGCAGGAACCAGGGACCCCCTGCAGCGAATGTGGACGCCGGGCCGTAGGGAGGGACATTCTAACTTCCCCAAGTTCATCTGGGGACCCGCCGGCAGAACGCACTCCTGGACCCCTCCCCCGAGGGGCCACGGTCCCCCACCTCCGGGCGCGGCTCAGTGACAAGGTTCCCGGGAATCCCCACCAACTCTAAAGCCAGCGGGGGTCCCTGGAGAGGCCAGAAGATGCTGTGCCCCAAGTCCGGGGAGGGAACTCAGGGCCGCACTGCATCTGAGGGTGCCAGAGGGGATCCCCAAACTCCAGGGCGGGCCGGCGGCGCGCCGGGGCATGCAGGGCGCCCAAATCTGCAGGCGGCGGGGCGCCCTGGGGGTAGATGCACACGGAGCGCGAGTCCCCCAAACTCTGGGGGCCGGAACTCCCTGGGGGCGCCCGTGGGAAGCGGCCGCCCCCACTCCGGGGGCAGCGCGCAGGGTCGCCCCGAGCCCGGGGCGGGAGACCAGGCTGGGATGGGGTCGTCCGGAGTCTCCCGGCGCCCGGTCCCCGCCCGCGGCCACGCTCACCTGGGGTTGCTGCGGTTCCAGTAGACGGCGTAGCGGTCCGAGTTGGCGCGGGCGGCGTCCTCGGCGCGCGCGAAGGGCGGCGGCGGCGGCAGCGGCAGCAGCAGCAGCAGCAGCGGCAGCAGCGGGCGCTGCGCGGGCGCCATGGCCCCGGTCCGGCCGCCGCGCTCGCCTGGCCGCCGCCTGCCAGCCGTCTCCGCCTCCTCCGCCGCCGCCGAGCGGGCGGGCGCGGGGCGGGCGGGAGGAGGGAGCGCCGGCGCTTGGAGATCCCCAGCCGCCCCCGCCTGAGCGCGCGCGACCTCGGGCGCCGGAGAAGTCAGGCGGCGGCGGGCGGGGCGCCGGGGTCGCCCCGGGCGCCAGCCCGGCCGCTCGGACTCTGAGAGCGCGGGCCGTCGCCGCCGCACCGCCGGGGAGGGGCCGGGACTCCGGCCTTTGTCCCGCCCGAGCGCCGGGAGGGCCGCGGGCGCCCCCTCCTGCCGTGCCCCAGCCGCGCGGGGGGCTGGGAGGGGGGCTCCAGCCCCCGCCGCGCCCCTACCTCTCCACCCCCCGCCCCGCCCCGACTTTCCGGGACGCGTCCCCCGCGTCGGGCTGCCTGCACTCCCGTGGTCCTGCCCCCCGAAGCCTCCCGGCCACCCCAACTCTGCGGGGCCCTGCATCTGCCCCTGTCATCACGAGACCGGGCCGGGGTCGCTGAGTTGCTCTCAACCACTTCCATTCAAGCCACCAAGCGGGTCTCCAGAGCCTGGCCTGGCGCCAGAAGCAAAAGACACACAGATTGCTCACCCCCATCTCCCCTCCCTCATTCAAACCCAGACCCCAAAATCCTAAACCAGGCCCAGCCAATGCCGTACCACCCCGCCCAGCCTGGTGAAGAGTTTTACCGTCAGGCTGACCAAAGTCCAAAGCCAGTGTCCACTGCTGCCACCCAGGGGGACCGCAGGGCAGTCACTTCTCCTCTCTGAGTCTCTGTTTGTTCATCTAGGAAACAAAATAGGAATCCTGACCTCAGCCCCTAAGGGTGCCAGGCATAGTAGGTGCCCAATACTCCCAGCAGCCCAGAGTTGGGTCCAGGCCAACAGCAAGTGGGAGCACGGGTGTCTGACTGGGGTGGAAGATAGGAGAGGCGTCAGGCGGAGGGTGCAGCTTCAGCAAAGGGCTAGAGTGCCTGATGGGTTCGGGGCACTCAGTGACCACTCCCGGAGGAAGGGGGCAAATTGCTGACTGTGGAACTGGGAGACTGTCCTTCAATTCTGTCCTCATTCATGCCATAGGCTCCCTCACCAGACTCTGAGTCTGTGGAGGTACGCTGTCACCAAGTGCTGGCAGGAAAGTGCCAGAGGTGCCCAGCCAGATTCCACTTCTCTGGCTTTGTTTCACTCTCCCAGGCCTGGCGCAGGGTCTGGGAGCCAAGAGCTGGAAGGTCCCCATGTGAGGGATTATCCAAACTCCTCGCAAGAACCTTGAGAGGCCAGAGACCGGCAAACTAAGTTTTGTCCCAGCCAGGCGGGGTGGTAAACGCACCCGCCCCAGCTACACATTTCCGATATGCTGTGGCCATGTTCCACACGTGCCCTGAGCTTCCTGCTCTCCTACCGGCACTCACCCCTCTTTGCTTGGGCTGCACCGTGCCTGGGAGGCCTTCCCCGCTCTTCCTGTAAAATTCTGGTTCCTCCTTCAAGGCCCATCGTCCTCCCTGTACTTCAGTCACCCCCCAATCCCCGCCCACAAGGTTCTCTGTTCTCTGCCCTCCAGGGAGCTCTGCCCATCTGTTTGGGGTGTTCTGGCTTCTGGGTCTTGTCCATTGACTGCAGGTGCCCAAGTTTGAAGTCCCAGGGCTGGCTGAGGTGGCTCCACAGAGGAAGGTGGGAACCTGCCCCCAGGTGGTGGGTGGGGCAGGCCCGGGAGGCCGAGGGAGGACCAGAACTGGCCCAGGGTCACGTGGCAAGGCCCCAAACAGACCATCTGGACACCGCTGGAGTGAGGGCCTGGGGCTCCAGCCACACAGGCCAGGCTCGGCCCGGGATGGCTGGTCTGGCTCTTTGGGAAGTGATGGGGCCACCACTCTGGAAGGCGTGGGGTCTGAGCCCAGGAAGAGGGGCTGCGAGCCCAGGGGTGCCAGGCCTGGCCGGCAAAGGGGTCCACCCAGAAGCTCTCTCTGCCCTGGGACGAGAGCACCCCCCATGGCATGGGACCTCATGGATGGGTGAGGGTCTCTTCTGTCACACCCAGCAGGACTTGGACCCGCAGGGTTGCAGGGGTGTGGGAGACAGAAGGGCACAGCAGGTGAGGGGACATCCGGCAAAGGCCCGGATGGGTCGGCTCATTTGCATGCAGGGGCCACCGAGGCGAGAGCCGCCGCCGCCGCCGCCGAGCGGATTTGAGCAGAAGCTCCGTTTTCCTTCTGTTCTTGTCTCTCTCTCAAGGTCAGAGCCCGAGCAGGGACAGGAACAAAGGCGCACGTCCCCCATTCAACCTCCCTGCGCCCGCTGTGCTCCCGGAGGAGGGGCCCCCGGGGAGGGGAGGGGAGGGCAGAGCTGCTCCACGGTCCGGCCCCGGGCAAGGCGGGGACGGGGGCGCGGGAACAGCTGCCCAGCTGCCCTCGCGGACCCCTGCCCGATGGGTCCCGCTGTGGGCCCCCAAGAGGCTCTGTCGCCTCCCAGAGTGGGTGGCCATCCCAGCCTCCAGGCTCTGCTAGCAGGGGGGGGTCAGCTAAGGTCAGGGGTCGTTCTGGAGTAAGCTTCTGCTGGAATCAAGGGTCAGTGGTCAGGCTCACTTTGGGGACCGGGGTCAGTCTTAGGTTCAAGGCTCAGTCAGGGTCAGGGGTCACTCAGAGTCGACTGTCAGCCCCAGGCCCAGACCCAGGGCAGGCTTTTTGATGGGGTCTGTCCCCGTCCACTGCAGTCTGCACTCCTGGGCTCAAAGGTCCACCTTAGACTCAGGGAGGGTTTTGTCCGAACCAGGCCCAGACCTGCCCCTAGTCTGTGCCCAGCACCCCTGCTCCAGCACCCACTGCCCACCGCCCACCAACCCTGACCGATCACCCCTACCCACTGTCCCCTGCCCAACCCCACTGGCTCCTGACCCACCACTGGTCACCCACCGCCCACGAGCTCCAACACATCACACAATACCCATCACCCTCTGCCCACTGACCCCCGGCCCAGTGCCCACCACCCATTACCTGTCGTCCCAGCCCACAGGGTGAACTCCCAGGGCTTGGCATCAGCGACCAGTGCCCCCTCAACCTTCAAAGGCCACAGCGCTTTGGAGAAAGCTAAAAATATGCAGGCAAAAATTTCTCATTACAGAAAATATTGGACCCAGTCCACCGCCCACTCCGGCTCGAGTGCTTTTCTAGAGGCGGGGGGGGGGGGGGGGGGGGGGCCTTGGCGGGTCTGGGGCTTCACTGAACCAGTTCAGAGCGGGTCTCAAGGAGAGTTCTCCAGGCTGTGACTGAGCATAAACAAACTAACCTGTCCCTTTCTCTTGCTGGTAAATTAAAATTCCCACCCTCGTGTCCATTGTCCAGTCAGGCCATTGAAACCTCAGCCCGGACCTCAGATTCCTGCAAGCTCCACAGCCAGGGCAGCGCCGGACCAAGCAGGCGTCATCCCAGCTATTCCACCCCACTCCTCCCCCTGCCCCTCCCTCCTCTCCACCCTCCTCCCCCTCCCAGCCCCAGGGCCCTGGACACAGAGCCCCTCCTCCCAGTGGTCACCTGGCAGTCTGGGGGCTAGACCACTGCTGTCCAAAAGAACTTCCCACAAGGATGGACAAGTCCAACACAGGCACCACCGGCAGCTCCACATGGCTACTGGGCACATGAAATGTGGTCAGTGAGATTGAGAAACGGGACTTCAGACTTCACCTACGTTTAATTAATGTGGATATAAATAGCTAGTCATGGTCACCATACTTGTGGCACAGCTCTGGGTGGAGCCGTGCCCGAGTGGGCACCTGGACCGCCACTCTTGTCCGGGACCAGGACATCAAGGTCTGTGTGGAGAAGGGAGGTGGCGGCTCAGACAGCGCAGAAAGGAGACGTGGGTGGGGCTGAGCCCCCGGGTAGGATGGGGGAGCAGGGGAGGGGTCCTGGGAACCCCAGGGAGGGCACAACTCCCTCGCCTGCTGACCCCAGGGGAGCGGGGGCCACGTCCGAGGGAGAGCACGTCAGAACCAGCAGAGGGGCTCCCACCTACAGGGAAGACGCCTGGCCTTGACCAGCTTCCCCGCCCCCTCCAGGCCCCAGTCCCCAGATGGAGAAACGAGGTTGGGGGCGAGGCCGTCTAGCCGCACAGCGACCCTCCCGGGAGCCAGAGACCCCCAACGTGGCCCCCGGGCCGAGGGGGCTGCTTTGCTGCGTGTCCAGTGGGCACTCCCAGGGTGGGGGCTGGGGGACGGAGGTGGTGGGAGGGGCCTCGAGGGCGCCGGGCTGTTGGTCCGCGCACCCTCACCCGGCGCGGGCTTGGGACCCGCTGCGGGCGACACCCGTGTGCGCGCGCGTGTGGGCTTGTGCCCTGTGTCCGTCCCGCACGCCTGGCGGCCGTGTCGCCTGTCCTCGCAGCCGTGTCATGCCTGTGCCCGTGTGTGAGTGCGGAGAAGGTGCTGGAAGGCCTCCCGAGCCGGTATGCACACGCACACGCGGCCCTCCAGCCATCCGGGCCCGGGGGCCTTTCATCTCGCGCTGACAGGCCCCTCTCCCGGCTCTTAGCCACCTACAACTTCCCGCTAATAGTGCATTAACCTTGGCGGGGGCTGCCAATTACTCGGCACTAACGCCGGGGGCGCGGTGCGCGCGCGGACGGCGCTGACAGGCGCAGGGCCCGGGAAGCGGGCGGGGCTCCCCCCAAACCGAGGGGGGCGGGCAGGAGGCGCGGGGCTGCGGGGGCACGCGGTGTGTTCCCGCCTCCGGATGGCAGAGCGCCGGGTCTCTCCTGACCTCATTATAGTAATTAATGTGCCTTTTGAAGCTCGAGAAATCGCTCAGAGCTGTGGGAAAGGGGCGCAGATCACGGGGTGGGGGCTGGGGGCGGGCCGTGGACGGTGTCTGAGCGCCTGTTAAAAGCGTGTCCCCCCAAAAAAAGAAGCGTGTCCCAGCGGGTCAGACACGGAGAGAGACAGAGTGACAGAGAGGGACAGACGGAAACCCAGGGAGGCTGAGTGAGAGGCGGTGCAGATGGAGAGAGACACCAACAGGGAGATGAGCAGAGGTTCAAAGACAGAGACGCAGAGACAAAAAGACAGAGATGCATGGAGAGAGACCCACAGGGGGAACAGATGGCAAGAAAGGGCGGCCAGAGCCTGGGGCTCAGGGGGCATGACATCTCAGGGCCTCCCAGGGACTATGGCCTCACTTTCTCAACCCTCCCTGGCTTCTGGGGACCGGCTCGCCACTCCGTACAGGACCCTCCCAAAGAATGGGGGTGGCAGGGGCAGTGAGGACTTCCTGGAGGCGGCAGCTGGGCACCAGAGCGGGGAGAGGAAGTGTGAGCAGACTTGGAGCAGGGTCGGGGGCTGCCAACAGAGATGCCCAAGGAAGCCAACTGGGGGCCAAGGCAGAGGACCCCGGCTGGAGAGAGGGGTGGCCAGCTGACCATGACAGCTCTTCCGCAGGAACCCGGGCTCAGGCCGGGCCAGGAAGATCAGCAGGACTGCAGGGTAGACGGGCCACAGGGGCTGATGGGTCTTGAGTGGGCAGCAGGCTGGGACCATCCCATGGTGGCCATGGCAACAAGGTGGGGTCAAAAAGGCGTGCGAAACAGGGCCCCCGACTTCGAAGTAGTTCCCCACCTGTACAAGGATTTGCCTCAGGCCACCCCAGACCACAGGCCAGCATGGTAGAGGCCGGGCATCACAAGGCTGCCCCCTGGTGGCAGCTCCTCCTAATGACAGCTCCTGCTAACGACACGGCCTCGGTGCCTCCGGCCAGCGGCCCGGGGAGACCTCAGGCTGTGGGCAGCCACAGGCCAGCCCCACCTCTCCCACTCTCCAGGACCACAATGACAGGGTGCGGGCGGGGAACAGGCCAGAGCTGGACTCCGCCTAGAAACAAGGCCCACAGAGGAACTCATCAAGCCCCTCACCAGGGTTGGGGACTGAGGTACCCCGATGGGACTCAGGTGCCCAGTATGGATCTCAGATGGCCAGGATGGGGATTGAGGCACCCCAATGGGGTGCAGGTGCCCAAGAGGGGGCTCAGGTGGGAAAGGAGGTCAGGTGCCCAGGATGGGGGTCAGTTGCCCCAGTGGGATTCAGGTACACAGGATGGATCGCAGGCGGCCAGGATGGGCAGTCAGGTACCCCAGGGGGGGGTCAGGTGCCCAGAATGGGGCTCAGGTGGGAAAAGGGTTAGGTGCCCAGGGTGGGGGTCGATTGCCCCAAGGGGATTATGGTGCCTGACAGGGGTTCAAGTTCCGGGGATGGGGCTGAGGTGATCAGGACGGAGGCTGAGGTACCCACCCCCCCATGGGACTGGGGTGCCTAGGATGAGGGTCAGGTGCCCCAGTGGGACTCAGGCACCCACGATGGATCTCAGATGGCCAGAACGGAGGCCTGAGTGCCAGAATAGGCTTCCTGGGATGGGAGACCAGGTTCATCAGTGATTCCACAAGAGGCTGATGGGGGAGAGGCAGGGTGGGCACAGGGAGCCTCAGGCTGCAGAAAGCTCCAGACCCGTACACTACAGCCTGGGGTTCCTCAGGAAACACCCCCAAAATAGTGGTGTGAGTGTGGTGAGGCAGAGAGCATGGCCCTTAGGGGCCCCAGGCTGAAGGCATTATGGACAGGGGAACCCTGAGCAGGAGCTTTGCTGGATGAATAGGAGTTCTCCCTAGGCTCAAAAACAATGACTGGCAGGGTCTTTTTCCAGGCAGGTGGGAGTAGTTCTCCCCCATCTCTTTGTCTCCTTTGTGGGATTCCTCACGGGACCCTCTGGACACCTGAGGATGGGACCAAATGGTCACAGGTGGGAGAACTAAGGCCCACATGGAGCCCAGGTCTGCTGCCCACCCCCCACCTGTGAGCCAGAGCGCTGGGTCTGGCCCACTGTGGAGCTGGGTACCAGCTACAGAACCACTGGCTGCCTTTATTGTCCTCAGCCCAGGGATATGGTGCTCCCAGACAGGCCCCCCAGCCCACCCGCCTACCAGGCCTCAGCTTGGGGCTGCCGCATCCCCACCAGGAAGGGTGATCGGCACAAGTCACAACGTGGCCAGGGGACCTCAGAGTTCTGCGTGCTGCTGCCGGGGACCCTCTGGCTTCCAGCCGGTATCCTGGGCGGTCTTGTCCGGGGGCAGGGCTGGGGCGGCTTCTGGCAGGCCGGGCAGGCCCCACACAAGCTCTTTGGCGGCAGGAGAATCAGCAGGGCATTCCAAGCACTGGGAGGGGCCCTGTCTCTCGTCCTTCCCACAAGGCCGCTGGAAATGCTGCCTTCCCGACCTGTACATCTGGAAACGAGAGGTAGGAGGTGAGAAGTGTTGGGTGGGGAGCCCGCCCCACCCCCGCCCCACTGTGCCTGTGCCTCTAACATGCCCAGCCCCCACCCCCAGCCTGCAGGCCCTGCCGACTCCCTACCCGGGAGAGTGGGGTGCCCCAACCAGGAGATGCCGGGACCAGAGGGATTCCCAGGCCATACCTGCACCTCCCTCGGGGGGCTTGGAAAGTCAGAATCGTCCTGTGGTCTCTCAGCTTCTGTGCCTGAGCCCCCGATAAGCTGGGGTTAAACAGGCCATCCCTCCCCGCTCAGGCCCTGTCAGTGGCCCTGAGCCCAGTGGCCACTGGGTCACCTCCGTTGTCAGCCCTCTTTCTTCGTCTCTGCCATTGCCTCTGCCTGGGATGCTCTACCCCTGGCTGGGGCCGTGGAGAGGCCGTCTCTGACCCACCCCCCAGCTTTGGTAGCACCTCGCAGTTCATTCTCCACCTCTGACACTGATCTTGGCCTTCGGGGTCAGGCCCAGAGCAAGTGCCCACTGACTCAAGCACTGCAGCCCATTCCCATCTTAAAGAAATGGGAAACTGAGGCTGGGAGATGGACGTCCCTGGGACGAGGCCACACAGCCTGCGACGGCAAAGCCAGGCCCGGCCACTGTTGTGTGCTGACCGCACTGAGGACCTCACCGGCCGACAGTCTTCCTAACTCTCTGGCCTGCTGACCCCACCCCCCAACCCAAGGAGCCCCTGAAGGTGTGTGGAGGGCTGCCTTACCATCTCAGGTTCCTTGTTTCAAAGACCGTCTCCTCGTCGCTGTCCAGCGATGCCATCTCGGTGGGGTCCTCGGTGTTGGCCAGGAGCCCGTACCTCCTCTGCTGCGGCTTTTTCAATCTGGAAGCAGACCCAGGCTCGCTCAGCGGCCCTCTCATGGCCCTTTGCTGGAGCTGCTGACACCCTGCCCTGCTTCCCACCTTCTCCGATAATGCTCGTCTGCTCGACTCCCAGAGTCTTGCTGTGAACTTTCCGGTTCCAACTGCGTTTCTTCTCATAATGGTCACAATCGTTATGAGTTGCTGTGCACATCTCCCTTGGCAGGCCCCCAGGGCGTAGGCCCTTGGGCGAGGACCCCTGGGAGGGGGGCGCTGTAATTCCATTTTACTAATGAGACGACTGAGCCTTAGAGAGAGTTTGCCAAAGATGTCAAGTAGAAGGCTGTCACGGGCAGAAGCCCCGGCTCCTGACCACCACCAGGGAAAGCACGGGACCCTCTGTGGTGGATGTGGCACGTATTCAGATGGGAGACGAACATTGTGTACCCACAGCAGTGTCAATGCAAGACAGAAAAGGCCCCTTCAGAGCATCTGGATATGATCAGCTCTGCGTGACCAAGGCCCTCTGGAGATCAGCCCCAGAGAGGAAGCCAAACGGGGAGGACGGGCCTGAGGAGGGGGTCACGGGCCTGCAGGAGGCAGGGCGTATGCCGCGGGGAAGGCAAGGGGGTCCTCAACTCTTGGGGAGAGCGTGGGCAGAACCTAAACACTGACGATCACGGCCAGCTCTGGGCTGAAGAAACAGGAGGAGCAAGGTGCGGGGGCAGGCTCCCGCCGGGCCCTGGTCAGGCTGTGGGCGTTAACTACAGGAAAGAATGCGGCCAGGCCCGCGTGGCAGATGCAAGTTGGGTTAGTGGGCGCTGCGCTCGTCGTCACCGGGCTGGGGGAGCCGCAGAGGGTCCCGGGAATTCCCGGTGCCCTCATCATCCCGCAACCTCTAGTCTCGGTGGCTGCGGCTCGAAAACCAACCCCAAACTCCCGAAGAAGCGGCTCGTCACGTGATTGCATGACCCCACCCACTCACCACCCACGTCCCCACCCACGTGACAATGGCGAACCGCGCCGGAGAGGCGGGGCTTTCGCGCCGCAGCACTTGGGGCGCGAGGCGCGCGCCCATTGGCCGCGCCAGGGCGGCGGCGGCGGCGTGCGCCTGACGCACCTGAACGCCCGGATGAGGAAGTAGAGCACGGCTAGGACGATGAGGCCCGTAACCACGTAGAGGGAACGCAGAAGCGGCGAGTCCGGCGAGCCCAGCGGCCAAGGGTGTGTGGTGTTGTGCGGCGCGCCCGGCTGGCTCCCGTTCGTCACGACGGGATGCGGCAAGAGCGTGGCCTGCGTGCGGCGCAGTGACGGGGGCGCGGCGTCCGCGGCTCCCAACAGCTGCACCGACAGCAGCAGCGCCGACAGCAGCAGGAGCCGCAGCGGCAGCACACGCAGCCCCATAGCCCGGCGGAAGCGGTAGCCGCGCCCCGCCCCCGCGAGGAGCAGTCACTCACTGGCGCCGGGGCGGGGCCAGCCAATGGCTCGCGGGGGCGGGGCCTGGCTCCCGGAAAGGCCCGGCCCGCCACCGCCCCCGGCCGCTCACCTCGCTTCACCCGAAGCGGGGAGGAACCCCGCGCCCCGCCGGCTCCGCGAGCACCCCGACCCCGAAGGCTCGGAGCCGCAGTTCTGTGTCCCCGGCCCAGAGCGTGAGCACCGCGGCCGCCCCGCAGGGGGACTACGATGAGGGGACAGGCGCGACCGTGCCCTGCGGGCCTCCCTCCCACTTGGGCCCTGGAACTCTCGCGTCCCCGCCCCCGGTCGCCCTGGGCTTCGGTGACACCAGCACGGTGGCCCGCTGTCCCTGGCCCTCCAGGAGGGGAGACCTGTCCCGGCTGTGAGCCTGGGCATCCCGCCTTTGGCGGGGGCCAGGAGGGACCAGACACACCCCGTGGGAGAAGGCGGGGGTACCGGTGACCGGGACCTCACCCTGCTGAGACTTGAGGTAATTCGCCCAGAGTCCAAGGCAGCTAGAACCGGGGCTCAGCCCCAACGCTCTGCACCCCAAGACCAGGCCTGGAGGCAAACAGCCTGGGAAGGCAGGCCGGCTCCGGGGGCGGACAAGCTGAAGGTGCCCGGGGTTACTCTGGCAAGGCCTCTGCCTGGCTCCGGGGGACGCGCCGCCAAGGGACCACCTCCTCCACGGCTCCCTCTGCCCGAGAGAACTGCCCCGGGGTGGGGGGGCAATGAACTGCCGCCTGGCCTTCCGGGTCTGGATCCAGCTCGTGGCCAGAACGAAGGCCCCAAGAGGAGGCTATCTCTAGCGAACTCCCCACCACAGCCCCTCCGGCCAGGCCTCAGGCTGAAGCTCAGTGTCCGCCCTCCACGACGCACCCCACACCAGACTCAGATTTGTGGGTGTACACACCATCCCTTTATTCAAATGCACCTTCCACATTTGTCTTGTCACATCACGAGTGAGGACTGGCCGCCGTGCCAGCACCACACGCCCATCCTCCTGGAGCACCTTGAAGCCCCGCACCCCAACCTCGCCAGTGAAGCACCTGCTGGAAAGACGGGAGAGGTGAGAGGGGGACACGAGGGCTGCTCCAGCAGGAGATGAAGACGCTGCCCCCGACAGGGGTCACACAGCCAGGACGGGGGAGAACCCACCACAAGGGCCAGGGCCACAGGGCCACATGTCTCCCCCGCCGAGAAGCACTTACAGGTGACGGACTGCAAGGGCAGACAGCTGTGCCGCTGGCTCTTGCTCCCGGGTGAAGTTCCTCCTGGGGCAGTGACCCCAGGTCGTTGTTGCTCTCGGGTCACCCTTCCGGGTCGCACTGGCTTCCATTCAACCTGCCAAAGCAAAGGAGTGTTAATCCTGACACCCTGGCTGAGCTCACAGCCGCCCCTCCCCGACTCCCCCGAAACCATCCACAGCTCCTAGGAGGGTCTCAAGCTAGTCATCGGGGCCAACCCAAGAGGCCCCGCCACGGGCCAGCGTGCCCAGGGCGGGCCTGCGCCTTTCAGATGGGCCAGGCCACTTTGTACTCTTAAGCAGAGCCAGCTACCCACTTGGGATGGAGCTGCTTAGAAATCGGCGCGGGCTCTGAGAAAAAACTCATGGCAGCAACAGACATCAGAGAGAGCTAGTTAGGAGTGTGACTCAAAGAGGTCTGGAAAAGACAGTCAATTGATGAACAAAAAATTCCAAAAGGCGGGGCGTTTGGTGGTCTCCAATCCTGCTCAACTGCCCGGGCCGCTCGCCTGGCTGCAGGCGGGGAAGGGCAAACGGCCGGGGTCTGCCTTTAGTTCTAGCTTGAATTTTTTTTTTTTTTTTTTTTAAAAAGGAAAAAGAAAAAGCAAAAAAGTCAAAGGAACATTCCCCGGGTACACGACTTTACTTTCAAATGAGCTCTCAACAAGAGGAGGGATGCGGACGAGCAAAAGGAGTTACCTCGAATTACAGGACTATCTCCACATATGAGCTAGCCCAGGGAGCAGCTTGCGTCTCAGAGGTTTCTGTTGGGCGCACAACACTTCTGTCCTCCGAGGGGCTGCAGCTTCCATAGGCTAGCAGAGAACGCTCAGAACTTGTAAAGCAACAGCAGAGCTAGCTAATGAGCCGGTCAGTCTGTGGTCACCCGGGGACCCTGCCTGTGTCTGCTCTCTGGCCTGCTTCTAGACTAAGGAGTTCAGGGTCAGCGTCGGGCGCCCGCGTGTCCACCGTCCCTGCTAGGCTGCCCGCCCCATCGAGCCTTCTGGCTGCCATGGCCAGAAGCGCTCCGGGGCTGCCCTGCGGTCCGAGAGCCCGCTCCCATCACCCACCTGCTCGCCTAACTGGGGCCGGTGGTCGTTGGCTGTCACAGGGGCCCAGCCAGCGTCACTGACCCTGCCTTTCTCCTCTAGCTGTGGCAGCCTCGGGCGGGACTGCGGACCTAGTCCTCTAGCTGCCCTCTCCGCTCAGGTCTGCCTGCCTCGAGCCCCTGCAGGGCGCGTGTGGTGCAATCAAAGGGAGATGGTCAGAGCGAGGTTCATTCAGATGGTCTTTTAATCGGCTTCGTGAAGCCAAAGAAAACTGCGTACAAGAATTCCTTCACCACTTCAGATACAACATTGACGGGATATGCGTACGTCTTCCGGCAAAAAAGGACAATATAAATACACATTTTCAAGAACCTCTCGGGGATGTCTGCAAGTCTACTGTGGGTCCCACACGACAGGTGGGCGCCCGGGCCGGGCCAGGGCAGCCCGGGTGCTCTGCTGCCACCCGCACGGTTCTACCACGCTACACTCAGAAACGTGACACCGAGTTGGAAAAAAGCTACAACTTGCTCAGCTTCCGACAAAGAGCAGATTCAGAGTCTGTTCAATCTCAAAGAGAAGTGACTCGGGGCACCCAAATTCATGGGGCCAACCCCACTGAAAAGAAAAAGAAAAAAGCAACACAACCGAAAACAAAAAAACAAAACTCTCACAACCCCTGGTGATTTTCTAAAAAAAGAACTCTTGGCTCACGGTAAAAAGGTAAAACTGGAAGTGCTCTTCAAAACGTTTTTAAGACTCTTAAAAACAGACAGCGCTTCCTTAAAAAGCAAAGTGTAGTAACGAGGCCATCTGGGGGCCAGAAGCAGTCAGGCTGTGTTTGACAAGATCAGAACCAATAAGACTACAAAAGTGGGTACAAGGAGGTGTGATCACTACACATTAACGATTCAGCGGAGCTCCCAAAATCTTTAAATATACGGCCATTGGAAGGACGATCTCGAGCAGGAAGGATTTTTACTCGTTGTGTGTAGCTGAGAACAAGAAGCAGGCACAGTGTAAAGGCGCTGAAGCACGCGACGAGAGGCAGCATTCCACTCCCGGCCCAAACCTGGGGGCTCAGCCCTGGGGGCTCGGGAGCGACCAACCCCCCCCATGGCCGAGGGTGGCGGGCACGGCCCACATGCACGGATGCGGCCTGCTCTGCTCGGTGGGCCCTCGCTCTCCCTTTCCTCCTTGGTCAGCCTGGTTTTGCCTTTACGTTCTGTGGCAGAAGTGGCTGCTGGCACCGAGACCCAAGAGGACAGTCTCGTCCCTTACGGGGCAAACATAGTGACCGGGTCTGAGCACTGCCCAGAGGGCACTGAGGCTCACTGAGCTCCCACCACAGGCCCTTGGAGCGCCGCTTACCGTAACTGTCGTAGCTATCTCTGTAGGACCCGCCCGAGCTCCGGTCACCGCAGCTGCCACTCTGACTCCGGCTGCAGGAAGGACACAGGTGAGCGCCGGGGGCCACCTCGGGGGACTCTCACCAGTCCCCGTGCCAGCGTCCCCACAGAGCCCCCCAGGCCCCCCTGCGCAGGACCACCGCCCGTACCTGCTGTAGTAGTCTCTGGAGCCTCCATAGCCCCCACTCCTGGACTCGAACCGGCTCCCCCCGTAGCCGCGGTCCCCTCCTCCTACAGACGGGACGGGAAGAAGAAGTGAGTGTCAGCTTCTGCAGCAGTGCCCCCACCTTGTCCCTGCAAGTGGCACTCACCTCTGGAGAACCCACGGCCCCGACCTCGGCCCCCGCGGAAGAAGCCCCGGCCCCCGACAGAGCCACCTCGGTACCCGCGGGATCGGTTATCAGACGATTTGCCAGCCTGGTCGACCCGGATCTGCCGCCCATCCACAGACTGGAGACCAGAAATGGACACAGTTAGCCTCTGCACCTCCCGCCCTCGGTCTGCAGCCCAGACCCACTGAACCCCAGAGCAGCCGGCCCTCACCTTCCCGTTCATGGCCATCATGGCGTCCTTGGCATCGTCGATGTTCTCAAAGGTGACAAACCCAAAGCCCCTCGATCGCTGGGTCTCCCTGTCCTTCACGACCACCACTGTGCAGGGGAGAGGCCCGCGGTCAGCACCCAGCCCTCCCCGTGAGCAACCCCACTCAGCCACCAGTCTGGCACCAGCCTCACCTTCTGAGATCTGTCCATATTTTGAGAAGACCTGCTCCAGTGACTGCTCGTTGGTGTCAAAACTCAGCCCTCCGACGAAAAGCTTGCCTTCATCTGATGCCATGGCGGCCTGTGACAAACATCATCAGAAGCCTCAGAGGTCCTGCAGGGGCTTTGAGACTCAACGCCCCCCCCCCACACTTTACTTTATACAAATAACGTATGTTTCGGGGGGAAACGCTGGGAAACTATTTTTCTGCCCTTTAACCATCCCAAGCCCACACCCAGGACTTAATTCAAACAAACCCTTAATTCCTTTATCACTTTGG
The DNA here is from genome assembly GCF_963924675.1 of Phocoena phocoena. Taxonomy (NCBI): domain Eukaryota; kingdom Metazoa; phylum Chordata; class Mammalia; order Artiodactyla; family Phocoenidae; genus Phocoena; species Phocoena phocoena. The sequence continues at coordinate 172,716,983 of NC_089221.1, forward strand.
GTCCCTGGCCGCTTTTCTGTGTTTGGGCCAACTCCGCTCCCCAGACTGGGGGGCGGGGGTCCCTGAAAGCTGGGGCCACACTGCGGTTCTGCAATACTCAGTGTTGCCTGGCTGTGGAGCCCCAAAACTCCAGGCAGGGGACGCCCTCACGGGACGTTTAGGGCTACACCCTGAAAGCAGGCATCGGCCACCATCGTCACTGGCTGAGTGCACCTTGGTTTCTGCCCGTTGCAAACAGCGAGGGGCTAACTCCTAACCCGACCTTCGCGGGGCGGGCGGAGTGGCAACGTGCTTGGTCCACTGCAGGGCGCTGTGCAGGCGGGGCGGGAACTCTGCGCCGGGATATCAAGGCGGGGCGGTGCTTATACCGACCCTTTACAGGCTGGTAGCCTACGCTGAATGGCTCCGAAATACAGGCCAGAAGGCGCCCGGCAGCACGTAACTGGGACCCAAACTTGGGGCGTTCGGGGTGGCACCGGGGTTGTGTCGCCCTCGCACTACTCCAACGGGAAATCGGGGAGGAGCCCCAGCCTGGCCCCACCCACGCGCGCATGCGCCCCACGCCACTCCATCCGGGCACTCGGCGCTCCCGCCATTTCGCAGGGCGCAGCTTCGTGCTCGCGGCCGCCATTTTGCGGCGGTGTCCCGCTCGCGAATACCCTGGCCCACGGGGGATGCCCTCCGACCGCGGTTCGGCCCGGTCTCCGCTGCCCCTCGCCGCCGGCGGGGCGGACTACACCCCGGGCCCGCCCCGGCACCGCCCCCGCCCAGGGGCGTGCCGCCGCCGCCCCGCCTCCTCCGGCCGGCCGCAGGCCGCCCGCCGCCCCGGGCCCGTGGAGCCGGTGCCGCCAGGGCCCTCACCACTGAGTCGGGCAGGTCCCTGGCGCAGGCGGGAAGACGGCACAGCACAACGACCCGAGTCTCCTAACGCGCGAAGTGACTGGGGGGGCGTCCTGCGCCCGCCTTATGTACTTCTTCGCTAGGCCCCGCCCCCGAGCCCGCCTCTCCGCCCCTCACCGGCCAATCCGAAGCCCTGGAGGCCGTGGCTCTGCCTCATATTCATGAGCTGGGGGCCGGGCCTGTACCGGCCGCGCCCCCTCCCGCGAGCGGGCGCGGGGCACAGTGAACGGCGGGGACGCGCATGGTCCGCAGTTCTCCGCCCGCGCGCGGGAGGCGGGGCCAGTGCTCGGCGGGGCGGAGCTGACCCACTTCCGCGCGCCCGCCCCCCTCCCCCCCCCCCGGCCTGTGGCGGAGAACAAAGGGGTTCGGGCGGCTTCTGCCAGTGGCCCAAGCCTCCTGGGAACCTTCTGGGAGTCGCTGCAATCCAGACCTTTGCGGTGCTCCCGCAGTCGGCGACTTACTGACCTCATCCAGGTCCCCACACCCACCCGAAATCAAGTTCTCGGACACCTCAACTTCATGTGAACCCCGATATCAGTCATTATGTACTTGCCAACATAACCGACACCCCAGAACTCTCAGAACCCCAACGTTCCACTTCGTGTGATCCGCCCCAGGGCCGCCCAAACCCTAACACTGAGGCAACTCCATTTATGTGGACCCCAATATTCTCCACGATCCCAATTCTTCCTGCTTCCCAACTTTGGGTCACCCCAACTTCACCCAACCCAGTTTGCCTACGAATCCCAACCCGCAACCACACCTAACTCCCACCCCAATCCGGACTTCACCCAGTGTGGTGCAGCACTCACACGCCATAGTCACCTGGCCAGACACTTTTTGCATCCCAGCTCTGGACCTCAGGCTGACCTCGACTTGGGCTCTCAAATCCACCATTGTGCCCAACTCTCGAGTCTCCACTGCACCCCAAAATTCAGCCCAGCCCCCCCATCTCCCTTTCACCGCTGTGCTCCAGCCGCCCACCAGCACACCCAGAACCCACCTGGTTCCTCCCCCTGCATCTTTTTTCTGTCTGGGGGTCCTGAGAGCTCTGCTATCGGAAGAACCAGCTTTGCAGAGATCTTCACCCCCAAGGCTGGTCCTGGGAGCCCCTCTTGTGGTCACTCCTTTCCCCCTGCCCAGGCCTTGGCTCATGTTACCTTCTGTGGCCCTGGACCCTTCCATGGGTGGAAGAAGCTAGTGCAGACCCCTGCCTGCCCAGACCAGAGGCCCAAGCTATACCCCTGCCCCAGAAAGTCTTCAAAGGGCATACCATCTGCATAAAAGTTAGGGGGAATTTGAGGGACTTCCCTGGCTGTACAGTGGTTAAGACTCTGCGCTTCCAATACAGGGGGCGTGGGTTCGATCCCTGGTTGGGGAACTAGGACCCCGAATGCCGCACGGCGCAGCCAAAAAAGTTAGGGCGATTTGAGAACAGAGACCCCTGCTTTGCTGCCTACCCCAGGAAAGTTCCAGCCCCACTCCAGGCCCCAGACTCGGTGGGTCTAGCTGACGCAGTAGGAACGAGAGCATGGACACTGTCTCCTGTGACAAGGCCGCTGGGACCCCCTCCTCGGGCTCAGGACCCCTTCCCCCAGGCAGCAGCTCATGACTCATGGCAGCCGTGTCCGCACCTCGTCCCCCCACGCCACAGCCCCCCCATACAATTCCCCGACAGCCGCAGCCCGCTGCTGCGTCAGCCACTCACGCAGGGCGGTTACTAAAAGGAGCAGAGAGAATCAGCACTCAGCTCTCGCCCTCCCGCCAGGGCCCGTGGAGGGGACCTGGGGCCAGGCATGCCTAGCCCAGGAGTAATCCCCTCCCTTCTCATCTGCTCCCCCAGCAAAGTCAGGTCGGCGGCTCCTGTCCCCAGACCAGGCGAAGGGGTCCTTGCAGTCACCGGGGCCCCTCATCACTCTTTGCACCACCCCCCGTCCCCGCCCTCACTGTTCTGTGGTTCCTAGTCTGCCTTCTCCTGGTTTTGTGAAGTTCCCTGGTTCATTCATTCATTCCACCAGCAGTTATCAAGCGTGTACTTACTACGAGCCTGTTGCTGGGTACGGGGCTCCATGCGTACCCACGACTGTCCTGGGTTCCCATCACGGTGTGGACCTTTACCTATGGATACCGTACCTTTACCTATGGATACCTGTCCCTAGGTGCGCCTGCACCGGATATTGTGTGGGAACTGTGTGCTGGCGTCTCAGGTGTGTTACCTGTCTGCCCACCTGTGTTTCTGCGGCTACCGACGTCGGCGTGTCCCTGTGACTCGGTGTGTACCTAGGACCTTGTGAACCCGTGAGGGGCGAGATGGGGGACTGGTCTCAGGGGGCTGGCACCACCTTCCTCCCTGGAAGGTGATGCCAGCTCCCTCGGCCGCGACTCCACGCTCTCCCCGCGGACACAAGGGGGAGCTACGGCCTCGCTGTCAGCCTGGCCGGGGGCTCCCGGTCCCGCCCCGCCGTCCAGCCGACGGCCGCGAGCACCAGCGTGGGAGGGGGCTCCCGTCCCGCCCTCAGGCCCGCCCTCGCGTCTCCGCCCAAGCGCTGGGGGTGGTCGGCGAGGAGGGGACTTAAAATAGCCGCGGGCGGGGGCGAGGCTGCTATTCACGGCCGGGACACGCGGTGCTCACCGCCTGCCCGGCGGGACGGGGCTTAGGCCGGAGGTCCCCGTCTGCACACTCACAAGACGCCCCTCCCCGGGCGCCCGCCGAAGACCACCCCCGGGGCTGCGCCGGCGTTGCCACGGAGACGGGGGCGGGGCCTCCTTGCTCCCGCACCGCCCCCTCTGTCCTCCCCGCGGGGTCGGGCCCGCCGGACGCCGGGTCCTCCCCCGACCCCGGCTAATGACCGGGCGAGAGGCGGTAATGAGTGTCTGGGCTCGGGTCGGGCGGGGACGGGGTGAAAGGCGCGTGGTGGGGGGGAACCCCGGGGCCGCGTAATTACCGGCCCCTCCCGGCCGGCCAGGCGGGGGCAGGGACGGTGCACCTGGAGGCCGCCCGGCGCGGGCGCGGAAGGGGACCGCCCTGGCAGAGACTCCAGCCCGCCCGCCTGGCCCAGATCCCCGGGGCTCAGAGCCAGGGAGGGGGAAGCGGGGACTGGATGTGTGTGTACGTTGCCAGGTGTGGTGCACATGTGTGCCGTGGGCAGGGGACTCGTGGGTACAGAGATGGAGAAACAAGGTTTCTGGGGACCATGCCTGTGTGAACATGAAAATGGGGCCTTGTGCCTGTGCACATGGCTGTGGAAGTGTGTGCATAGAACTCACACGTGTGTGTGTGCGTGTGCACACATGGAAACATGTTTGCATGGTCATGCCTTATGTGCAAGAACACAAGGGGTTGTGCGTGGACCCCAAAGCATGTGCATAACCAGGATGTGGGATCAGCCGGGGACAGCGCTGCTGCGTGTGCATGACGCAGGGGAACCGGGACTCACAGATCATATGTGCCCATGGCTGGTGGCGTGACTCATGCCCCTGGGGTGCGAACATGCCACGGGCTGTCAGCAGCCGCCGGGGTCTGTAGGGCAGAGGAGAGCTACAGGAGCCCAAAAGCCAGGAGGAAGAGTTTAACTTTAACTGACTCCCCCGTCCCCACCCACCCCGTTTCCCACCTGCATGAGTAGGTGGGGACATCTGAGATCCCTAGGTGGCTGCCAACTGTGAATTGGCAGGAGATTCAGCTGCCTGCGCCCTGGCCTCAGTTTACCTCCTGTTCCTAGGAGGGGTCTTCCTGGCGGAGGGGGACGTGGGAGGGGGCACCTGGGTGGAGCTCCCTGTGACTCATGGCCCAGGAATGTGGAAGCTGCCACTCTGCTCCTGCCCCAGCCCCCATCCCAGAAGTGCAAAGGCCAGGCAGCACATCGGCCTTGCTGGTGACCGCAGTCCCCATCAATGGCAGGCACACGGGCTGTGGAATGGGACCCGGGGGACACCCGGAGGCCCACACCAATAACATGCATTCATGCAGAGGACATACGTCAGGTGTGTGTGAAACGCCAGGGCCTGTGCATGCGCAGAGACCCCTGTGTGCTCGTGGAAACCCTAAAGCTTGCCTCGGTGGGGGCTGGGGATGCAACCCCCTGGGTTTCCGAGACGGGGGGAGGGCTGAGGTTCACAGCCCCGCCCCAGGGGTGGGAGGAGCTGACCCCCACTGATGCCCTGTCCGCTCCCTTGACCTTGGCCCCACGTACAGGCTCCCTGCAGGCACACAGAGGGGCCGAAGCACCCCTGACTGGGGCTGTGGCATCTCCATGGCAACACTGGAGTGGCAGTCATGGAGAGCACACCCCCCTGGGGCAGCTGCCAGAGACTCAGGGAAGACACCTGTGTGTGTCCAGGCGGCCGCACACAGCAGTCCCACATCCTGGCCCCCACACCCAAGCAGGAGGACACAGGTGCCCATGGATCTCGTCCAGCCTTCGATCACCATCCCACCCTTGAGTGTCAGCGATGGCCCGGTGCCCAGCTGTGCAGGTAGGCGGTGTCTGGGCTCCTGTCTGAGCCTAGGGTGCATCATCTGAGAAACGGGCACAGCAGCAGCATCTCCTGGGGTCAGCGGGGGTGATGGAAGGGCAGCCGGTGACAAAAACACACCACGGAGGGGCTCCCAGTTCTCTGCTGTTCTCCCCTTTCTCCGTGTCTCAGGACACTCAGGGAATCGCCGGCCATGCCGGAGGAAGCCCCACTTCTTCTGTGGGCGCACACAGGCCCCTGTACCTGCCCCAGCCCAGTGGCCGGCTCTGCTCGGCTGGGCCTGCAGGCGCGCACGGTGCGTGGGTAGTGTTTGTGGCTGGAGCGTCCGCGGGTTTGGGTGCCGCCTCGGCTGAGCTGCGTCTCTGAGGGTCTGAGTTTGGGCTGCCTGGTGTGACCTTCAATTTTGCGGGTTTTGAGGGTCACACTGTTGATTGAGGTTGTGGCCCCCAAAGTGTAGCTTGGGGCGGGTTTGGGGGTGTGGGGGCGGTGTGCCTTGGGGTCCTTGTGCTGCAGAGCCGGAGCCTGTCACTCAGGTGGGATCGGCATGTACCCGTTGACTGCGGAGGGTGTGCAGCGCGTGTGTGGGACGGGGAGACGGGTTGGTCTGGGTCTGGTGGCGGTAAGAGGCCCTGCGTGGGCGTCTGGGCTTGTGTTGATTTTCCGCGAGGCCTATGGATAGCGTCTGGGCTGTGGGCCGTGTGCAGGGCAGATGTAGCCAGCTGTCTCGGGCCACCGGCTCCGCCTGCCGGCGGGCGACCTCCTCCCCCCGACCCCGTGGGGCCGGCCCCGCCCACATTCCAGAAGAGTTAGGGGGTGCCCTCCCCATCCCCCGCCCGCTCCCGCCCTCTGACCCCGGCTCAAGCCCACTCCTAACATCCCGGGCACCGAACGCCGCAGCAGCTGGCCCCAGGGAGGGGCGGCGAGGCGGGGGTGGAGGCTGGAATGTGTGCGGGGGGTGAGGGAGGGTGCCCCCGAGAGGGGGCGGAAGCGGGGGAGGGGCCGGGAGGAGGAGCCGGTGAGACCGAGACGGGAGGAAAGTAGAGAAGAGACCTCCAGGGAGAGATGGAGACCCGGACAGAAATACAGACAGGCCCAGAGATCGAGGAAGGCGGAAAAGGGAAAACAGAAAGACACAGGAAAAGATAACTCAGAGGGAGCAGGGGGAGGGGCACACGTGGGTGGGGGGGAACAGAGGCAGCAGGCCAAGGACAGAGGTCCCTCCGAAGGGCAGTCTCCAGTCGTGGAAGGGCCCCAGGTGACAGCGGCCCCGCCCGCACCTGCGGGCTGGACGCTCTCCCATCCCGAGTGACACCGGCGGCTGCCTGTCCTCTGCCCTCCCAGGTCTGGGCGGCCGTGGGTGGGGCCCCAGCACCCTCGGCCGTAGCTCGGCGACTCCCGTTCCCAAGGTGCCTGGAAAGGAGGGCGTTCCCGCCAGGCGCGGTAGGGGTGGCTGTGCTGGGGCAGCCTCCGGGTGCTGGGGGTGCCGGAGTTGGCCCCAGCGGGGCACCACTCCCTCTCATCTTTCTAGGGGCCTGGCTCCTCCCTGCCTTCTTCCCAAGCCACCCCTCACGGCGTCCTTTGGCATTTCAAAACCGTGCAGCTTGCCCCAATTACCCATTTGGCCGCCCCCAGGGTACTCTGGCCTCCAGCAGAAAGACGTGACCCCAGTGACCTTCTATTGCCCGCCCACAGCCGCCTCATAATCCCAGAAGCCAGCACCTGGATCCAGGCCTCCGTCCGGACTCCACACTTTGGTAGCCACACCTGTCCACACCGCCAGCTCCAACCCCCATCAGTCTCAGGGCTCTCTGCCCGTCCGGCTAGCCCCAGGGGCTAACCTCGGACCAAAGGTTTGCTCACATCCTCGCCACCCGGCAAAGGCGACCCTGTTTACGCCGACCGCGGCCTGCTGCCTTTTCAGAGTGGACTCCTGGCCACAGCAAAACTGCGCCTCAGCCAGGCAGCGACGAGGACTTCCTGCCGCCATAAGCCCCCCCAGGCCCCCAACTGTCCCGGCTCCTGGCTTGTAGGCTTCCAGGTGCACAGGGGCGTCTCCAACTGCTCCCCTCCCCCAAATCTCCGAGCTCCCTGCAGCCCCCTTGCCAACCACCTCACTGTGGACCAGAGGCCACGTTCAGACAATGCACCATCGGTCCCTTCCCAGGCCTCTCCGAAGCCCAAGCACAGCGTTCAGAAAGCTCCTGGGATGTTCTGGCCTTTGCCCTCTCCACCCGCCCCTCCTCCCTGGGGTTCCCATCTCATCCCGCCCCCAAGCCAGACTTGAGGAATCACCCCTTTCGAGTCCTTGCCTTCGCCTTTTGGTTTAGGACCCCAAATGGACTTCCCAATTGTTCCCCAAATGCACCCGCTTTCACGTCTTCAGACATTTGCACACGCCATGCCCCCCACCTGGGGCACCAGTTCCCTCTTCCTATCCTTGGCAAAGTCCTATTCCTTTGGCAGGGCCTCAATCCAAGTGCCCTCCTCCCGCTCCTCGCCCTGCGCTCCCCCCAGCCCGGGGCTCGGGCACACGGCGTCGTGGGGAGGGGGCAACTGACAATGGCCCGGCTTAGAATGGGGGGTGCACGTGCGGCGCCCCCGGGTACGCCCCCTCTTCCGTCCCGGAGCTGCCGCAGGCGTCAGACCCCTTGGCGCGCATCCCGCCTCCAAACTGAGGACGGCCGCACGCCTCCGCGCCGCGCCTGCGCACTCAGCCGGGCCACGCCGCAGTCCCACCTCCGGGCGGCAACCCCGCGCAGCTATTGGTGCGTGCGGAAGAGCGAACGACGTGGCCACCAATGAGGCGAACCAGGGGTGGGCGGGGCCGGGGCCGCCCGACGCGAGGACGGGGGCGGGCGGGGCGCCCTCCCCACGGTGACGTCAGGCCCGGTTCGCGGCGCGTTGCCATGGGAGCCGCGTTTCCATCCCTGCGGGCTTCCGGGGGCCGCCCCCTCCCATTCAACATTTTCCTCAATGGGGGGAGGGGGCGGTGCAGGGCTGTCCCCGCCCCCTGTGATTCCGCGGCCCCTGCCTACTCTGGGCCTCGGTTTACCTTTCCGTGCTGCCCACGCCCACGTGGCCTGGCGTGCTGCCTCTCCGGTCGCTGCACCCCTTTGGCTGGGCACCTCTCCACTCAGCCCCCGCCTCAGGTGTGTGCGTTTCAGGCCCGCGCAGTGGGAAGGGGCTAATGGCCGCAGCACCCAACCAGGGTGGGGTTCTTCTAGGACTCCCGGGCAGGGCTGTGACCCTCGGACCCCAGGGCTGGGCGCCAGGCAGCGCCCTGAAGAGTGAGTTCCCCGGCAGTAGACCAAGTGCCCCCTGCTCTGCAGCATGCAGACACAGCCCCCGTGATTCAGCGGGTGCCGCCATCTACTCCCTCCTTCCGCATCTCCCACCTAGCCCTGTAGCGGCCACCTGGGTCACAGCCCTGACCTCCGGGGACCCGGCTGCGTGGGCAGGGGGTTCGACCTGAGCTGTCCCACCCGTACTTCCACCCTGCGGTCCTCCGGGCCCGCGGGTGCGTTTGACCTGAAGGTCTGAAGGGATCAGCCTGACCTGGGTATCCTACCTTCCTGGCGTGGGCGTGCGATGATTTGGGGGTGACAGGGTGGCAGGAGGGACAGAAAGTCCTTAGCAAGCTGCTCCCAGGACACTCCTGGGACTGCACCTGTTTCCCTTCCCCATGGGCGAGACTCCTAGAACTGAAGTTTGGGAGGGCAGGGTCTTGGGCTATAAGAAATCAGCCCGGGGATGGTGGTCGCTAATGTAACAGTCACCCCAGTGCTCTGGAGCAAACGGTATTTCTCTTCGGGCCTCGGTTTTCTCATCTACCAAATAGGAGGGTAATTAGTTCTCTTAGGTGGCTGCGTTAAGTGAGGAAATACATGTGAAATGACCTTCAGTGTTGTGATTGTGTGTCTTTGCCCAGCCCCAAAGTGGATGAAGGTGGGACTCGCCACCTGGCCCGGCCCTCAGGGAGCTCCAGGTGGGCAGGGGTGGGAGTTGCAGACAGGGGAAGTTCCCAGGCAAAGCAGGGGCGCTGGCTAGGGGTGTTCCTGGGTAGGGCATGGCCCGGAGGCTTAATCCCGATGGTCAGGGATAGGGAGCGCTGGAATGCAAGGCCGGGCAGGCCGAAGGGAGTCCACGCAGGGCTGGGGTGGAGCCAAACCGGGAGGCCTCGAGCGCCAGCCCCAGGCCCTGGCTTGACTGTGGGAGGGAGAAGGGGTGCTCTGGAGGCCTGGCGCCATACCCCGGGGGGGGGGGCTCGGGTCAGGGGGTCCTCAGGCTGGGCCTCCCACGCGTGGGCGGGCAGATGGAGCTGCTTCCCCCTTTCTGGGGCTGGCGAAACCGTGGCGCAGAGCCTGCAGCCAGGTATCCCTGGAGACTGAGTCCCTGGGCTCGCCTGCAGCCCACTTTATTATTTATTTATCTTTGTGGTACGCGGGCCTCTCACTGTTGTGGCCTCTCCCGTTGCGGAGCACAGACTCCGGACGCGCAAGCTCAGCGGCCATGGCTCACGGGCCTAGCCGCTCCGCGGCATGTGGGATCTTCCCGGACCGGGGCACGAACCCGTGTCCCCTGCATCGGCAGGCGGACTCTCAACCACTGCGCCACCAGGGAAGCCCCCTGCAGCCCACTTTAGAGCCTAGAACGGAGAGGCCCCACCCAGGGCACGCAGGCTGGCAGCCCCGTGCCCACACCCTGCAGGACTTCCGGCCTTGGGTACCGGGAAGTGGCCGGCCCTCCCTCCCCCGCCAGGCGGCTTCCTGCCCACCCTCACCCCAAAGCGGGGAGGGGGCGTGGGAACTGTTCCGGGACGCGCCCCTCCCCCCGCTGGGCGCCCTGGGAGCACGTTCCGCCTCCCACTCCCTGGGGAGGCGGGCTACCCCAGCATCCAACCCGACCCTCCTGAGACAGATCACCCCCTACCGTACTCAGCGCACTCTGTGACAGCCAAGACCACCCCGCCCCCCGAGATGAGCAGGCCAGAGGTTCACTCGTTTCATTTTGTTTATTCCTTGAAATCACGGTGTTTGTGGAGGCTTTTTTCTTTTCCAATTTCATGTTTTCATACAGGAAACTCCCGCAAGGTGCTGGGACACCCCACAGCCCGACCCCCCGAGTGTGGGTAATGCTTTCTTGGGGGGGCCCTGGAGAGGGCAGAGAGGGGTGGGCGGTTCCTGCTTGGGGCCTCCACTCTCAGACCAGCGGAGGCACAGACGTTATTTAAAAATCGTTAAAAAAAAACCCCCATCAGAACACACATTAAATAGATATCCAAGACAGCGCTTCAAAAACAAACCCGCCCCTTTTTTTCTTTTTTCTTTTTTTTTGGAAAAACGAAAACAAAAACAAAGATCCTTGACCCCTACCCTCTGACCCCTCCCTGCCCACCCCCCCCCCACAAAAAATGTACAGAGCTACAGTTAACACAAGATGTTCACATCTGAAACCATTAACTTTAAACACATAATCGGGGGCAGGGTGAGGACTTGGGGTTCATCTAGGAGGGAGGGGCAGGCAGAGGGCGAGGGGTGTCGCGCAGCACAGAGGGGCGGGGCCAGGACGAGACTGACAGGTGGGGGGGCAGGGCCCAAACATCTCCTTTATCAGTAAAAAATAAAAGTGAATGAAAAAAACCCTCTACCCCACTGAAATGGCCCCAGTAAGGGGGGAGAGGTCTGTCCCTCTGCCCTGGGGGATGCCCCTGGGGCATGGGCATGAGTGGGGAGGGTCCAAATTAGACCAGCAGCGAACCCCCCCCAAGGGGGTTAATGCTACACAGCGTTGCCCCTCCTGGGGTTTCACAGCTCAGCACCCCCTCCCCTCCCCTCCCAGCTGCCGGAGGGCCCCCAGACACAGTCCACAGGCCCAGATCCCTCAGGTTGGGTGGGGAAGGAGGGCTGGGGGCGTCAAGCCCGCCCCCCCAGCCATTGCTCTCCGTATTTTTCAAGAGATTCCCAACCACTATTGGCTCAGTCAGAAAATTAATAGTCTATAAATACCCCAAGCTCAGAAAAACGGGGTGGGGCGGTGGGGTAGCGCTGAAGGAAGTCGCACAGTGCGTGGACGGGGTGCAGGCTGGCGGCGGGCACCACCCCTCCCTCCCTCTCCTTTCCTGGCAGGAAAGGGTCCCCCCCCACCCCCCGCCACGCACCCCAGCCCACACCGAAAGGCAGGCTCTGGCCAGCCTCTCCCCCGAAACGGCTTTTCTTTTCTTTCCCAGGAAAAAGAAAAATGGAAAAGGAGAGACCAGGAAGAGAAAAGAGTACGGATGTGGAAGAGAAACAGTCCCTGGTGGTCAAGGTCGCACCTGCCGAGTTGTTTTAGGGCCAGGGTTTGTGGTGGGGGCCTCTCCTCTCCGCGGCCCCCTCCCCTGTCTGTAAAGTGCATAATGAGGCATCTACATTTTTGACTTCAACCTGAAAAGGGTGGGGAGGGCGGCAGAACGGAAGTGGGGGGCGGCTTCCTTGTCTCCGCTCTCAACCATCTGGAAAGACTGCTACATATTTGGAGCTTGGGAAGGTGGGCGGGAGGGACCCCGCCAGGTCGGGGATGAGGATGGGAGATGGAGGGAGGGGCGGACAGTGTGAGCCAAACCGAGGAGGCAGGAACCCAAGTCCATGGAGAGTTCGGAAAACCACGGTAGGAAGTGAAATTTCAAAAAAAAAAAAAAAAAAGGCCGCGTAACCGGGAGGGGGAAGCGCCCCACTGCACCAGCCGGCCGCTGGCCCTCCCGCGTGGGGCCACGCTCACAGGCCACCCTGGGCGAGGGACAGGGTTCCTAGGCCACCACGAACTCTGACTTGATGTCGGGGTTCACTTCTGGCTTCCAGACGGCGTCCTCGAAGTCAAGGCCCAAGCCAGCTGCCTCACTGGGGCCACCGCCTCCCCCGCCGCCGGTGCTATCGCTGCGGCCGGCCTTGCGGCTGGGCGGCCAGTGGTAGGGGCCCCGGGCGTCGCGCCGGGCCTTTCTGCGGAGCCGTTTCTGCTGGAGCAGCAGCTGCAGGCGCTCCACCTTACAGCGGGTGGCTCGGTTTTCTGTCTGCCGCAGCCGGTCCCCTGCAGAGGCGGCAGTTACCATGACCGTGAGGGCCCCTTGGAGGCCAGACCCCCAACCAAACGCGAGGACCCCCAGCAGATGGGCATCAGGCCCGGTCCAGCTCTCGTGAACGCTCCCGCCAGCGAGTGAGTGGGTCAAGAGGGTCTGCCGAACCTTTAGGTCATTAATTCCACGTCTGCTGAACAGCAGGCTGTGAGCTCCATGAGGGCAGGGGCTGGCCTGAGCCAGGCACCGGGGACACGGCTAGCGTAAAAATGAGCTGGAGCTTGAACCCTTTAGGCTATTTCTGTGACCCAGGGTAGGACTCAGGCTGTGCCTTGGTTTCCCCTTTGAGACCGGGCCTGGGGGCCCACATCACGGTTCTACAGGACTCCGGAGGCGTCTGGAATAACGAGATGGCTGTGGTGGTGGGGCGGCAGAGGCCGCCCTTGAGCGGGAGGGGGAAGCTAACCCCCTCCTCAGCCTGACTGGCCCATTCACAGAGGCCCCACGCACCATCTGGAGAAGGTGCCCGAGGGGGGCGAGGAGGAAGTGAGGATGGACTCCCCCCCCGGGGAGGGCACAAAGATGCTGTGTGCCCCCAGCACACACGCTCCCTTCTCTACACCCGCCTGCAAAGCAGGGCGAGTGGCAGCTGGCGGCCCCCTCCCCGCCACCAGCGGCTCAGCTGCTCTGAGAGGTGCACAGAGGGGCCTTGAGAGACCCAGGACGGGGTGGGGTGGGGGTGGACACTCACCCGGGGGCTTGCACAGGCGGGCCTGGCTCAGGGAGGCCGGGGCCGCGGCCGCCAGCTTCTCGCAGGAGGTAGTTTTGGGGGCGAGGTCCGGGGCACACTGAGCGTGGCACCGCAGCTGGGTCAGCGATGGGGGCATGCCCTGGTAGTGCCGCGTGGCACTCAGGAGGTCGTTGAGGATCTGCAGGATGGTGCCGATGTCCCGCCTCGGCCGCCCGCTGCTGTCCTGGCAGTTGGGGTGCAGCGTACCTGCGGGAAGGGGTGTGGATGAGGACCCCAGTGGTGGATGTGAGGCCTCGGCAGTGCCCGGGCCCCACATGTGCAGGCGGAACCCCTGGGTGACACAGGCACTCGCACCCACCCATGAAAACACGTGGCCTGCTGTATGGCCGGGCACACGCGTGGGGATCCCGGGGAGTGTGTCCCATGCCTGGCGTGGGTTCACGTGACTGCTCGCAGGGCACGCCACGACACCTACCAGAGAAGGTCCCTGAGAAGACCCCCGGGGCGTGGTTCACGAAGCTCTCGATGACTGCGCCAGGCTTGCGGGAGCGGGACGTGGGGCTGCCCCCGGCGGGGGACGTGGGGCTGGCACCGGTGCTGGTGGGGGGAGAGCAGTCCATCTGCTGATGGGGGAGGGAGGCACATGAGCTTTGGGGTTCAGGGTCAGGGGATCACCCACCAGACCAACACCAGCCCAGGGTCTGGGGACGGCCCTTGATACAAAAGACGTATCCAGGGCTCTGACGTTCTCCCACCACGTCCTCCCCCAGACTCACCTCGGGGCAGGTGGCAGAGGCCGAGTGGGAGCGGAAGGAGCCGGCCGTGACAGGGGAGGACGTGGGCGCAGGGCCGGTGGGCACTGGGGGGACGCGGGTGGCACTGGACACTGGCCGGCAGGGAGAGGACACAGGGGTGGTGGTCACGCTGGGGTCTCCACGGGCGGCAGCAGCGGCGGCAGCCAGCACGTGGCGGTGCTGCAGTGGGGCGTGCTGGGCTGCGAGCTGCAGCTGGACGAACATCATATGGTCACCCACGCGCAGCGCCAGGGTCAGCGGCGAGCGGCCCGACAAGAAGTCACTGACCTGCAGAGAGCGGCCCGTCAGCCCAGGGCTCCAGCCTGTGGTGCCCCCAGCCCGGCCCGGCCCGGCCCCCCGCGCTGTGTGACCTGGGGCCTCTCGCCGCCCCTCTCTGGGCTCTGGGGTCCCTGTCGGTGCCACGGATGCTTAAATAAAATGAATCGGTATTTCCGGAAGCTGCCTCCGCCAGCCCGGCCCGGGCTGGGCGCCGCTGGGGGCTGTGGGGGGACAGAGGCGGGTGAGACGGGGGGCCTGGCCCGCCCTGGCCAGCTTGGTTCTTTCAAGGGGAAACCGAGGCCAGAGGGGGCGGGGCCCAGCTAGCAATCACTGTTCTCAAAGAACCCTCACCTCACACCTCTACCCCACCCTCTCTCGCCTGTGAACACTGCAGGGGCCTAGCTCAGGCCCCCTCCCAGCTAAGCCACTGAAACAGCGAGTGGGCGAAATTCCTGGACAAATTCTTGTCCTAACCTTTGCTTTCTCAAGATAAATATTTATCTGTCCTGGGCGGGGCCGAGGCTGAGGGGGAGGCGTTGCCTCCGCAGGCGCTGGGGGGACCCTGACCGGTTCCCTGGGGCCCGAGTCTCCCAGGGCTTCAACACAGCCCATTCAAACGTGAACCTTCAGTCTGGCAACCCCTTCGCAGCGGGCGAGGGGTGCATACGACCCCCATCTGCACTGGACCCCTCCTCTGGGGCCCGGCCAGTGCCGTGCTCTCCCCGGGCAGGGATGGGGCGGAGGTTTCTGAGAAGTGACACAGGCCGCGATGACTCAGAACCACCCCCTCCCTGCTGGCAGCGGCTGGCGTAACCTTCCCTGCTTGGGGGCCATGGGGAGAAGGCAAAGGAGGCGGGCCGAGTGCAGCCCCCACCCCGCAGTCCCTGTGCACACGCCCTCCCCAGCCCCAGAGATGCCCTTTGCAGGAAGGGCCTGGGGTGGCTTCCCAAGAGCAGCTGGGGTGTCCCCCCCACACTCCACCCTGCAACTTCCTCCCAGGGGAGGGTGAACGGGCAGGCATGACTCGGTGCCAGGCGGAGAAGCAGCTCTGGGAGCCCAGTCACTCCGCCCAGAGCCTCCCATCTCCCTCCTGACGTAGACACCCTGCAGCGGATGTGAACCAAACACGCCCAGGGGCCCCCTGCCAACCACAGCCCCCCCAGGAGCAGGGAGCTCAGTTCACATCTGCCCCAGGAAAGCACACACTAGCCTCACCCGACTCCAGGGACCCTGGCTCTCCCCCCACCCCACTGCTCCTCCTGACGGCAGACCACCCAGCTCCTGGGTCCCCCCCCCCCCTCCTCCGCGCCAGCTGGCTGGTGAGGGCAGGATGCTAAACGCCGGGAGGGGGCAAGGGCCTCAGGGCAGGAGGAAGGGAAGCCGCTGAGCAGGTTCCTGAGGCCGGGGACCTGCCACCCCCACCCTGGCAGCGGGCAGATAGCTGAGGCCTGTGTCACCCTCCTGGGAGGAGGGCCCTGCTGCCAGAAAAATGAGGAAAGGAGGAGGAAAGAAAAAAGCTGCAACAAAACCGGGAACCCAGTGTGGGCCAGCCCCAGCCTTCCTCCTCACCCCCCTCCCGGGCGCTTACTAAATATTTTCCTAACATCCTGTCTGGTCTGTGCTGGCCCCAGGGGCTGGGCGCCCCCGCCCCCTCCCCCTTTTGGGGCAGAGAACAAAGGGCAGAGGGAGGAGGGGGAGGGGTGACTCCCCACCCCTCGCAATGGGGTCACGGAAGGCGGAAAGAGTATCACCCAGTCCCATCCCTCCCCCCCCCATCAGAAATGTTAAAAAGGTCGCTCTGGGGAAACCACAGTGGGGCAGGGGGGAGAGTGCCTCGGCACGGCTGGTGGGGCTGGGGACGCAGGCCCGGTGGTGTGGGAGCATGGGCCAAGGTCACCCCGCAGGCAGGCTTGTGAAAGCTAGGCCCCCTCCCCCATGGCGGCCACCGTGGGAGAGAAGGCTCTCAAGGTCAGGTGGTGAGTGCTGGGGGGGCGGGGAGGAGGAATAGGAAGCTGGGTGACCAGGCCAAGCTGGCACGAAGGCGGAGTGGCGCGTCCCCTCCCCTCCTCACAGGCCTGCTGGGAGCACAAACAACCCCCAGGCTCTCCAGAGTGGCCGGGCACTGGGCCTGCTGCCCCCAAGGGCCAGGAGGGGGCCGGCGCGGGTCTTACCTGGGTCTCAGTCAAGCTCTCGAGGGCCTGCATCACAGACTGTTCTGGCCTGGAGGCCTGAGACTACAGAGAGAGGAAGAAGAGACCCTGAGGGCGCACCCGAACACCAGGGTTGGGAGGGCCCCGCTTGATGGGTGGGGTGGGTGGCCCTGAGGGGAAGGGGTCCAGTGTGTGATGGGGACTGTGCTCGCAGGGGAGGGGACTGCCTGTCAGTGTGGGGCCTCGAGGCGCACTGCCCCAGCCATTTACCATGAGGCCCGCCTCCACGGTGGGCACGAGCGTCAGCTTGCTGCCATCCCCCACGCCGAACTCCTGCAGCTTCCCCGAACTGAGCCGGCTGAGTGGGGAGGAAGGAAGAGGGTGAGGCTACACCGAGACAAGGCAGGGGCTCGGAAGCGGAGTCCGCGGGGGAGGGCTGGGCTCGTGGGGTAGAGACAGGCGTCCATCACCCCCACCCCTTCCTGGTCTCCAGATCCAGAGACCTGAGTGTGTGCGTGGTTGAGGTCAGACCCTGGGAGCCCCTGCTGACGGTGCAGACCCCTTCTTCCAAGGAACCCCAACTCTGGACTGGGGGCACTCCCTCTGCGCCTCAGCGAGGCACGTTTTCACCATCTAGGCCCAGCGAGTCCCTTGGCACCCTCCCCCAACCCTGGGGCCGCCCCCCTGTAATTCAACCACCGGGGCCTGGGCTGTCCCTGCGGGCCAAGCGCTTAGCCTTTCCGGGCTTCGCCGGGCGGGCCTCCCCTCCTCCCTCCCTCCCTCCCTGGCGCAGGCCGCCGCCGCGGCCGCCGCTCAGACAAAGGAGACCCTCCCCCTCCCGCCCCTCCCCCACCGGGGCCCCTCCGCTGGGGATGGACACTGCGTGTCCCCGGAGGCCCGCGGAGGGAGGGCTCCCGGCTTGGAGGCGATTTAAATGGCGGGGGGGGAGGGGGAGACTGCGGGAAGGGCTTGGTGGCGAGAACAAAGGGGGGCAGAGAGACGCAAGTGGGGGGAGAGGCAGCCAGACGCAGAGGGGGCCGCCGAGCAAATGCGGAAGCCGGCGGGTCGCAGGCAGAGGAGGCAGCCGCCGCGCCCCCCACCCCCGTAGCTGTGACCCCCGCGCCGCCCGGGACTCCTGCCTTCCGGTGGGGGACGCCGCCTAAGCCCGACCCGAGGCGCCCTCGCAGCCGCCTTTGTGCAGCGACCCCGGGCGGGGGAGGGGGCCAAGACTGGCAGGGCCGAGCAGAGGGCGCCCGAGAGCGCGCGGCGCGCCCCCGCCCCCCGTCTGGCCGCCCCCTTCCTTCCCCGAGCGGCGCGCTCTTTGTTCCCGCCCCGGGGCCGGGGCCAGAGGGGGCGGCGGGCCCGGGGGGCGCGGGGGCTGGGGGCTCGCGGTACCTACGTGTCTTTGTGGAGCAGCGCCAGGCGCTCCTTGGGCACTTTGAGGCGTTGGGACAGCCTCTTGCGCAGCCCCTCCACCGTCTCGTCGGGGGGCACCGACAACTCGTAGCGGGTGCCCGTCGTGCTGTGGATGGCCAGGCTCATGGGCGCCGTCTCGGCCGCCGGGCCCAGCTCGCAGGCACCGCCGGGGGCACCGCGCCGGCAGCTCCGGGCGCCGCCGGGCTGCGGCTCCATCCCCGGCCCGCGCTGGGGGGCTGGAGTCCGCGGGGCGCCGCCAATTCTTGCCGCGCCTCCGGGCAGGGCGGGGGGGCTCCCCAAGCAGGGGTCCTCGGGGCCCCTGAGGGCGGGGGGCAGCGCGCTTTCCCTTCGAGAAGGTCCCAGGAGCGGAAGGCGAATCAAGAATCAAAAATCCGAGTGGCGCTCCGGAGTCGCGTCGGCTCGTCGGGCCACCTTCCTGGGTGGGGACTACACTCTCAGCTCCTTTCAAGGGCGGCGGGCGCGGGAAAGGGTCCCGGAGGAGGGGGCGCCACTCAGCCGGCCGCGCTCAGGGCCGTCTGCCGCTCGGGCCGAGCTTCCCCGCGCGTCCCCTCCCTTAGCAACAGCCGCCGCCGCCGTCGCCGCCGGAGGATCTGGGGGTGAAAGTAACAAGAAAAAAAAGTTATAATGTATCAACGTCCCGAGGGGCGGGGCCTCCGCCCCCTCCCATTCACTACTTACTCCGCCGGCCCGCGCCGACCAATCAGCGCGTGCTGAACGCCCAGTCGGCCACACGGGCCGGCCAATGGGAGCCCCCGCGGCACCGCCCCACGTGGCCGCGCGGACCCGCCCCTCGCTCCGCCCCTGTCCTGTTGGCCAAGCGGAGCGCGGCAGGGGCGGGGCCGGTGCCGCTCTGGCCCGCCTCCGCGCCCCCGCCCCGCCGCGGCCATTCATAAGGCCCGGGCCCGCAACAAAGGGCGAGCGGCCCGGCCCGGGGGGCGCGGGACCCGGGCTTGGGGCGGCGCGCCGTGGGGGAGGGCAGTGGCTGCGCGCCGAAGGAGCAGGAAGCCGGGGCCTTCCCCAAGCGCCGATCCGGGAAGCCGCCGCTAGCGGAAGCTGGACGCTGTCCCCGCGCCTCGTGGCCGAGCCCAGGCTGGGGGGCTCGCGGGAGGGTGGGTCCGGGGTGCCCCCCACCCGTGAGGCGTGAAGCCCCGGCAAAGGGTGGAGCTGCGGGCGGGGCCTGCACCCCCGTGGCCGGTGCCGTGGTGACGTGGCCGGTGCCGGAGAGGCCCTCCCGCGCCGGTGCCACCTCGCGTCCCACCCCCGTCCGGCGGGCCGGGCCCGCTTCCCGACTCGCGCCCGCCCGAGCCGTGACGTGACGCGACGCGGCGTCCCCGGCTGCGCCCGCGCGCGCCGCTTGGGGCTGCGGTGAGTCAGCAGCGCCGGCGCGCCCTCTGCCGGCCCCACCTGGGAGCGCTGCCCGGAGACCCGGGGAGGGGTCGCCGAGGCCTCCAGGGACGGGGGCAGTCCGACGGGACTGCGGACGTTGTGGGAGCCTCGCTAGGGGTATGAAGCCTCCAAGTCAGGAGACTGGGGTCTCACATTCGGGGAAACTGAGGCCGGAAAGGCAACTAGCTCAAGGTCACTCTCGGGGAGGGGAGTGCCCGGGGGGCGGGGCGGGGGCAGAGGTCCCTCCCGGGCTGTGCTGGCTGCGCCGAGTGCCTCCCACTCCACGTCCCGGGGGGCTTCCCAGGGCTGGAGACACCTTTGAACACTGCCTGCTCAAAGAACAAAGAAAAGTGAGGCACCCTCAAGAGCCTAGAGTGAGAACCCCCTTCCTCGGCCCGCGAGGTCCCGCCCCCCCACTCACCGGGAGAGGCAAGTCCGAAGTCCCAACTGTCCTGAGTGTACCCACGTCCGCGCCGAGTGCGCGGTGGCGGAGCCGGTCTGGGGCCGAGCGGGCGGCCCCCGAGCCTTTATCCGCGCCGCCTTCCCTCGGGGTGGAGTTTGGGCGGCCAGGGGGCGGGGGGCCGGGCAGGCGGTGACGCAGGCCGGCCCCCGCCCCTGCCTGCCGGCCAGGGCCCTGGGGCGCCGTCGGGCCTGGGCCACCCGCCCCCTAAATCTCGCATTTTAAACGGGGAGGGGGTGGCGCTCCTTGAATGCTACGAACCCGGGGTCACGGTCGGCCGCGTTGACGACTCGGGCGCACCGGCACTCCGGCCCATGCTACGGGGTCTCGGGGTGCACAGCTGGATTCTCTGCCCCGCCCCCTTTCTGGCCGAGTGCTTCCGCCTGGGGGCGCCCGCGTGGGGGAGCGGTAAGGGGGGCCTGAGTCAGCGGCCTCGGTCCAGGAAAACAGGCTGGGGTCACCTGCCTGCAGTGGGGGGGCCCCAGCCAGCTGCCCTGGCGGCCCAGCCAACTGCATCCCTTAACGGTGACCTCAGAGGGCATTTATGGAGCGATTCACCAGGGCCAGGCCTGCCTTGTGCATCCAGTCACCACCCACTGGGCTTTGTGATCCCGTAGGGCACTGACCTTTGTGAGCCCGTAGGGCACTGACCTTTGTGAGCCTCAGTTTCTGCAGGGTGGCAGTAGAATGAAGTGAGAGAACACAGCAGACCTCACTCTGGAGCCTGGGGATGTGGGGCCCTCACCTAGGCCTGGCAATATTGCCATCATCCCATCAGGCATGCTCACCTGCTGGTATCCTGCCTTTGTGGTGGGCGTAATCACCCTACCCATTTTACAGGTGAGTAAACTGAGGCCACACAGCCATTAACAGGCAGAAGCCTGGCATGTCCTCAGGTGTGTCCCTACAGGTCGCCCTGTGTAAGGGGGCTTTCTAAGAATGACCCTGGCTGAGGGTAGGGCCCTCTCAGTCGTCCCTCCCTCTCTGTCCAGGGGAGGGGGACCCCAGGCCACTTGTCCTCTTATCTGGTGTCTCCCTTTATCTGACCTGACCACCTCCGCCCCCAGCCTTGCCCTGGGGGCCCCTCCCAGGGCTGTGCTCCTTTCCAGGTCTGCCTCCTGCTCCCACCCAAGGGCTCCTGCAGCCCCCCACCCTCTCACAGGCACACCCAGACACTCCCAGCCCCATAGGAGGGCTGGGCTTGAGGGAGGGATCAGGAGGCTGGGGTTGAGGCAAGGATAGGAGTTTGCCAGACAAACAGAACAGTGCTCAGATGAGAAGCAAGTGAGCGCAAAGCACCGGAGGCTCTCACAAGTGCCCCGAGACCCGGTGATGGGGCCGGGCTGAGGGTCTGCGGGCCCGGCCTGCTCTGCCTGCAGAGAGAGCAGGAAGGCAGCACAGGGGACCGTGCGCTCTGAAGCCGGAGCGTCTGAACGCTGGAAGGCTCACGGAGGGACGGGCCAGGTGGGACCCTCAGGTGGGCAGGTGGCGCTGGGTGGGGTGCGGCTGAGACCTCCAACGGGTCTGTGATCTCACTGGGGCTGGTTCGTCTGCCTGCAGGGAAGTGGGCTGTCTCCTGGCATGGGGCCCCTGAGGGTCACACACACAGGAGACCAGTGGCCCCTGCCTGGCTTTGCAAGTCCAAGTTGATAAACGTGCCAGATCAACCTAAGGCCTGTTCTCTCCCACTCATAGCATCCCTGTGCTATGGGGGGCAGTCCCAGGCCGTGAGCGCACTCAAAGCACGAGGGGACCCCTTCCTGGGAAGGAGATGAACCCTTGGGCACCGCCTGCCCCCACAAGGCCCAAGGCCTGCACTCTCAGAAGGGGTCGTGACCCCTGGTTCCTGGCCCTGTGACCCATCCCACCCTGGGTGCCTCCAACCCCAGGACGCAGCCTGGCCAGCACAGGCTGTTCCTGAAGCTGTCAGGGCGCAGGTGTCCCCAGGCCGGGCTCTGAGGCGTGCACATCCCCCAGGGGGCCTGCACCATGCTGGGGGGCCCTAGCTGTGTGGCTGTGTCCCATAGCCCCGGGCTGTGGCCTCAGGGGGTGATGGTGCAGGCAGGTTCCCTGGTGTGGGGACCACTGGTCCAGGGTCTCCTCCCACAAGCCCCCACCAGCCCCCAGCTGTGTCCTCGCTCTTATTTATAGAACAGATGAGAAGCCAGTCCAGGAACTCGAAGACCTGGGCTCTAAGCCGGGAGACAAGGAGGGGAGGAGTGGGGCTGCACCTGTGACCCCACGGCTGTCCCAGCTTTAGCTGAGCTGGGGTTTCCTGAGGAAGTGGGGGCCGGCTGCTTGGACCTCACCTGCACAGAAAGAGCAAGCCCCAGACGGACACCGCCCAGAGCTGCAAGCTTGCCTGGAGACTCCCTCAGAGGCAGCTACAGGACAGTCATTCGCATAAGATCCTGACACAAGACCACACAGCCCACCCGTGCCAATGACAAGCCCGGGAGTGGCCTCTCCGTCACCTTCTGGCTGCCGGTGACACACAGAGAGGCCCAAGCTTTCCCACACACTCACCCCCCTGAAATGCCCACCAGCTCTGCTCTGACCCAGGGCCGGGGAGGGGGACAAGGAGGTGGCCAGTGCCTGGGTCACCCCCATGGTTGCAAAAGTGAGTTACTGGCTGAAAGAAATAGGACAGCCCTGAAGCTTCAAGGTGCCAGGACCGCCCCCGCCTGGCCACCTCACCCATCTGGGGCCAGTCCAGGGGCCTGGGTGCCACGGAGGTGCCAACACCACCAGGGATCGGGCACCTGGCCAGCTGGGGCCACCCACAGGCCAGGCAGGCACAGGGCAGGGCCTCCGTGGGAGCAGGCAGGACCCACCCCCTCCCAGTGCAGCTGGGGCGGGGCCGGGGAGCCCAAGGGACAGGCGTCACAGTCTGGAACCTGGCAGAGCCTCATGTCTGTCCAGCAGCCCAGGCCCAGCCCAGAAGTGGCAGCCATGCTGCTGCCTGCCATCCCCAGCCCTGGCTGGTGACCTTCGCCTGTGCCCACCCTCCCGGCGTGACAGCCAACAGCCTTCCCACAACCCAGCCTAGTTTTGCGAGCTGAGCCCGCACCACCAACACCCCAAGCGGTTCAGACTACAGCCTGCTGAGCTGGGAAGGCTGAGGCTGGCTGCCCCACCTCGCTGCGCAGACACAGGACACTGGGGGAGAGGCCGCGCTGGGTCCCAAGCGCACCACCAAGCAGGATAAAGTCAGCGTATGCAAACTGGATTCCAGGTGTTTAATGAGGGTTCGGGCAGGGAGCAGGCTGTCCGTTGCCGGTGGCTGGGAGCAGAGGTCTCTGCGGCAGATGCGGCAGAGGAGCGGTGGCCAGCACGTCAGGTTGGGGAGATCTTAGGAGGTGGAAGAGCCTTCCGGGGTGAGAGTAATCCTCACGGGTAGGGCAAGTGCCCGACCTTGATGCCAGCCCCCAGGCCTGCCAGAGCTGGCTTGTTTCCCTGGTTTATTCACCACAGAGAGGCAGAGCCCTGAAAGGCGCTCTGGGCAGGCACCGGCACTGCGCTGCCCCCTGGTGGCTTCCTAGAGAGGATGGCTCCCCCAGGATCACTCCCCCAGCCTTCCAGACATCGTGCACCCACAGGAACTGGGTCCTCACGCCAGGCCATCCCCTGCGCAGCTCTGGCCCAGTCTCCCTGCCGGAGCCAGCACGGGACATGCACCGCCTACTCCAGGGCCTTCACCAAGGCCTCGTTGGCCTCGATGCGGATTTGGATCTCGGCCCTCATGGCCTCGTCCGTGGCCCCCAACAGCTCCGACTGCGCCTTCTCCAGGTTCGCCTTGGCCACCTGTAGGGGGTGGGTGGCGGGTGAGGACGAAGCAAGGAGCCCAGCCCGGTACCTGTTCCCTCCCTGCAGTTGGGGATTTCGTGGCAGCTCGGAGCACCAGCTTCCCCTGGGACACTCACCCCCAGATCCAACATGTCCAGTGTGACAGCTTCCTCAGCCAGTAACTGCACCGAAGAGTCAGCGTTCACCGTGACCGAGCCACTGCTCACTGCAGGAGGAGGGGGAGTGAGAGGTCCATGTACGGGCGTGGGGACACAGTCAGCCCCAGAGCCCCTGCAGGGCCAGGAGGGTGACCACACAGCGTGGCTCCAGGATCCAAAGGCCCCAGCACACAAGTGAACAGGGGCCACCAAGTGTATCTACTGTAGACTGGACATGGGGACAGAGCCCCCTCCTTTTGCCCAGCAGCCCAGGAGTTGAGCCAGGGTTAGGAGTGAGCCGAAGCTGATTTCCAGTCTGGGTTGTACCGCTGGGGCCACGCTGTGGAAAACCTCTTCCGAATTGAGGATCCTTTCTCCTCCGATGGGCCCCCGCCCGGCCCACTGCTGACCACTTACATCCCTAACCACACCCAGCCCAGTGCCGGGGAGTTCTATATCCTTGGTGCCCTTCCTGACACTGCCAAATGAAATGAGAACTAGCCCGTTGAGACAAGCATCTCCCACCCAGCCCCTTTCCTCTGCCCTCCCAATCAACGCACCAAAGTATTTGGAGATGGTGCCGTCCTCAGCGTGGACCACAACCAGCCCTGGTCGCAGGACCTGCAGCGTGGGTACGTGGGCTGCCAAGATGCCAAACGCTCCGGTCTGCGTGGGCACGTCCACCTGTCGAACGTTGACGCCGTTGAAGAACACCTAGACAAGATACATAAAGAAAGGGTCACTTCAGGCTAGTCCCTCGGGGAACAGCAGTCAGTCTCCCCCGCAGTTAAACAGCCAAGGCAAGACTGAAAGCTGACGGGGGACACGGAGGCAGCCGATGCTTCGGTGGGGTCCTCGTGCAGGACTGCAGCGCCTTCGTCTACTTGACAATGGAATCCAGGCACCCTAGCCCTCGGGTAAGGAGGCGCGGTCAAGGCAGAACCAGCGAGCCACCTGGGGAGGAGCGTACAAGAAAGGTGCCCAGGGACTCAGGTTCTGAACCACGTGAGGAAGAGCGCACATCGAAATGGGAGGCTGAGGAGCGACCTGAAAGTTGGACGGTCTGATCCCGGACCACACGGGGGAGGGGCGCGGGTCGGGAATGGGGGTCGCCGACCTGAGGGTTGGGGGCTCGGATCCTGGGCCACACGGGGGAGGGGCGCGGGGTCCAGAATGGGGTCTCGAGCCCGGCGGACGTCCGAACCTGCGTGGGTGAGGCGAAGGTGAAAGACATCTGTCCCGGGCCCGCGGCGGGGGCCGGGGCGGCGGCGGCCTCGGCGTAGGCGCGGGCCTGGCGCACGAGGCGGCCCAGGCCTGGGCGGCGGAGGAGCGCAGCGGGCAGCATGATGGAGGGCGAACGGCGAACAGCAGAGCAGGGGCGGGCGGACTCCGGCTGAACGCCAGCGGCCTGGAGGTCGAGGAAGACGACGCTCGAGGACTTCTGGGAGAAGAATCCCGACGAGGGCGCAGGCGCGAACTACGACTACCGGCGCGCTGTGCGCGATGTTGAAGACGGCGAACCGCCTGGACGCGCGGCATGCTGGGGGTTGTAGTTTCCTTCCGGCAAGAGCTCCCAGCCCGATGGTCAGGTGCGGGGGTCGGTTACACGGCTCTGCACGGGGAGCACCAGAAGCCCGCGCGGAGAAAGAGACACTTACTTCAAGATTTTGGGGGCGCTCATTGGATGTCAGGCGCTGGGGAGACATCAGGGAAATATTAAGATTCCTGCTCTAGTTTGGGGTGGTGGGGGCGTTTAACAGACACTCAACGTAATAAATTGTACAGTATGTTAGGAGGTGACAAATACTTAAAAATGAAAAAGCAGAGTATGGGGGCCGGATGGGACAGGCAGTGACTGTAGGAGGTGCAGGCGTCCCGGGAACGGTATCCCAGGCGGAGTGTCCAGCTCCCGTAAGCGTCCAGCGGTGTAGGAATCTCTTGGCTGCACCGCTAAGGGCGCCGGCAGAGGGCGCGCCGCGCCCGGAGATGCGCCCCCCGCAGCCCCTCCCGGCCACCGCCTCCGCGCGCTGCTGACGCAGGGGCGCGTGCGCGGGCGGTCCTGGGCTCCGCGGACGTCACCTCGGCCCGCGCAGCCTCGCTCGCGGCGCTGACGTCACCGCTCCGCCCCCCGCGCGCGGGCAGGTCGGCACCCCGGGTTGGGCCCTACCCCCCACCCCCCCACCCCCCACCCCCCACCTTGGGCTCCGGGAAAACGTGGAGTCCGGCTAGACCGGGCTGGGGTCCACATCCGGAAGGGCCTTGGGTGAGGAGCGGACGGGTGCAGGGCGCGGGTGGTGGGGGTGGGTCACACCTGAGCTCGTGGCTGGGCAGGTGCTGTGGCCGAAAGAGGCTCCCACGCCAGGGAGGACCGGGGCCTGGCGCCCAGGCCCCCGCACCCTCTCTAGGTCAGCGCTGTGAGAGGTACTCGTGGAATCAGTCCTTATGCGCTGGGCATCCTGGCCCTAGTCAGGTGTGTGCAGAGGGAAGCTCTACTCCCATTTCTTAGGGGTGCGTCCTGTGCACGGCTTGCTCGTCCCGGAACCCTGGATCCTACTGGAATGGAGGCCTATTCTCATATGCTTCTCAGACCCATCTATTGGACTTGTCTCTAATCCCCACTCCAGGGTAGCCAAGGGGTCGGCTCATCACCTGTTACTCAGGTCCCCAACCCGGGTTTATCCTGGAATTCTCTGGTGTACCCAACGACAAGCCACCCAGCTCGGCCCCTGCAGCTACCTTTACTGACTTGGATGGCCACAGGCTCCTCCCCTAGCTTCACCAGGGCACCTTCTCCACAAACAGCCAGAGGGACCACATCATTCCCCTGCTGGGAACACAAGCTGCCTCCCCCTGGTCCTCCAACATATTCACCTTCAGCCCACACACTTGGGGACCTCAGGGACTTTGCCCATGCAGTTCCCACACGCCTGGAGCCAGCCTTCCCGGGTAATTGTCCACTTGACTGCCCCCTTGCCCTCCTTGGGCAGTGTCACCCTTTCATCCACTGGACACACACCTTCTCTCCAGGGTGCCGCCTCTGTGCTATGCTCTGCTCTCGGACCCAGCTGTAAATGAACTGCTTTTGGAGGTCACCGTAGTGGGGGCAGGGGTGAGGAGGGACACAACGCAGAGGAACAAGTAACAGGCAACGAAGTGCAGGGCCTCGGAGAGAAGCAAAGCGCAGCAGAGTTCCGGAATGTGGGGTGGGAGTTGCTTTGTTAGCAAAGGGAGTCAAGAGGAGATGAAGACTTTGTCGTTGGGAAAGAGGTGAAGGAAGCTCTGGAGGGGACAAGCTGTCCGGGCCTGGCACCTGCACGTGCAAAGGCCCTGGGGTTGGACTGGGCCTTCCTCTTTCACTGCAGGCTGGGATGGGACCCCGACCTGGCTGGTGGCAGATTGGTGGCCTGAGCATCTAGAAAGATGAGGCACAACTGTCTGAGAAAGAGCAGCTTGGGGTTGACCAGGCATGGGGTTTCTGCAGGGGTAGTCCTGTTGTCACCCCACCCCGGGCTAGCCCTGGTGGCACTCAGAATGCGTTGTGTTCCATTATCTTTGCTGCTCATCCTAACGACAAGACAACCCTGACAGTGCTGCCCACGTAGGGGGAGAAAAGTGGGACATGTGCCCTGGAGCCCCTAGGCTGTGCACCCCGGAGACTCCCAAACCGGGGAAGCGATGCATAGGGAGTCTGGGCACCCCCGGACTCCAGGCTGCGGGGAGTCGTGCGCCCTGGGACCAACACCCCTTTGGTCCCCCGTCCCCGGGGATCCAGGGAAGGTCGGGGAATCGTGCCTCCGGGGCCGGGGGCGGAGATTCAGCTGCCTCGGGAGAGGGCGGCTTCGCGTGGGGAGGGGGCGCCCAGGAGCACAGGCTCCGCCCCCCGCCCCCGCCGGAAGGGACGGGGAGGCGGTGGCCGGCGCGGAGCAAGCGAGAAGCGGCGGCGAGCGAGGTGGGGGCGGCCGGCCGGGGACCCGGCAGCACCGGGCGGCACCGAGCGGGTCGGAGCGGGCTGGCCGCCAGCGCGGTCACGTGTGTGACCCCTCCTCTCGCGCCTGCCTCCCCCGCGCGCCGAGCTCTCCATTCATAAATTCTCCGCCTGCTCCGCGGCTACCGGGCGCCGGAGCCCGCCGGGAGCGCCGTGCAGCAGCCCGCCCGCCGCCCATGGGCCGCGCGCCCCGGCGCTGAGGTAGGCGCGCGGGCCTGGGGCTGCACCGGGGCGGGCGGGGGACAGGCCGAGGCCGCACGGCCCGCCCTGGCTAGAGACCACTGGCCCTCTCCCGCGAGGCGGCGAGGCCAGAGGCAGGGAGCGGAGGGGCCAGGGCCGGCGTGGGGGCCAACCTGCCAGGCTCTGCACCCGTCTTCGGCGGCCCGGAGAGGGACCCTCGCCTACGCCCTTCCTCAGCCTCAGTTTCCCCCTGCGAGATTCGGCGAGGGCCGTGGCGTTTCCGCCCCCGGGCTTAGCCCGGGGTTGAGATGTGCCCGAGGTCGGCTCTCTGCATCTCATTGCTCGCCATCCCGGTCCCCCGGGCCGGTTGGGGACGCGGGGGTGGGCGCGGTGGCGAGCCCGATCGGGAGCCGAGGCCCGGCAGGACTTTAGGGTGGCCCGTGGGCAACCTCCGCCCTGGTCTCCCGTCCCCACCTGCTCCCTAGGAGTCCACCTCCCTTCCCCTTCGGCCTCCTGCTGTCTTTCCTGGTCTCCTGTCATCGTCCCTGTGCCTCTGCCCCCTCCCCCCTAACCTGAACTCATTTCTCGACCTACATAGAGGCGCCCCCTCCCCCGAGAATGCAGGGGAGCCGCGGCCAGCCTCTGATCCGAAGTGCCGAGGACACCTGGCTTTTCCCGGACCCTCCCCTGCTATGGGCCTCAGTTTCCCCCTCTGTCGAGTAGGGTGAAAGTCCCAAAGGGTTGGGGGCGCTGGAACCTGTACACAGGCTTTCCCTTTCCTGTGGGGAAGGGCCGCGCGCCGTGCCCACTCAGGGCTGCTGGTCGTCCCGGCCCCGGACTCGGTTTCCTGAGATTCCAGAATGCGGCCACCGGTCCTTCCCGCCGGGAAGAGCCGCGTGTTGGGGAGGGCGGTCAGGTGCAAGGTCCAGGCAGTCCCTCTCCCGAGAGCTGAGACCCTCTCTGCCTCAGTGCCCCCGGCTCCAGGCAGACGTGGAGCCCGGCCGGCTCGGGCGGGGACGGGTGCGGCGGGGGCGCGCGGCCGACCGGGCACCGGCGGGCGGCGGCAGCAGCCATCTTGCCGCCCGGGGCTGGCTCCAGCCGCCCCTGCAGGAGGCCTCCCTCCCCCGCGCCCCCTCCCCTCCCCAGTGCTCCCTGGCAACCCGCCCCCCCCCCCCAGCTTGGCCTGCTAGCTCAGTCGCCATGGGAACCAGATTCTTGAGGGTTGGGAACAGATGCGCCTCCTTTGGCCTTTTCACTCCCACCGGTACTGGGCGGAGGGGGAACCTGTACATCCACGAGTCGTAACCTGGAGTCCCGGCGCTCAGCCCCTCCGCCCCCTCCCCGGGCTGGCCAGCCCCAGGGATGGCCCGAGTCCCCGCTATTCTGGAACCAGTCTCCTGGGGCCGAGGCGGCCCCTCCCGCTCTCTGATGGTGCAGGCAGGGCCCCTGGGGTCTGGCGGGAGTGAGTTGACGGCCTCAGTTTGCCTATTCCTCGCAGAGGCACTTCTCCTTTCCTGGGCAGGGCTCCGGCCCCATGCCACCTTGCCGGGCCGGCCCCACCGGCTGGGGAAGCTGTTGATACGCACGCGCCTCCCCCTTTTCAAAGATGGGGACATGGATGTCTGATCTGACCCGGGTGGGGGCTGCCTCGAGGCTCCCCCCCACCTCTTCGTGAGTCACCGCCCTGTGTGGTTCCCTGCTCGAGCTCCCGGGAAAGCGGGAGGAGGGACAGAGGAGCTGGAGCTGAGCAGGCCCTGCCCCTCCAGGCCCCTCCTCCTAGCCTCAGAATGCAGCCCACGGCCACCATGGCCACGGCCGCCACCACCTCCACCACGGTCGCCCTGACCACGACGTGGGACAACGCCACGGGCCGCCCCACCGTGAGTGAGGGGGTGGGTGGGGGGCGGGGCCTCCAGAGTCCACGCCCACAGGCCCTGACCCTTGACGCTGGCCCCGCAGGGGGAGCCCGACCCTGTCCTGGACAACTACATGCTGCTGGTGGTGGTGATGGCGCTCTTCGTTGGGGGCACCCTCGTGGTGCTGTCGGGCGCGCTGCTGCTCTGCAGGCGCTGCTGGGAAGTCCACAGGCGCGTCCACAGGTGCGCGGGTCCCCAGCCCCACGCCCCAACCCGCAGGGGAGCTGGGACAGGTCAGCCTGAGGGCCCGCGCCGCAGGGGCGCTGGGCCTGCTTCTGACTGACGGTGTCCACGTGTCTGCACAGGAGTCTGGGAGAATGGGGTGGGTCCGAGGGAGTGGGCTTCCGTGAGCTCGGGATGCCCCGGTGGCCATGAGCCCTGCAGGGGACCCCGTGGGCAGCGCCCTGGGTCCTCTGGCCCACTTTGCTCTCCTGCTGCCACTCCCCAGAGCCACAGAGGAAGCAGAGAAGACCACCACCAGCTACTTGGACAACGGCGCCCACCCTGCCCAAGGTGAGGAGCCCTGCCAGGCCTGTCGCCGCCCGTCTGTCCCCCCCGCCCCGCCCCCGGGCCGCCTGACCATCTGTGTCTGTCTGTCTCCCCCACCAGACTGGGCGCAGCTCGAGTCCGACTCATCTCTGTTTCCTTAAGCCCACGCGTAGGTGCTCACAGGCGCGTGCTGCGTGAGTGAGTGTGTGAGCGGATGAGCGAGTGCCCTCCACCCCCCCACCCCGCCCCCGGTGGTCAGTCGGGCCCTTGGCGCTCCCTTCCCGACCCGGCCCCGCAGCCCAGCCGCCCGCCGGCGCCCGGCGCGGCCCACCCGGGGCCCACCCTCTCTTGGCTCTCCTCGCAGACCCCGAGTTCAGGGGGGAGGAGCCCGAGGGCCAGGACGCCGAGACCGAGCGCTTCCTGTCCACCAGCTCCACCGGCCGCCGGGTGTCCTTCAACGAGGCGGCCCTGTTTGAGCAGAGCCGGAAGGCGCAGGACAAGGGCCGCCGGTAAGGAGGGCCCGGTGCCGGGGCTCACCTGGGAGGTCACCTTGCTGCGCTGGGCTTGTGGGGCGGAGCTGGCCCCCGCCGGTGCCTGGCTGTCCCCCACTCCCGGCGGGCAGGGTGACGGTGGGGCCAGGGAGGACGCTGGGGTGTGGGCAGAGGGACCCAGCTCGCCCAAGGTGACGGGCAGGCGCGCTGGGCGCAGGTACACCCTGACCGAGGGGGACTTCCACCACCTGAAGAACGCCCGCCTCACCCACCTGCACCTGCCGCCCCTCAAGATCGTCACCATCCACGAGTGTGACTCAGGCGAGGCCAGTGCAACCGCCACACCCCACCCCACGGCCGCCCCCAAGGCCAGCCTTGCCATATTCCAGGTGAGTTGGGGGTGGCAGCTGGCCCGGAGCTCAGGGGCGGCCCACCTCCCCCAGCAGGCACCACTTTTCCCACCCTCTGGCTGCGCCCTTCACCTCCGGGTGGGGAGTGGGGCCTGGCCGGGTCCAGCGGGTGGCGGGTCCATCACGCACCCCCCCCCACCCGTGCTCTTTGACCTGTCACTGCTTCCTCCCCACCCCGGCTCTGTCCCACAGCCCCCGGGGAAGGCCCTCACCGGCCGCTCTGTGGGCCCCAGCTCCGCCCTGCCAGGTGACCCCTACAACTCGGCCGTGGGCCCTGCCGACTTCGAGATCAGCCCCTCGGCTTCCAGTGACTCTGGGGAAGGCACCTCGGTGAGGCCCCCGCGCATGCATCCCCCGTCCCACTCCAGGACGGGGCAGCCTGGGGCCCCCTGCCTGGTCCCCGAGCTTGGGAGGCAGAGGGGCAGGTGGCACACAGGGCACATGCACGGCTGGCTCACCTGCACACAGGGCAGTCCAACAGCTGCAGAGGGTGTGGTCAGGGACCCATCTCAGCCCAGGGGACGGGACCCCCTGTGTCCAGGGCTGGGGGAACAGAGGTGGCCAGCGCCTGGCCAAGCCCTGGGGAGCCTCTCGGGCAGGGTCTCGGGGGGAGGAGGCCCCAGCCCACCCCCAGCCCCCTGTTCTTCCTCTGCCTTCTGTGTGAGTGCCGGGTGGCCTGGGCTGGGCTGGCACTAGTGCAGCAGGGAGAGGCTGGGGGGTCTGAGAGCATCCCTCTTCCCTCACAGTTGGACGCAGGGGCCAGGAGTGCCAAGCCTGGTGGGCCGGGGGCCGCAGCAGGGCCTGGGGAGGCGGGCCCAGCCTCTGGGGCAGGCCCCGTCCTGCAGTTCTTCACCCGCCTGAGGCGCCACGCCAGTCTGGACGGGGCCAGCCCCTACTTCAAGGTCAAGAAATGGAAGCTGGAGCCCAGCCAGCGGGCGTCCAGTCTGGACACGAGAGGTGAGCTGTGGTCCCTGGTGGGGAGCGAGGCCCAGGGGCGGCCCCAGGAGAATGTGGAGCAGGCAGCTCTGCACCCTGGGAGGGGTCCCCAGCGCCCACCCCATGCTGGCCGGCATCGCCCGCTTACCAGCGGGCATCTCGCCCAAGGTCAGAGCTGGTCAGGAGAAGAGCCAGGGCTGCACGCTGAGCCGCGGTAAAACAAGGGGTTGTCAGGCTAGAGCGGGCATCAGCGAGCGTCCCCTACAAGGCACTGCATGGTGTGTTTCTGGCTCTGCGGTCAGTGTTTCTGCTGCGGTGGCGTGAAAGCAGCCCTAGATGGCGTGTAAAAGAGTACAGCTTTGACCAATAAAACTTTATTTACAACTACAGGTGGTGGGCCTTCGATCCTGCAGACCCCTGGTACGGGGCCCTGGATACAGGGCTTCCAAACCTCAACCCAAGGACCATGCATGTGTGTCTTGGGGGGGAGGTGGCACCAACAGCTACAACCATCCCTGCTCATGGGAGCTCGGCGGGGCCAGGCGCTGGGGTGCCTGCTGCCCTGTGGCGGAGGTGGTGGGTCCCACTGCCAGGAAAGGCGGGGTGAGGGGACGAGCAGTGTTGGAGGCCAGGGAAGGTGCGTGGCCAGTGACAGTGCCAGTCCCCTTGTTGGAGCCCGGCTCCAGCTGCTGTGGGGTGGGGGGAGGGGTGAGTTCTGGCTGAAGTGCTCCTGGCCAGGGAGGGGAGGGGAGGGGAGGGGAGGGCTCGTCCCACTGTGCCATTGGGAGCCCAGACAGAGCCTGTGATTCGGGAGGTTGATTATAGGCAAATGCGGGCACAGAAGCACCCAGAACCTGTTTGCTGGGTGACTGTCATCCCCACGCCTGAGGCTTTCCCACTGAGGCCTCCCTTGTGGGAGGGTCCTGGCCCTGGGCCGGCAGGGCTGGAGCTGGCAGGAGAGGGCGTCACCTCTCCCCCCTCACCTGTCCCTCACTCTCCCCCACCTTCGGCCTTCTTTGGCACTTTAGCCGGGCTGTGTCTGTTACCTGGTGTCCAGGACAAGGCTGTGCTCTGGCCACACCTGCCTGCCAGGGCCACTCGGACCAATGCTGCCACCTTGGCACCTCCAGTCCCGCCCGCCCTGGCTGCTGGGCTTTCGGTCCTGGTCTTTCTGCCCTGGGCGCCTTGGTTTCCCCACCTGCACGGCTGGGTACACGCTCACCTGGTCCAGGCTGGCTCTGTTGGCTCAGGGGTCAGGGGGTGGGGCCCGCGGTGGGAGGGGCCCAGGCAGGCTGCTGTACCTTCCTCTGCACAGGCTCCCCCAAGCGACACCACTTCCAGCGGCAGCGGGCAGCCAGCGAGAGCATGGAGCACGAGGAGGGGGACGCCCCCCACGTGGACTTCATCCAGTACATCGCCAGCGCTGGCGACACTGTGGCCTTCCCGAGCCCCTGCCCCTTTCTGGCCAGCCCCACCAGCCCCGCCAGCCCGCCCCCCACTCTCGGCAGGTATTTTTCAGTAGATAGAGGTGCTAGGGGTGGGCCCCTGCCCCACCCCATCCCCCATAGGTGGCCCAGGGAGCGCTCTCCCCGCCCTTCGGACAGGCGGTCGTGTTCGTGTTCCTCTGGCTCCACCGTCCTTCCCGGAGGCTGCCTCGCTGGGGCCACCTCTCCAGCACGGACCAGAGGAGGGAAGCAGGGGGAGACTGGGTAAGGGTAGAGGGGCGGGCGGGGCCTCCAAAACAGAATGCCTGCTCAAGTAGGGCCGCTGTGGGTATGTGCCCGCGTGGGTATCGCTGCTTCCTGGTGGAGCCTGAAGGGCTCCGCTGTGGCCCCAGGGTCCCTCTTGTCTGTCCATGCTCCTGAGGGCTGGAGGCCGCTACTCAGAAACTGCTGTGACCACTTCTGCCAGCGGTACCCCCTCCCCCAGCCCAAGGACAACTCTGCTGAAGCTCTGGGCCCACGTCAGTGGGATGGGGAACTGGATCCCGGGAGCAGGGCTCCCAACTCTTGGGCATTTCCTGGTCTGGGTAGTTAACACTTCCTTTGTGTGTATCTTCCTCCTGCCTACTTGTCAGTCTATGGTGGGGGGCTGAGGTGACACACCCAGAGTCACCCAGGCGTATGGGCTGAGCTGGACCCTGCTTGGTCCAGTCCATCCCCAGCCACCCCTTGGTACACGAAGCTCTTAGTCAAAGAAGGCCATCTCTCGAGAACAGCCTTCACTCTTTCTGGGCGAGGGGCCAACCTCCTGCAGTGGCTGCAGATGCTCTGGTCACATTTTGTAAGAGGCCCTGGTTGAACGGCAGGCGCCAGGACGGCTCTGGGTTTACTCGAAAAGCATCCAGTGCAGAGTGAACAGGCAGCATGCAAATCCATCATCTTCCACAGGGCCTGGCCAACCCTAGAGGGTTCCCACCCGTGCCCACCCTCCCGGACCCAGAGGCAGGGTGGCCGGGGAGGGGGTGCGGGGGGCCTGGGCTGCCTCCTGACGGCTGCGGCCTGGTTTGCAGGATAGAGGCAGCCGAGGAGGTGGGCGCCGCAGGAGGAGCAAGCCCCGAGTTTCCCCCGGAGTGCGGCGTCAGCGCGGGGCCTGAGCAGCAGCAAGACTCAGATGGTGAGCGAGACGCGGAGCCAGAGCAGGCCCAGACCATCTACCGCGACATCTGGAGCCTGCGCGCCTCGCTCGAGCTGCACGCGGCCACCGCCTCAGACCACAGCAGCAGCGGCAACGACCGCGACTCGGTGCGCAGCGGCGACAGCTCGGGCTCCGGGGGCGCCGCACCCGCCTTCCCGCCACCCTCGCCGCCGCCCACACCACGGACAGCGGACGGCGAGGCGGGCGGGCCGCGCAAGCTGCTGCAGATGGACAGCGGCTACGCCAGCATCGAGGGCCGCGGCGCGGGCGACGACGGGCCCCCCAGCGCGCCCGAGAAGCGCTCCTCCTTCACGAGCTCGGGCCGCGAAGCCACCGTGGGCTGCAGCTTCGAGGGTCCCGCGCCCGAGGCGCCCGCCCGGCCTGGCAGCCCGCGCGCCTGGCCTCGCCGCGCCCCGCGCCGCGACTACAGCATCGATGAGAAGACAGACGCGCTGTTCCACGAGTTCCTGCGCCACGACCCGCACTTCGACGACGCCCCTCCCGCCGCAGCGCGCCACCGCGCGCGCGCACACCCGCACCCCCACACGCGCAAGCAGTGGCAGCAGCGCGGCCGGCAGCACAGCGACCCAGGCGCGCGTGCCGCACCCTCCGCCCCACCCGCAGCCCAGCCCGGCGCCCCCCGCCCCGCACGCGCACCCCTGCGCCGCGGAGACAGCGTCGACTGCCCACCCGACGTCCGTGTGGGCGACGACCCGGCCGCGCCTCCCATCCCCGTCATCGAGGAGGAGCCCGGCGGCGGCTGCCCTGGCTCCGGCTTATGCGCCGGGCCCCCCGGCGCGCTGCTGGATAAGCTGGCGGCCAGCCTCGACGACAGGCTCTTCCCGCCACGCCTGGCCCAGCCTGTCGCCGTGGCCCCTGCGCTGGCTGTGGCCGCGCCCACGTCCCCCGACCACAGCCCGGTCTAAGCCTGCACCCCGCGCCCACCTCGTCAGCTTAGTCGGCACCGGCGGGGCCTCGGCGCTGGACACACCTGAAGTGCGACGCCCCGGGGCGCCTGCGCTGGGACCGCGGGCCTCGAGCACGCACGCAGTGCCCCAGGCACCCTGCGCCAGCCCAAAGTGCGCACGCACACAGTCCCCTCCGGGCACTTCATCGGGTCGACTAAAGGGAGTGTGGCGGATTCTCAACTTAGGGGTTCCGAGGACCACATTCAACTTCCCTTGGTCCCAGACAGCGGCCTCGGTCTAGTGACCGGGGCCGCCGCGTCCACTGCACGACGCAACGGGAAGCGCATGCGTAGGGTTTGCATCCTGGAGGGGCAGAGCGAGCCGACTGCGCGAAACGCATGCGCAGAGCGCCCCTCCCAACACCAATCGAGCCTAGCGACGCGGCCGGTTCGCACGCGGCCGGTTACCACGCGCCGGAGTTCGCGCTAAGGCGCACGCGCAGGGACCAAGGGGTGCCGAGGCTCCGCGAAGAGAGGGCGCGCGGGCCCGGGCTGTGAGGTTAGCTCGAGGCCGTGGCCTCCAAGCCCCCGAAGCCGTTTACCTCACCGCGGCGAGTGCTCGCGGCAGTCCGCGCCCCCTCCGAGCAATAACCGTACTCGCCGCCGCCGCCCCCAGCCCTGTACACGCCCCCCGGTCCCCCTCCCTCCTGGTGTCTGCACCCTGAACCCGCCCTCCGCATGTTGAGCGGGCCGCACTTCCCGTAACCACACCGTCCAAAGAGCAGCCAGGACTCACCAGTGTTTGAGACACAAAACCCAAACGGTCAAGGTTTCAAGTTTCCCAAGCTTTATTTATTGCCAAAAGATGGGGCAGCCCTCGCCAGCGGCCGAGTTGCCCTGCCCCGCCCCTCGAAGCTTCGTGCTGTGTACCATCCAGTGATGGAGTTTGTGTTCTGTTTTCTGATTGATTATATTTACTGCATACTCTTGCTTGCTCTGGGTTTTCTCTGGGGACCCAGGAGTACACAGGCCTTGGACGAAAGGGGATCAGGCCCCCCTGGCCACTGCACTGTGGAGCTGTGGCCCCTGGGCTGAGCAGAGGGGCCTGTGGAGCTCTGGGGAAGCCGGGTCACCAGAGAGCACAGAGATCCAGCATGGCCAGAGGCAGACACGCGTGGGAGGCCCACGTTTCCACCCGGCACCACCAGCAAGACCTGCAGACCCGGGCCAGCCCGTCCACTGTGGGGTCCACAAAGGGCCCCAGGCTCAGGCTCAGACTCAGACCCCCCCACACACACCTGACAGCACGTCCTGCCACCCACAGTTCCCAAACATCCCTCACAACCACAGCTCAAATCCACCTGTTTTATTTTTTCTTAAAAAAGGAGAAGAAAAAAGAACCAACCAAACAATGAAAACAAGGCAGCCGCGGGGCTCCCCTGGGCACTGGGCATGCATCTCGGTCGACAGGCCCACTTGTCCTGCCCGTCCCGCTGAGGCTGTGGTTGGTGGGAACACATCACCAGGTGTGGGAGGCGCTAACGAGCGGCAGAGTAAAAAGAGGGGTCGGGGCGGGCGAGAACCAGTAGTCTCAACGTAAAGTGCATGGCGAGGGCTGGCGTGGGGCCGTGCCGGGCCCACTCCCTCCTCCCCCGGTGGGGGGAAGGGGCTCAGCACAGGATTGCAGTCAGCAGGAGGTCGTGTCCACCGGCCACCAGGGGAGGGTGGACCCCAGTCCCTACTGTCCCCCAACCACAGCCCTCCAGGACCCTCCGGCTTCCGGAGGGGCAGTCAGCACAAAGGGTGCAGCGGCGGCCTTCCTGGGCAGTGGGCAGCAGGCCAGCAGTCGGCGGGAAGACTGAGCAGGACCTGGCCGGGGCTCCTGGAGACAGGCTGAGACCAGAACAGAAGGTGGGTCACTTTTGGGTCAACGAAAGGCCCTGCATCCCAGGAAGCAGGCCCCCCTGGGGCCGCCCAGAGGGTGGGGAAACTGAGGCCTGGTCATGCCTCAGTGCTGTCAGACGCCTCAGGAGGCTAGGGAGGGCTGCGCTGCCTCAAGAGCCACTCCGGGCATCTCGGGCCACCTGGTGGGATTAAGCACGGCCTTTCTGCCACGGAACCGGGCCTCCCTCCAAAGAGTTCCTACCCCACCTGGCTGGTTCTGCTGCTGGCATACAAATTCCTTGGGAGGTGTTTCGGGGCAGCTCCCTGGGAGAGGGGACATGGCTAGACAGGGGCTGTGTAGCCTCAGGCCCCTACCCCACTGCTCACATCCTGAGCAGGCGATGGGGTCTCCAGTGCCTCTGGGGCCCAATCACCCTTTGTGGACTGGGCAGTCAGGGCTGGGAAGAGGAAGCAGGGAGGGGAGATGACGGCCTCAGAGCCCAGCCCCTCCTGGCCTGCTCACCCCCCAACCCCCAGCCTGGTCTGACGCCAGCATCACCCTGTCGCAGAAGCAGCCTGGCGGGGTGGGGGTGAGCCCCGCAGGTCTGCAAGACAGGCTGCCGGCTTAGGGGCCCTGATCCGGCACACGCCGCCCCCCGACCCCAGTGTGTGACCAACGCCCTGATAAAAGTGACCTCCAACCCAGACCCCGGGGGCGACAAGCAGAGGCCGTGACAGTGACACCAGCCAAGCAGGGCAGTGCCCACGGCACACCCCCAACCCATTCCTCCGGTCCCCACCACTTCCCACCTGCAGGCGGCCACCCTCACTGCTGCTTGCAGGCTGACAGCCGGCGAATCTTGCTGCTGGCCGAGCAGGCCTTGCGGGCGGGGTTGGAGGCGGCACTGGCCCGGCGCTCCGCCCTCGACCTGGCGCTCAACTGGGCTGACTCGGTGCCATTCACACACATGGCTTTGGGCGGGCCCCGGCTCTGTGCGCTCCGCCCAGCCTCCTCCTCCGGGACCTGTCCTAGGAGGGAGAAGGCAAACTTGTGCTGACTGGGGGTTCCCGACCAACACGCCCCCAGCGCCCCGCCTGCCCGGGCCCAGGGCACCTCCACCACCTGTCCCACCAGGTCCTGCCAATGGGGCCCCCATCCAGGGAGCAGCGGGGCTGGCCTTCGAGCTGGCTGGGGCGGGGCCCAGCCTATGCTCACCTGCTTGTTCAGGTGTGAGTGGAGCCCTGCACTCAGGTGGGTGGGAACACGGTGGACATCAGGGACCTGGGGCCCGAGCCTTGGCTCTCTCACCTGTGCGATGGCCAGACCTCGCTGGGCCCCGTGGGACTTGGAGGGGCTGGGCTCGGGCCGGATGTCCGGACTCACCGTCTCTCCCACAAGAGCCCGCCCCGGCTCTCCACGCCGGGCACAAACGGAGAGGCCGTCACAGGTGCCTGCCATGCCCCGGCCCCGACCGCGTGGGCTGCCAACGCTCACCGGGTCCCAGGGCCACTGGCCCGGGGCCGCCCGCCCCGCTCTGTCCCTGCTGAGGCGTGGGGGGAGGGAAGGGTGCGGGAAGCCCGTGCTGCCCACTGTGCACCCCCCTCCCATGGATGTCGGCAGGAAACTGCCCTCAGCTGCCTCAAGCCCATCTCCTCTGCACACGGAGCCCCGTCTCCACCAATGGCGTCCTGTGCCTGACTCAGCCTCTGAACCTAGCCGGGAGGCACCGGCCCATGACCGGGAAGCGTCTCAGGTCAGAACCCAGAGCGTGGGGCAGTGTCAGCTGCCTGCTCTAAAGGGGGAGGGGGGCTGCAGGGGCGCCGAGCACCGAAACTCTGCGCACATCACCTGGGGCCCAGCCTCTGGCACAGTGACCACGGTCGGAGGGTGGCTGGAGGGCACGGGATCTGCCCCACATGCCCTCAAGGCACTGGGGCCACTGGCCCCGACCAACCAACACCCGGCCCAAGGCCCAGCACCAGCCCTCAGGGTGGACGGCAGGACCAGGGACCCAGGGGAGCAGCTGAGAGCCTCTGACCGTGACCACACGACAGGACAAGAACGGGAGAAGCCCCAACACAGCCCGCTGCCGGCCCACGGGCAGGTCAGCGAGAAGCGGCTGCCCGACCTCAGCACAGGACCGTCCGTCCCCACGTCTCACGTGGAGGACGTTCCCAGGCCAGGGATCTGGCTCCGGCCCAGAGAGCCGCTCTTGAACAAGGCCTCCCCCACCCAGGCAAAGCAGCCCCAAGCCTCTGGAACAGGCCTGAAGAGACGGTGTGTGGTCAGTGCCTCTACAGCCGGCTGACCAGCAAGGCTCACGCTCAGGCACCTGTCCCGGGGCCCTAGTGCCTCTGAGAGACAGGACACCTTGCTTCTATCCTGTGGAAAGGATGGAGAATCCAGGAGGCCTCAGGACTGGACTGTGGCCAGGGTTCCCAGGGCGGGGCATCCCACCTGACCCCAGGACCCCATGGGGAACAGCTGCAGCCAGATGCACCAGAGGCCTGAGTGTGCCCCCAGGAGAGTGGGACACGCGGACCCACCCTGGGGCTGCTCCCTGGAGGCCCCACTGGCCACCCTGCACACGGGCTCTTTCTACAGTAAACGCCTAAGCCCTGGCCGGTGAGCCGGAAGGAAACAAGCATGACCCGCACACGCTCAGCGGGGCAGACCTTTATGCAGGAGCCTGCGGAACCAGCCCCGGGACAGCACAGCACCGCGGGGAGGCGGGTGGGGCAGCGCTACACTAGGGCCCGGGCTCTGCCCGGAGCTCCTTGGCGGCCCTGGCCTCAGTTTCCTCTCCAGAAAGGTCTGAGCACTGGCTCTCCTGCGGGTCTCTCTCTCTAAGCCCTGCCTCAGACGCCTCCTCGCCACCTGGGGAAGAAGGCCACTCGTCAGAAGGGTGGCCACTGCGGGGAGGGCCACCGGACCCTTGGGCCGGGGGCAGGGCCTCCCCACTTCTTCCGTGACCCCCGGGGACTCACCGGGCACCGTGAAGTCCTGAGTGTAGATGATGTCGTCCTCAATGTCGAAGAGCTCGTCATCCGCAGCGTCGGCACAGCCGTGCAAGTCCTCCAGGTAGGGCACCACTGTCATGCCGCGCCACCGGTCCTTGCAGTCCGCACTCGGCGGGATGGGTACCGGCTCCTCGGCCGGCGGGTGCTTCTTCCGGAACCAGCTACGGAAGCCGGCAGGTCAGGGCAGCCGGAGGCTTGCCTGGCTTACCACGTGGGCCCACCCCCAATTCCCGCTGAGAACTACGCGGGGTGGGGGAGGGAGAAGGGGCCCAACGGGAGAGACTGAGCCAGCAAGACCCCCGCAGCCCTGACCTCCCCCTCCCCTGCCCCCACTCGCTCTCACCACATGGGCCCCCAAGTGGGGGAGCCCCACGGGGACTCACCTGTGCTGCCGGATCTGCTGTATGGAAAACCGCTTGGCCGGCTCGTATTCCAGCATCCCTGCCGGGGAGACCAGCGGTGGGTGCAGGGGCCAGCACGGGCAGAGGGCCCTCCCCTGCCTGGGAGAGGTGGGGACGCCCGTGGGTGCCCGTACAGGGGAGGGGGTGGCGTGAGTGAACGGAGCCCCCTCCCCCACAGGCCTGGCCTCTACAGCCGGGCGCCCAGCATGGGGGCAGATGCTAAGCCCCCAGCTGAACGGAGAAGGACACAACTGGGGCCGTCTCCCTGTTTTGACACGAGGGGCTGCCCGGCAGACACTGCAAAGCCAGGTTGGGAGGACCAAGACCAGAAAAGGCTGGGACGCAGGACGGACAGCCCACCCCAGTGACCCTGAACCTGTCCACACGCCCTAAGGAGACAAAGCACATGGCTCGCCCCTGCTGGTGCCCACCAGCTTTGGCCAGCAAAGCCTGTGACTGGCCATTCTAGCCAGGACACCAAAGCCCCCCGAGGCGGCAGCAGGAGAACCGGAGGCCTCGAGGGCAACACACCATATGTAGACACTGGTGTGAGGGCCTTTTGCCCGGCACCCGGACACTCAGAAGGGGCAAGGCTGACCTGCAGGCTGGGCTGGCCCGAAGCAGCAAAGGGCAGCACCCCCCTCCGCAGGGCTGCAGGGGGCCCAGGGCCCGAGATCCCCAGCCCCCACCATGCTCAAGTGCCCACCCCCTTCCCCACAGGAGGACCGACCGTGACGCAGAGAGGGGGATGGGGGCAGCAGGGCTCTGCACACCACCTCTTGGAGGTGCCTTTGTTCTCAGGAAACGAGAGGCCATTTCAGAAGCTGGGGCTCAAGAGAGCTGAGTGTCTGAGTGGTGTGAGAGAGGAGGAAAGGTCAGGGTTGTGGGCTCGCTGCAGGAGGGCAGGGCCAGCGCGGTGTTCCAGAGACTCACGGGGGAGGCGGCTCAACAGCCCAGCGGCCGGGAGGAGCCTGCATGCGGAGTGCAGTGCAAAGGCCCCGAGGCAGGCCTGGGCGGAGGAGGCGAGAATGGGACACCCGGCCTGGATCTGGGGACAGGGACACAGGTGCCCTCTGCCATCTCGTCGGCCCCTCTTGGGGCTGTTTTGAGCGTTTATGAGAGCGAGGGTGGCAACAGATCATCATCTGTGTCACTGGAGCAAAGAAAGCTCCGTACAGAGGAAACTCCAACCCATCAGCCCCTGGCGAGGGAAGGAGAGT
Organism: Phocoena phocoena; assembly: GCF_963924675.1. Classification (NCBI taxonomy): domain Eukaryota; kingdom Metazoa; phylum Chordata; class Mammalia; order Artiodactyla; family Phocoenidae; genus Phocoena; species Phocoena phocoena. Next base: position 172,759,085 of record NC_089221.1, read on the forward strand.
CCGAAACAACAGCTCACCGCCTGCAACAGCCCTCGGCCCTCAGCGGAGCTGGAGGAGGCCAGGGGGCACGCTCCGGGCACCCCCAAGGACGGGGCCCACGAGCTGCTAAGGAGCGCTCAGGTGGGGAGGGCTGGGACTGAGCCAGCCGGGCCACCGCCTCCCGCTTGCTGGCTCCTCCCACATTCCAAGAAGACCCCAGGCAGGCGGTATGCCCACCCCTCTGAGGGTCCTGGGGCAGCTGGCAATGCAGGCCTGGACTGCGGGGGAGGGGGGGGGCGCAGAGCACTGGGAACGCGGCCGCCCAGCTTCATTTCACCTTCACTAACAAGCCAAAGAACCGGCGAGACTCAGTCATCAGAAAGCTCAGGCGCCACGCAGGACTGTGAAGATCCTCTTGGCTGTGCATCACACGAAGGCCGGGCACTGGCCCAGCGTCCAGCACAAGCCGAGGGTCAGGTCAGTTACACAGAGCCCGGGGACTGTGGGCAGGGAACCTAGGACGGTGCCGGTCACACAGGGCGATACCCTGCATGTGCTGCGTCATCAAAACTAACTTCAGGCAAGCCCCAGGATGCTGCTGTGGCTCCCACCCATCCACACCTAGACAAGCCCCTGCCATACACAGACAGCGCCACCTGCTGTACGGGCCGGGAACTGCAGCAGGAAGAGGCCCCCGCAGGAGACCCCCACTCAGCAGGCGGACTGGGGTCCCCGCTGCTACTTGACTGTAGGGATGGGGGATCAGAACAGGGTGGAACGAAGGCCCAGGGCAGGCAGTGGAGCCCAGAGGAGCCAGCGGCCCCTCGCAGGCGCCCCCGCGCCCACCGCTCTCCACACCCGACTAGGCTCTGCACCACCCCGCCCTGCCCCATGTCAGGGAACTGCACAGAGAAGGACCGGCCCACGGGAAACCCACGGGGGCCCCAGTACCCGCCGCCAGCCCACCCACCCCTACAGCCCAGCCTCCTGCCTCGAGGGCCTCACCTTTGAGCAGGTCTGAGAGTGGGGGGCCGCAATCCCCCGGGATGGTGTAGTCCCCCTTCCCGATGTTCTCAAACAGCTTGTAGATATTGTCCCCCTCGAACGGGTACAGGCCTGTCGTGATGTTGTAGCTGCGGCCCCGGGAAGGACAGACCAGTCAGGAGGGCCTGCCTCGCGCCCCAGCCTGGAGCCAGCCTGGTCCCGAACCTTAACCACCCCCACCTGTGGGGACTTGGACTTGGTGAGGAGAATGTTCTGGAACACATAGTGGTGGCGGCTCACTAGGAAGATATGGAAAGCCACCGGATGGCACGCTCTGACATGGTGGGTCAACGGTATATGAGTCAGCTCTCAGTAACATGAAACGGGACACCCACGCCACCAGCTGCGCGCACAGGGGGCTGCAGCATGAACTCGCCTCGGGCAGGGGAGGCTTCCAGAGAACACAGGCCCACTCGGTGCCGCCTGAGCTCATGGAGGAACAGATGACCACGTGGCGGCGTCTGGGTCGGGGGTTCACAGCGGTGGGCCGAGCATCGCCGGCGACTCATGGTGTCTGAGAATTCTCAGCCCCAGGAGTCAGGACAGAAACACCCACCCAACAGCGACTGTGGCCGGTGTGGGAAGCAGCGCAGGTGGAGACCAGCACAAGCCCAAGGTGGGCGGGGGCCAGGAGGACAGCCAGTCCCAGTGCCTGTCCCACCACCCATGGGGGCTCCTGACCCTGGCTCTGTGGCCTTCACAGACTCTAGGGGGCGGCAGCAGCCGGGGGACCTGCCAGGAGGGGCAGGTCAGGGAAGCCTGGGGCTCAGACGGGGTACCTGGGGCCAGGCGGGGTGAGGGAGGACCCCTGGGGTGGAGGGACCCAGGCCCAGGGGCACTTACAGTGTGACGCCAGCTGACCAGATGTCCACCTTGAAGCCAGAGAAGGTGTCCAGGCCATTGGCGATCTCGGGCGGCTGGAACGCGGGGGAACCCTGGCTCGTCCGGCACGTGTCGTCCTCGGCAAACGGGTGCAGGGCCTGTAGCAGCACCAGACAGCCCTCAGGGAGCGGCCCTCGGTGGGGCCGGGACCCCACCCCGGGTCCGGTTTGGGGGTGGGGGGCACCTACCTCGGCCACGCCCAGGTCGGAGATCTTGAGCGTGCCACCCGTGGTGAGCAGCAGGTTGCCGGGCTTGATGTCCTTGTGCACGATGCCCTGGCTGTGCAGGTACTCCAGGCCGTCCACCAGCTGGCAGAAGTACCTGCAGGGCACAACCTCTGTGACCCACCGCACCAAGAGGCGCGGCCCCACCTGTCGGGAACCTCAGCTGCCTGGAACGGCTGCCTGCAGCGACCCAGCGGAACCAAGGATGGGAGGCCGAGGCTCAGGGGCCGTCGGTGCCGGGCAGCCCATCAGGGAACCAGAGGGCCAGTGGCTGGGCTGAGCCACTCCTGGGCCCCCGCTGCAGTAGCTCCCACCACGGGCACCTGCCCCAGCTGCTCCCCCAGCCTGGGCAGCCCACGGGCCCTGCTATCACCCCAACCTCTGTGGCCTGGATACAGCCCTGCTGCCCCCCCGTCCCCCCTGGGGCCAGGGACCCAGGCCAACCCACTGACCCCTCACGCCACAGGCCAGCTGGTCCTACAGCAATTGGGTGTTAGGGGTTGACTGCCCAGGAGAACTAGCCAGCCGGGGCAGTACAGGCCGCTGTCAGCAGCTTCCCAAGCACAGGAGGCCCCAAAGCCTCAGTGGCGGCCACAGTGGGGCAGGGAGGTGCATAGAGAGGAGCTTGTCGGGCTGCGGGACTGCAAACTGAGCCCCAAAGCCCTGAGTTTTGAAACACACTTGAGCTTTCATTTCACTGATGATCAGAATTAAGTTGTTCGAACGCTTGGACCCGTGAGTGACTGGGCGGGGGCGGAGGGGGCAGCAGTGGGGTCCGCACGCTCACCCGTGGGCCTGGCACACGGGGAAGCGCTTCTCGGGCACGCTGTCCAGCATCTCCTGCATGCCGCACACGCAGTACTCCATCACCATATACGTGCAGCAGCGGCAGTGCTAAGGAAAGCACACTCAGCCAAGACCCTGCCCCAGATGGGCCGTCCCCAGGGAACAGACAGAGGCTAGGGCGTGAAAGCTGAACTAGTGCAGTGAGCTGGAGACCCCAGAGGGATCACAGGTGCCGCAGGAAGCCCCCCGGTCATTCCACACCCCGAGGAGGAGCTCAAGCCCCAGCCCTGGCCCCCAAAGGAGCGAGGGAGGGGCGTGTTGGCCCTGTGGAGAGAAGGCCTGAGCAGGGGCAGGAGGCCAGGGAGAGACGAGGGCAGCACAGGGGTGGGGCTGCGGAGCAGGGGTGGGGAGCCCAGGGCCAGGCTGAAGCCCCCCAGCCGCATCTACACCGTGGAGGGGCAGCCCTGCGACTAGGATGGAGAGGACCCCCATCACCCTGCATCCAGCGAGTCAGTGACAGGCCCCTCTGCGACACAGGCCCCTCAGCAGGCCCCCGGGCCCCTATACCCTGCTTCTCGGAGCTGTAGTCCAGGAGTAAAGGGCGAAGGCCGAGGACACTCCCAGTATACCATTGCCGCGGTGACACACTCCCCATCCCTTCCCCCATGCATCCGCCACAGGCCAGGGCACACAGCCCCCCAAACAGAAGCCAGGAAAGCGTCCCGCTCCAGGGACCAGGCTGACAGCAGGGCCCCAGCTCCACATGAGAACAGGAGGTCTAAGCAGAGAACCAGCCTGCATCCTGCAGCGCCCCCCGTGGGCACTCACTGGAGAGGGGCCCCGGCCCCAAGGTCGGCAGCGCTCAGGGAACACCTGGCACCCCGAGCCCCAAAAGGATATATCTTCTGCTTCTCCTCGTTGTACAGCACGTCCACCAGCTGGATGACGTTTTTGTGCCGTAACCTCCTCAGCAGCTGGATTTCCCTGAAGACAGAGGACGGAGGCGTCAGCCAAGCCCCGCGGCCCGGCAGTGCCGCCAGCCCCCAGGAACCGTGCAGAGGGCAGCACTGGAGTGAGCAGCTCCACACAGGGGCAGCTAGTCCTGGGCATGTCCTCGAGCCCAGCAACACGACCAGGCCCCGTACCCGCATTTTAACTGAAGACGCACAGAGACCACAGCGAAGGCCGCTAGGGGACAGCAGGAGAGCACGCGGGAGTTGGGGCTCCAGCCAGGTCCCCGCATCCCCCCACCCACTCCTCCCTCTGGAACTGAAGCCCAGGCTCCCCGCCGCTGTCAGGGCAGCTCCACGAGGACTCCCTACAGGAGCTGGGGGCGGCGGGGGGGGCCGGGCAGCTCCACGGAAGGTTGAACAGTCACCAACTGACCCAGCACCTCCAATCAGGGCACGTGCCCGGGAGGACCAAGAGCACGGCGACCCGGTCACACGCGCTCATGGCAGCACCGTCCACGGGAGCCCAAGGGCGGATACAACTCCACACATGGGAACATCACTCAACCCTGAGAAGGGGTGAAAGCCCTGACACTCGCTACAGCGTGGACGGACACTGAGAACACGATGCTCAGTGAGAGAAGCCAGACACAGAAGGACACACAGTGTGTGAGTCCATTGATGGGAAACGTCCAGAACAGGCCAGTCTACAGACAGAGAGTGGGTTCCTGGTTGTCAGGGACTGGGGATGGGATGCGGTGACTGCTGATGAGGACAGGACTTCCTTTTGGGGTAACGGAATGTTCTGGAACTAGACAAAGATGAGAGTTGCTATGAAGATACTAAATGTCACCGAGTCGCATGGTATGTGAATAATACGTCAATAAAGATTTTTTAAAGTCCTCACCGGGAAGCCCAACCATGAAACATAAGACCAGCCGGGCAGGTGAGGGGTCCCCAACGTCATGAGACCCGAGGCGCATGCCTCCCACTGTCCACATTCCATGAAGAGGTCGCCTATTCCAGGAGGCCGTTCCTGACCACACCCCACCCTCGCACACCAGCGCGGATCCTGTGCTTTCGACACCACCCACCCTCCCAAGCGTAGGTCCTCCTCCCATGCAGATTCCCCGGCCCAGCACTCATGCAGCCTCTGAAGGGAGGATGCCCCGGAAACAGCATTTCTGTGTAGCACCCACTCCCCAGACCCATAGCACAGGAGGCCACCGACTTGCTGGCGGAAACACAGCTTTACAGCTGCTTCCCGTGAGCTCACTGCCTGCCTGCCCCCCACCCCACTCCCACCCTCACCAGAGGGTTGCGGGGCACAGCAGTAACTCTGCCCTCATTCCCCCCATCATTCCGCGCTTACCCCTAACCACCTGACCTCTGAGGTCCGGGATGCTGCACACATTTCAATCCACACCTGAGTGGGAGGGAGGGGAGGAGACTCACAGACTTTGGGGTCACCCTGGTTTACACCACCTGACCTTTGGGATTTAGCCTGGTGTCCAGTGTGAACAGGGATCACACTCAATTTTCCCCCAAATAAATGACACACAGTAGCTCCACCTCAGCACTGTGACGTTGGGGTGTCCTGGGCTCTATGGGGTGTGGAGCAGCATCTGACCTCCACCCCTTTGATGCCAGGAGCCCCCCTCCCTCATCGTGACAACCACAGATGTCCCCAGGTATCGCCAGGTATCCCTGGGGGCAAGACAGCCCAGGTTAGAGTCCTGCTATAAAGGACCAGGAACGTCCTGGGGTGTGGGGAGCAGACTCTGTACCGCCCCTTCTGGCCTGTGAGCCCCTCCTGACCTCTGGCAAGTGCTCCCTGAACCTTCCCACCTCGGGCCCCAGTGCTGGTCCCCCAGATCCCACTCACTCACTCAGTCCTGCAATGGACGGGCCTTACCAGGCCCCTGTGGGTCAGGCCCCGGTCAGGTGGGTGCCCTGTCCGTGGGGGCTTGGGTGCACCTCTGACGCTCCGGGTCCACCACCACTTACCAGGGAGCAGCGCTGTGCCCCCAGGCGTCCTTCCCGCTCTCGCCCAGACCACCCCACAGCTCTGACTCCCAGCCTTGCTTGCTGCCAGCTCTCCGGGGCCAGAGCTCGGCTCTGGGGACTCAAGGACCCTCCCCCGTGGGCAAGTCCCCTCCCTTTCTGACAGTCGAGGGCTGGTGGCTGCCCCGGGCCACACGGCACAGCAGCCTTTGTCATGACAGTGGTGACCAGGCCTTTGGGGTCCCTGCCAGGACTGAGTACAGAACTCCTCGCAGGGGTCCCAGGGGCAGGGGTTCCAGGGGCAGGTGCAGAGCCAGCTCCCCTCAGAGACCAGTGTTTGGCACCTGCCGTCCACCCAGCCAGCCAAGTACCCGCTGAGCTACCTGGCCAGAGCCGCCGTGGGGTCTGAGGCCCAGAAGGGAAGGGTGTCACATGGGGAGCAAGCTGTCACGAGCTACAAGCTGGGGGGGGCTGAGGGAGGGCCCAGCGCAGACTCTGACCCTGTGCCAGCCTCCCCAGGAAGCTGGCTCCGGGCACTCTCCCTCTCGTCTCCATCCAGAGGCGCTGCAGGGGCTAACTAAACCGCACGTGTGGACACCAGAAGGCCCTTCGTACCTGGAGCCAACACGTGGCCACCACCTGGAGCGCTTACAGCCAGGCTTCAAGCAGCGTCTGCCGACCCAAGTGTGGGAACCCGCCTGAACGCAGACACAGGCTGCCAAAAACACACGTGGCAGCTCCGGGAGGGGGGCCCGCGGCTAGTCCAGGGGCCCCGGGGAGCTCACCCCAGGCCTTCCAAAGCGAGGACAAGCCCCACGGCTCTGCCTTCTGTGCCGTGAGATACCTGGGCCTGGAACCATCTTCCGGGCCGCGCCTCCCCATCCGCCCACTGCCTTTGGGGCAAACTTCTGTGCGGGAGGAGGCGGACGGCAGCACCCCTCCCTCCACTATTAAACAGCTCACCCCCTACTCTGACGCCGACAAAGCCAGCCCTGAAGGGAGGTCCCCGCGCTGTGGGTGCATCGAGCGCTCATGTGGGCAGTTAACCGTGATGGAAACCTCCTGGAGGAAAATGTGTAAGTTCCAGTATGGATACCAGAGAAGTGGCTACAGTGTCCAGCTCCTCCGAAAGAGGAGAACCACACCCACAGGCGGCATGGAGATGTGCGCTCCGAGCGGGTAAAAGGGGCGTGCAGGAGGACCCCCGAGACATTCACTGCAGAGACCCGGCCAGGGAGGAGCTGCTATACCTTCTCTGAGTTCTCCGTCTCCTACAAGGCACACCACTGACTGGAAAAATAGAAAAGCAGTATTTAAAGAAAGAGGAAAAGCCAGGCGCTCAGCCAGGATGCAGGAAGTAAAGTGACAGGAAGCCGAGCCTTCCGGCCTGGCCGCAGCTGCTCAGGGCGGGTGTCACAGGGACCTGCCTGCAGGGCCGCCTGAGCAGAGCGGACGCTGGGGATGGACTCGCTGACTACCCAGGAGGGAAACGGAAGAGCCCCTGGAGCTCACAGAGGAATGCAAAGGAGCTGCCACTACGGTCGCCCATCCCACAGCCGCCGGGGAGGCACCCACCTCATTCCCTCCAGACAGGGATGGTGACAGGCATGGGTCCACAGACAGCAGGGGAGGGGACGATGGCAGCTCTGGACGAGGGACACTGAGCAAGACCCCCCCTCACCCCTTGGCCTCTCTGCTGATGCTTCTAATCATATGGCAAGAGGCCATCGGGGATCTGGGAGAGAGACTAAAATGAGGAGGAATTCACTAAAAGTGAAGTTCAACACAAACACTCGCTCACGCAGCTTCCCAGAAGCACAATTCCTAACGGGCACCAAGTGGGGACAACCCGAATGTCCACTGACAGTTGAGTGGATACACCACGTCCCTCCACACCCACGAACATCACCGGAAAAGGGGTGAAGCCCTGACACTCACTACCACGTGGATGGACCCTGAGAACACGATGCTCAGTGAGAGAAGCCAGACACAGAAGGACCCACGGTGTGTGATTCCACTGGTGGGAAACGTCCAGAGCAGGTAGATCCATAGAGACAGGGAGTGGGTTCCTGGCTGTCAGGGGCTGGGGGAGTGAATGCTGATGGGGGCGGGGTTCCTGTTGAGGGGATGGGAGGGATGTCCTGGAATTAGAGGTTATGGTCGCACTCTCTGCAAATACTAAATGACACCGAGTTACCCGCTAATAGTTGAATTTTACGTCACGTAAATCATGTCTCATTAAAGCCGTTAAAAGAACAAATCGCCGTGCAGCACGAGGTCAACATGGGATAAAGGGCAGCTTTGCTGTGATTCCCAACACACTCCTGAGTGAGGAGCCAGGGTCCCCCCCCACCCCCTGCGCCACAGCCTGGGGTGTGTCCCAACAGCCCCTGAGCTCCCACTGCACCTCACAGTCACCCACCTTGTCCAGGGAAGGACCAGACAGGGAGGCCGCGAGGACGTTCAGTGTGGGGCGCCTCAGTGGAGCAGCTGTGCCCTATCGCTGCCAGCCTGGCCTCAAGGCAGAACCCTTCCCAATGGGGGGTGGGGGGCAGGTGCCCCAGCAGATGCCAGGACCTGGCAGAGGCCACTCAGGACGGGAACAAAGGCCAGGAAGTCCAGGCTCTGCTGCACGTGCTAAAATCCCAACCACTCACCCCCCAGGTTTAAGTACCTGCCGGTCGCTACTGGCCTGGCCGAGGGAGGCCCAGCCTAGAGACTGGCGTCGGCCTGCTGGGCCCCAGCCACACGGGCAGGGACGCCGATGAAGGAGGCTGGCAGGGCCGCGAGCCGCCCAGCGCCGGCCCCGCACGGCTAAGTGCCCGCACCCCGCATACACTGGGTACAGACCCTGACCTGCCCTCACACAGACGGGCCGTGGGGCACACAGACTGCCCTGGCCACTGTACGCTTCTAAACAGCTGATGAAAACCCACAAAGAACAGTATCTTGGGACAGGTGAGAATCCCGTGAGCGGGGCCCATCTGCCACCCAACTTCCCCGGGGGGTTGCGTCAGAGGGGCGTGTGCCCACCGTCTGTATGGGTGCGAAACCCCACGGCTGCCCCCAGCCAGGGAGGCGCCAGCGCGGCTTCTGCTGCCAACCGGGAAAGCAAGCAGGTACAACTTACTGTTGAAAATGATCTTTAGAGGAGTTTAATTTTTCATTAAAAAGTGCTTGGATAGGTAACGAAAACATGGTAAGAAAGGCTCAAAGGGAGTGTGGCAAAGGCATTAGTATTAACACGATGAGTAATTTCTGTTTTACTTCTTGGTGGTTTTCAGAACTTTCGTTTTACAATAAGAGCACATTAGTCTTTGTGAGCAAGAGGGGGACAAGCACAGACCCACAGCAGCCCTCCTGGGAGGAGCCACAAGGGGGGAGGACCTCCTTTAACACAAAGTGCATTCTTTAAGGAAAAGCTTCCCATCCCAACTGGAGCTGGAGGACTCCTGAGGCTTGTCTGGAAAATTCTGGATGCTTCACTCCAAGAGAAGAGTCTGGAGTTGAGTTCATTAAGTCTCTCCAAGACAAAGGAGCCTTTTTTCCCTGCAGCCGCCTGGCGGCAAGGCTGACCCAGAAGCCTGGATCTCTGGGCCAGGGAGTGGACACCCAGCCCTTGCTTGAGCCCAGGGCCTCACCTCCTCCAGCCTCCAACCCGGGGCACTCTGTCAAGACTCAGAACAAGGGGACAGGGTGCCTCCGAGCAGGGCGCGCCCCCTCACAGCGCCCAAGGAAGGAGGCGCAGTGGGTTTTAACCCGCAGCCGCATACCCAGCAAGTCCTCACGCCACACGCTGCAGACGGGAGACGAACGCACGGGGCCAGCGCTGCGCTCCAAGGGGCCTCAGAGAGGTGAAGACCTGCGCTTCTAGGGCTAAGCTGGAGGAACCTGCCCAGGCCCTGCAGCTGTGACACCTCGTGTTGACTGCCAGGCCGGCTGTGGACCGCCAACCACTCTGCCTCCTGGGCCTCAGTTTCCCCTCCGGTTCTTCGGATGGACACTGTGTCTCCACAGCTCCTGGGACCATGGCTGACCGCTCAGGAAACGAGGACTGGGAGCCAGCAGGCTGTGACCCTCCAGTGGGGCAGCAGAGCGCGAGGGTACGCTTCGGGTGGTGAACGAACGTCCCCTAACTTGACCTTGAGCATGTGCATTTGCATGTGGGGAGGGCCTTTATCATGTGTACATCACGCTTTGGCAGAAGTGGGCGCTCGACACCTCCATCGCGTCTGCGGATGGGCTGGGACCCACTCAGCTCTGCTGCCCCCAGTCCACGCCCCTGGATGCGTGCACTCCCTGAAGCCCCAGGGATGGCCAGCAGGGTGGGCTTGGGCGACTCTAGCCAGACAGATCAGTTGGGGCTGGAAAGCAGCCTGGCCCCTTGGGGACGGGCTCTGGGAACCCCTCCTACCTCGGGGTGCTACTCCCAAGAGGCTGGGGCCTGGGGTGCCAAAGCAGCCCAGCATAAAGCACCGGCACCAGAACACCTCCACGGACCCAGGCTGACCTCAGGCGGAGGGAGGGTGCATCCAGTCTGCAAGAGCACAGCACCGTGTTCCCTGGACAGATCCAGAGATGAAGCCTAAGAGGAGCCAGGAGGACGAGGACCAGCCCTGGAGAGCGGGGGGGCGGTGCCCAACCTGGAGCAACGGCCAACTGGCATCCCGAGGGCCACGTCTCCCCCACACGCTTCTGCCTTAATGAGAAAATGTGACTTAGAAACAGGGAGTGGGGATCTGATCAGAGGCGTGGCCTCGCTTGGCCCACAGGAGGGCATCTGCTGTCCCCTGGCCTGTCTCCCCAGGACACCGGTGGCCCCTGCCCCACCCCCACCCTGCAGGTAAGAGACGGGCACAGAGAACTGAACAACTGGCCCTGGGGCACCTGGCCCCACCTTCGCTGGGGGTCCATAGCTGGGGCACTGACCACAGCCAATCAGGTCTCAGCACCCTGCTCCCCGACTTGACCACCCTAGGCAGCCCAGAGCAGGCGAAAACAGCTGGGCAGCGCGCTGTCACACTACATGAGAGCAGGGGGGCCAGGAGGAGGGAATGAAAGTGGATCTGGGAGCAGCACTCCCAGTACCGGCCAAGGTCACCAGCCAGTCCCGCTGCCGCCTGGCCCGTGAGATAAACCCCTCGGCTCGGGCAGGGCAGCAGCGATAAGGAGGGGTGGCCCCTCCTGAAACCAGCAAGAGGGATGGAGGCAGGGCTCCCACTGTCCTGGCGGCGGTGGGGTCTGCACACAGACCCCACCATCTCTGGGATGTCAAGGGGCAGACGGGTGCCTGAAAAAATACGTGAAAAAGTTTGCGGGGTCACAAGTCGACCCCCTTCTCAGGAGTCACCGGGCCTGCGAATCGCCGAAGTGTCCTGTGTCACATCCCAGGAAAGTGAGAAAGGGCGAAGTTCCCCCCTGCTGACTGATAAGCCGGTGCAAACAATTATTTTTGGCAAGCGCACGGTCCCCCTCCAACAGGATAAACAAACCGCGTGTCCCCTGCCCTACTAAGAGACGCGCGCTGCGCGGAAACCTGCCGGCGGCGGGCAGGCCCCTTTCCGATCCCAACTGCTCTCAGCCAAACCAACGCCGGCCGCTTCCGCCGGGCACCTCAGCCCTCCGGACAGCCGGGAGGGCAGAGGGGGTGAGGGGCGCCCCCTTCCGAGGAGGGTTCCGCATCGGCCGAGAGCACAGGACGCCCAACCGCAACAAGCTAGCCTGACTTCACCAAAGTACCCTAGCGAGTTGCCCACGACCTTCCCCGGCTGGTCGGCTCGGGTGCTTAAGGAAAGAGAGGACGAAAAGAAGAAAGCGAGAAATGGAGGGAGAAGAAAGGGAGAAAAGGAGGAAGGAGGGGGCCGCCCAGCGGGCCGCGCCCCCACCCAGGAAGCCCGCACTTACTTCTTTACGTTGGCCTCCCCGTTGGGGATCCTCCGCAACTTCTTCTTCTTGAGAATTTTAACGGCTCTCCGGCACAGCGTCTCTGAGTCCAGTACCTCCTTCACCTTGCCGTACGACCCCTCCCCCAGCAGGTCCCCCATCAGGTACTTGCCGATGAGCTTGGCCCGCTTGCGGCGGGGCTGGTAGATGACCTCGGTGGAGTCGATGCGGTGGATGAACGTGTCCATCCCCACCGACATCAGCTCGCCCTCTGTAAACATGCCCAGCTGCTGCGGGTCCGCCACCTCCATCCTAGACCCCAGGCCTCCGACTCCCGCCGGCGGTCCCTTATCCCCTTTCTGAGCTTCGCGGTGGACGGTTCTTCCGTTTGTCACCCCCCCCCACAAATTCCCTTCTTCAAAAATAAAAGTCAACAAAATCTCAAAAAAAGGAAAAAAAAAAAAAAGGAAAACCCTTCTTGGAAAAGAAACGATTGTACTGAACGTGAGTTCAAGAGGCGCGCCTGGTCCAGAGCCCGGGCAACCGGGCGTGCGCAGCGTCCCAAGTTTGGGGGCCGCCCGGCCTCGCAGCTTCGAGGCGGGCCGGCGCGTCCACGGGGGCCCTCGAGAGGCCGGTGGGGCCGGGAAGTGCTAGGTCATTCTCCAGGGACTTTAGACCCTCGAACGAACACGGACGCGGCAGGGTCGAGTCTTCTCCGCGCCGTCCATTACCAGCGGCCCATGGCGCGCGCCGGGGGCCCCGCACAGGCCGGCCCCGGGGCCCCCAGAGCTGGGCAGGCGAGCTTAGCCGGGGGCCGGGCGCGCCTCTCGGGGGCGTCTCCCGCCGGCCTCGCCGTCCGGGGAGCACAAGACGCCGGCAGGTGCGTGTCCTGAGCGCGCGGGGCACCTCCGTCCGGCCCAGCCGGCTCCCGCCAGCGCCGGGGCTGCCCGGGGCCCGTCGGCCGCAGGGAACAAGCCCCGTCCGAGCCGCCCACTGCCCGGGCGCCCGCACACCGGCCCGGGACCCCGAGCGGCCGCGCGGGCCCGGCGGGCGCCCCTCCCCAAACGGCAGCCCGCGCTCGCTCTCCGCCCGAACGCCGTCGGCCGCGGGCCGCGGGCCGCGCGGGGCTCCGGGCGGCCGAGGAGGCGCAGGCCGCAGGCCCCGGGCCGGGGTTCCGGAGGCCGCCGGAGCCCGGGCGGCGCGTCCCCCGCCGCGGCCGCCGCGCGCGTGGAGCAGGCGGGGCGGCGCGGGGACCCAGCCCATGCAAGGCGGCCGCACTGCCGGCCGGCACCCGCCGCCGCTGCCGCCGCGCCCCGCCTCACTCGCGGGGGCCCCGGGCCGCCTCCCCCTTCCGCGCCCGACACGCCGCCGCCATCTTGTTTACCTCCTCCCCCGCCCTGGGCCGCCGCGCTGCCGCACGCCCGCCGCGGGCCCGCCCCTCGCGGCACCGACGTGCACGCCCGTTGGCCGAACCGGCCTGCCCCGCCCCCTAAGCGAGCCCCGCCGCCGCCCCCCATTGGGCCGTTTGGACCCAGGCGGGCGCCCTAGCGGGGATTGGCTGGAGCCCGGCCCCGCCCCAGGGGTGGATACTCCTTGATCACTGGTCCGCGGGGGCGACCGTCAATGGGAGGGGGCGGGAAACAGGCGTGCGGAGGCGAGGCCACAACGCTGACCTGGGAGGGGTTGGGGCCTGGGAGGTGGAGGTCGCTAGTGCCAACGGCGTCCTCGGAACCGGCAGGGTCGGAGCGCAGCCCTCGCGGCCGGGACGCGGCTCGGGGACCCTGGTGGGTGCCTACCAGGTCCTCTCCCCCGAAACCCCGTTTGAGACTAGGTCAAGGGTCAAAAAGTAGCCGAAAGTGGCCAATTCGAGGCAAAAAGCCTTTAAGAATCTCTCGGCCCAGATCGGGAGAGAGGTGCGCTGGGCGGAGTCTGCCCAAAGAAACTCACGGGCTAAAATTCAGAACCCAGCTGGGATGGTGCCAGCAAAGTGCTTTGGATGAAAAACAAACAGTTGGCAAAATACTACGCCTTAATGAAACTGAAAATACCTCCAGGCCTGTGTTGTTTTTTTTTTTTTTTTTTTACCTTTCTGTTTTTTATCACTAGATTCTTACTTTGCCGGAACAAACTGCTTGTCTTGAGTGGAAACGTTGGGAGCTGACACCATCGGATTTGAGCTCCAGGTTGGTGGTTCTGAGCCTGACACCTGTGAACTACCTAAACCTATGTGCAAAATTGAGTGTGCCCATGTGCTTGTTCTTGGGGACATCCGTGAGTTTCATCAGATTCTCAAATGACCCACAGAAGAGGGATTGCTGTGGCTTTGGGGGTGGGGGCCACAAGTCACACCAACATACCAACAAGTCCTAATCAGAACACATGGATTAGCCCGAGATTTCTAAATCATAAAGATCAGAGCAGAAACCACTGAAACACAATAGAAAAAGAATAACGAAAATTGATGAAGCCAAAAGATCGGTCTTTGAAAAGATCAAAACAATTGATAAAACTCTAGCCAGACTGACCAAGAAAAAAGGATGACCTGTATCAGGAATTAAAGAGGGGGTATCACTACAGACCCTGCAGATATTACAAGGATTAGATATAGGAACAACTCTATGCCCATAAAGTCAACATGGAATGGACCGACACCTGAAAAGGCACTAAAATGAAAGCTTACTCAAGAAGAAATAGATAATTTACATCATTTTATATCTATTAGAGAAATTAAATCTGTAGAGAAAAACCTTTCTTATTTTGGCTGCACAGCTTGTAGGATCTTAGTTCCCCCATCAGGGATTGAACCCAGGCCCATAGCAGTGAAAGCACAGAGTCCTAACCACTGGACTGCCAGAGAATTCCTGGGAAAGACCTTTGAACAAAGACAATTAAGGCCCAGATGGTTTCATTCGTGAATGTCCATCACACATTTTGGGAAGAAATAACATTGGTTTCAAACAATCTCTTCCAGAAAACTGAAGAAGAAGAAACATTGCCCAACTCCAATTCCTTTTGGTATTTTCTACGTTTTTGACTGCTGGCTTACGCCCAAATTTCTTGGAATCTGGGGTATTTGATAATTTTGGCATCTGTAGGCCTCACTCTTCTTCACTCCACCCCTCTCCTGATGTTCAGGACACATGGAAGGGACTCGGGAAATGTTTGGTGACCATTGCAGAAAGAATCCATGAAGGTGCATCTCAGTTCAGACGCCACCTTTTCCACTTCCACTGCTGGGAGCCCAGGTTCGATCCCTGGTCAGGGATCCCACAAGCTGTGTGGCACAGCAAAAAAATTAATTAATTAAATTCTATTAGGTTAACCACTTCATACCCACTAGGATGACTATGGTCAAAAAAAAAAAAAAAAGAAAGGATGATAACAAGTATTGGCAAGGATGTGGACAAACTGGAACTTTCATATAGTTGGTGCAGCCACTTTGGAAAAAAAGTTGAAAGTTTGACATTGAGTGACCACGTGGCCCAGTAATTCCACTCCTAGGTGTCTGCCCAAGAGAAATGGAAGCATATGTCCACACAAAAACTTGTACACAGATACTTGCAGGAGCATGATTCACAGTAGTCCAAAAGTGGAAACAACTCAAATGTCCATCAACAGATGACAGATAGACAGAATATGACATATCCACACACTGGAATAATATTCAGCCATGAAAAGGAATGAGTCATTGACACACATGGATGAACTTGAAAACACGGTGCTCAGTGAGAGAAGCCAGACACAGAAGGCCACCCAGTGTGATTCTGTTGATGGGAAACATCCAAAACAGGCAAATCTGCAGAGACAGAGAGTGGATTCATGGTTGTCAAGGGCTGGGGGAGGGGCTGGGGGTGTTTGACTGCTGATGAGGACGGGGTTTCCTTTCCAGGTGATAGAATGTTCTAGAATCCTCCTTCCACCCTCCTTACAGGTGACTGAGGTTTGCAGAGGCGAAGCCCCCGACCAGGTGCCTGGTGGAGCGGGCACTCACATCTCAGTGCCCAGCCTGGGAGCCCCCAGGAGCCCAGTAAGAATTCTAGCCTCATCCTCTGCGGGTGATGCAGGCCTTGGAGCTGCCCAGCTGTCGTGCTTATGTAAGGTTCATAGCAAGCATCAAACCCAAGCCAGGCTAGCACAGAGCCAGTTTTGGGGGACCTTCCCAAGCACGATGAGGTTGAGACCCCTGTGAGGGCTGCTCTAAGCCTCAGCTGCGGAGCTGGTGTGGGGGGAGGCGGGGTGGGGGGTGGTGGAGTGCTGGGGGTGTTCCTGGCTTCTCCTATACCATTTCTCTGAGTGGGGGAGTAACAATACCGTATGTCATCAAATATAAGAGCCATGGGAAGTGAGATATACTTTTACTTTATGAATCACCACAAAAAGAAAAGACTTAGCGGCCAGGGATGACACTTTGGACCTAGAGAGGCAGCATGACCTCTGGGACAGTAAACTGTGACAAATGGGATTAGTAATAGGCCTAAGCCATAGTTACAAATATTTACGGGAGCCCTGGGAAAAATGCTTTGCCAGCATGCTCTCACCCTCACCATTCTTCGGGTTCTGTTAAGGACCCTGGGTTACAGGTGGGGCCCAGGTTATATAGGTGGGGGGCCCCAGGATGGGGTCTCAGGTTACCATTGAGGGGCTCCAGTTTCTAGGTGGGGTCCCCAGGTTATGCGTGGAGGCTCTAGGTTTAGGTGTGGGGCCCAGGTTACAGATGGGAGCCCCAGATTACAGGTAAGGGGCCCCAGGTTACAATGGGAGGCCTCAGGTTATAGACGGGGGCCGCAGGTTGTAGTGGGGGACCCAAGGTTATAGGTAGGGGGGCTCATGTTGCAAGTGAGGGGCCCCAGGTTTGAGGTGGGACCCCAGGTTATAAGTAGGAGCACCAGGTAATAGCAGGGGGCCCCAGGTTATAGGTGGGTGGCCTCGGATTATAAATAGAAGTCTCCAGGTTACAGATGGGAGCCCCAGATTACAGGTAGGGGACTCCTGGTTATATGTTGGGGCCCCAGGTCATAGCAGGGGGCCCCAGGTTATACATGGAGCCCTCTAGGGCTCAGGACTTTCCTCTGCCCCTGTCTCCTCCTGTGTACCCCATCCCTCTCACCTCTCACTTCTCCCAATCCCGCACAACTGTCGCACACAGACACGTCATGCTCAGCAGGGCCCCAGACTTGCTCGCTCCCTCGCAGCCCCCTCGCTGACCCCCTTGCTTCCCTCAGCTCTGAGAGCAAGACCCCTTCACCCCTTCCGTGAGGACCGAGGAGGCAAAGGTCCTCCTGGACCCTCTCCTGGCCAGCTGCCCCACCCTGGGTCTCCTCCCACTTGGCGGGTCTCTTAAATGTTGGGCTCTGGGCCCCAGGACCACCCCTCTCCAGAGGCCCAGCTAAGCCCCCCACCTGCGGAGTGGGGCTCCCAGGAGCCAGAGGTGTCGTTTCAAAAACGGGGTCAGCCTCTGCCAGAAATCCAGCCACGGTTAGATTAGGGGCTGCGTCTGTGTGGGCCAGCGTGGCCGCCAGGGGGCGAGTGGGGATCGTGGCCGAGGTTAGCCGGGTACGAGCGTGAGCATGTGCATGTGTGCGTGAGTGTGTGTGTGTGTGTGTGTGTGTGTGTGTGTGTTGCCAACACGAAAAGCCACCTCAGTGAGAAGCCCGCGCACCGCAACGAAGAGTAGCCCCCGCTCGCCGCAACTAGAGAAAGCCCCTGTGCAGCAATGAAGACCCAACGCAGACAAAATTAAATAAATAAGTTTATCAAAATAAGAAAAAAAAAAAAGGCCCCCGTTCCCCCCTGTAGTTACATCCCTCCCCCAGCCCTTCTCAAGTGCGGATCAAGTTTTGGCCTCTTAGTTTGATCTTCTCTGGGATGTCACGCGGTGGAATCAGACAGTAGGAGCCTGCTCTCTTTCACCTCACATAATTCATCTGCGATTCATCAGCATTCTTTTTTTTTTTTTTTTTTTTTGCGTTACGCGGGCCTCTCACTGTTGTGGCCTCTCCGTTGCGGAGCACAGGCTCCGGACGCGCAGGCTCAGCGGCCATGGCTCACGGGCCCAGCCGCTCTGCGGCATGTGGGATCTTCCCGGACCGGGGCACGAACCCGCGTCCCCTGCCTCAGCAGAAGGACTCTCCACCACTGCACCACCAGGGAAGCCCGCATCAACATTCTTGAGAGCACTGACTACTTGTTAGGTCTGGATGATGTTCCTTCGTACGGACCTCCTGTAGGGTTTTTTCTCATCCTTTGACCAGTTGAGAACCATTTGGGTTGTCTTCAGTTTTTGGTGATTACAAGTCATGCTACTATGAACACGTGTGTGCAGCTTTTTCTGTGGACAGAAGACTTCATTTCTCTTGGGTTAACACCCAGGAGTGGAACAGCTGGATCATCTGGCAATTCTGCATTTCACATTTTGAGGAACCGCTGAGCTGTCTTCCAAAGTGGCTGCATCCCCGCTGGCAACATCTGAGGGTTCTGGTGGTTCTGCATCCTTGCCAGCACTTCGTTTTGTCTAAATTTTTTTGGTTTTGGTTTTGCCATTCAGATAGGTGGCACGTTAACACACAGTCATGCACAAAAATGTGGCCACATAGAGGAAAGGATGGATGTTCAGTTATGGGCTAAATAAATATAGTAGAATGTTAATCGTAGGAGGTAGGTTTTGAGTTTTTCACCACAAAATCCTTCCAACTCTTCTCCACACTTGAAAATATTCATAATAAAAAGTTGGAAGAAATAATCCAAGGGACTTCCATGGTGGCGCAGTGCTTAAGAATCCTCCTGCCAATGCAGGGGACACGGGTTCGAGCCCTGGTACGGGAAAATGCCGTATGTCGCGGAGCAACTAAGCCCGTGTGCCACAACTACTGAGCCTGCACTCCAGAGCCTGCGAGCCACAACTGCTGAGCCCGCGTGCCACAACTACTGAAGCCCACGCGCCTAGAGCCTGTGCTCTGCAACAAGAGAAGCCACCGCAATGAGAAGGCCGCGCACCGCAACGAAGAGTAGCCCCCGCTCGCCGCAACTCGAGAAACTCTGCGCGCAGCAATGAAGACCCAACGCAGCCAAAAATAAATAAATAAATTTATAAAAGAAATAATAATCATCCAAGGGTGAACTGGAGAAAAAACAAGGGGTGGATACTGGTTGAGGCTGGATGCGGGGGGGCGGGGGGGCGGGGGGGTCCATCTACTTCTTCCTCTCCTGTGTGTTTGAAATACTCCATAACAGAGAGTTAGGGGGCTCATACCTCACGCCCCTTAGGATGGCTATGAAGGAAAAAAAAACAGAAATAACAGGCTTTGGTGAGGATGTAGAGAAATTTTTGGAAGCCTTGTGGACAGCTGGAGGGAACGTAAGAGGGTGCAGCTGCCATGGAAAACTGCCTGGAGGTTGCTCAAAAAAATTAAACATAGAATCACCGTATGACCCAGCAATCCCACATACCCCAAAATCCGTACATACCCAAAAGAATTTAAAGCAGGGACTCGAAGAGATATTTGCACACCCGTGTTCACAGCAGCATGATTCACAACAGCTGAAAGGTGAAAGCAACCCTAGTGTCCATCGACATATGATGGATAAACACAGTGTGGTCCATAGACACCACGTGGTCCATCCATGGTCATCCTCAGCCATGAAAAGGAGAGAAGCACTGATACTCGTTACCACGTGGATGGACCTTGAGACCACAAACGTTGAGTAAGAGAAGCAAGGCATAGAAGAACACACAGTGTGTGATTCCACTCATAGGAGGTCCTTACGGTTAAGATGCTGACATTTATGTTATGTGTTATGCTATTTTATGTTACATTACCCCTAAAACGTACGTTACATTACGTTCTCTAAAAATGTGGAGGTCCAGGAAACAGTCTCTGGTCTTCGCTGGTGGGACCAAACGGTCCCCCCAAGGGCAGTGAGGCCACATCTTCTGAAATGACGGACAGCTGCCAGGGCTTGCTCCCTGGTTCACTTGCCCACGTGGAGGAGTCGAGACCACGTGGGTGCCCCTGGCAACCCCAGGGGGCTAGGTCAGGATATTGTCTGGCTGAGATTCCTCTGGAAGGACACCCAGGGCACCGTGAGAGGGGGTTGTTCGTCTGGGCACACCTTTTTGTGGTAAAATACACATAATATAAAATTAACCATCTTCCCCATTTTTAAGCTGACAGCTCAGTGGCATTGAGCACCTTCACACTATTGGGCAACCATCCCCACCATCCATCTCCAGAACTTTCTCATCTTCCTAAATTGAAGCTCTGTCCCCATGAAACCCTGACTCACCACCCCTCCCCCAGCCCCCGGCCCCCACCATCTACTTCCTGTCTCTGTGGATTTGACACCTCTGGGGACGTCATATGAATGGAATCAGACAGTATTTGCCCTTCTGTGTCTGACGTATTTCACTGAGCATCACGTCCTCAAGGTTCATCCACAGTGAAGCAGGAAATCTCCTTCCTTTTTAAGGCTGAGCAATATTCCACTGTGTGGATGGATCATGTGTGTTTATCCCTCATCCGTCGACGGACACTTGGGTCGCTTGCACCTTTGGCCATTGTGAATCCGCTACTGTGAGCATTCACACACAGGCAGGTACCTGTTTGGGTCTCTGCTTGCAGGTCTTCTAGTTCACACCTGGTAGAAGAGCTGGTGGGTCAGGTGGCGATTCTGTTCAACTTTTTGAGGAGCCACAGACTCTCCCACAGCAGCTGCCCTCTGGATGTCCTTTTGACTCTTGAATTTTGAAGCAAGGGAATGAACTACCTATTCAAAAACTTAAATCATCACAGGGAGACAAATCAGCAAGTTCTAGACTGTGGGAAACTTAACAGGAAAAACAACCGGGTTTCATGCATAAAAGCACAAAGAACAAAAAAACCCACCAAACCACAGAAAAAAAAAAAAATGAGCGGGGAGGTGAAGCTATAAATTAAGACGTGAGCGGCATCAGCTACATTTTGTTTATTTGTTTATCCATCGATGGGCATGAAGTGACCAGGTTGGACTGGGTCACCAAGGCCAGCATCTGCTGAGATGCTGTGGGCACCAAAAACCTTGGGCGAAAGAATGAGTGAGCGAATGAATGAATGAGGAGTGAGTGAATGAATGAGTGAGTGTGTGAATGGAGTGAGCAACTGGGGTGATGAAGGAGGAGAAAGCCTGCCCATGACCACTCCAGCTTGCTTAGGACTCCAGGTTCCCAGCCCCAGCTCTGGGTTTCCAGACCTACCTTGAGCCTCTGTGGGCCCACCTCTGAGATAAGCTTCTCGTTCAGATCCAGGATCCCTGGGTGGCCAGGGAAACGCCAAGGAAGGGGCAAGGACGATGTCCAGCCCTGTGGGAGCAGGGTCCTGGCAGATGAGGGTCCCTGGGGTATCTGTCCCCACCGTGCCCAGGGCTCTGCTCTCCCTGACAACCGCACCCTCACATTGATCCTTCTTGGCCTTAATGGCAGGGTTGGGGCTTGAGGGCGGCACTTACTAGAATCGGACACCTGTGGGGTGGGAGGGACATCTGTCAGTATTACCCTCCCTCCCGGGACCATTAGCCCATCAGCCCATCGTTGGGCTTTGGGAGCCAGAGATGCGGTGGCCAGCTTGACACACAGCCAGGCCAGCACAGACCTGAAATTCCGGGACATCATTGGGTACTAGCCCCCATTCTACAGTTGGGGAAAATGAGGCTTGGGAGGGGAAGGCTGGATTGGGGGTGGATGAGGGACCCACCAGCCCAGTGTGCCTGGTGGTCTGGGGCATGTGGCTTTGGCTAGGGGTCATTTTGTTCCAGTCACGTTGTCCTTTCACCTCCAGTCACCAGAGCAGCTTCTGTCTTACCCCAGGGCCTTTGCAATTGCTTTTCCCACAAGTGTCCACACAACTCCCTCCTTCACTCATTCAGGTTGTGGTTTCAGGTCCCCTGACCCTCCTGGCTAAGCCCCCACCCTGACACACACACACACACACACACACACACACACACACACACGCTGCCCCCATCAACCCAGGCTGCAGGATCCTGTTGCCCTATTCGACATGATCTCACAAGGTTGTGCTGTGGTTCTAAGGCACAAGCATGTGTAGGTGCACAGGATTCAGATGTGGCTTCTCCTCCCACCTGCTGCCTGGGAAAGCTGGAGGCCTCATGCCGCAGGCCACCTAAAGAGTGACAGTTATCATAGTGCTGACCCGGAGTTCACCTCTTGCTGGCTTGGAGGCCAAGATCCTTCCTCCCTCTCACCAACCCCCTTTTTTTTTTTTTTTTTTTTTTCTGGTACGCGGGCCTCTCACTGTTGTGGCCTCTCCCGTTGCGGAGCACAGGCTCCGGACGTGCAGGCTCAGCGGCCATGGCTCACGGGCCCAGCCGCTCCGCGGCATGTGGGATCTTCCCAGACCGGGGCACGAACCTGTGTCCTTTGCATCGGCAGGCGGACTCCCAACCACTGCGCCACCAGGGAAGCCCTCACCAACCCCTTTTGACAGAGGGGACTCCTGGGCTCAGAGAGGTCCCTGCATCCTCGCCCAGGGACGTTCATCCATGTAGAGCAGGGCTCAGCCAATCCTTTGTGTCAAGGGCCAGAGAACAAACATTTTCAGCTTTGCGGCTGGATGAACTCTCGTAACTGCTCAGCTCGGTCCGTTGTGTCACCGAAGTGGCCACAGATGATGCTTGATGGAAGGTATGTGTCCGTGCCAGTGAAACTTTGTTCGTGGACAGTAAAATGTGCATTTCATGTCATTTTCATGTGTCACAAGAGAAGTCTTCTGATTTTTTTCACCCATTTCAAAATGTAAACATCACTCTTAGGGTGATAGAGTCCTCATACAAATGGACGGTGGCTGGACCAGGCCTGCAGACCAGAGTCTGCAGACTCCTTCAGGCGACCTCACTCTGTTGCACTCAAGCACTGAGCTGCAAGACGGTGGTCCTTCTTTGCTAAGGCTGGAGGCTGTGTGGAGGACAGACCCTTAAGTGGCCTGTGATTCCACCTCCTGCTGGTCATGACTTGGTGTCGTCCACTCCCCTTGAGGTGGGCGGGACAAACAGGCTGTGGATGAGGTGACATCATACATGACCAGACCTACATCCCCTCCCTGTGGGTTTGACAAAGTGAGAAGCTGAGTTGAAGAAGCCCACGTGCAGCCGAGGGCAGCCTCCAGCCAACAGCTAGCAAGAAACAAGACCCTCAGTCTTAAAACAGCAAGGAAATAAATCCTGCAACAACGTGAGTGGGTTGGAAAGCAGCCCCCTCCATGGTGGAGCCTCCCGATCAGCCCCCAGCCCTGGCCAACACCAGTGATGCAGCCTGAGCAGAGGACCCAGCTCCACCAGCCTTGGAAACTGTGAGATAATCAATGCGTGTGTTGTTTTAAGCCTCTGTGTTTGGAGAAATTTGTTATGCAGCAGCAGCTAACTAATACAAGCTATATGTGGGGACCATCCCAGCTTCCACCACTTGTCAGTCCATTCATTACTTTACATCCAGCATGTATTTATTGAGCACTACTGTATAGCACTCATTCATTTATTGACGCTGCCCCCCCAAAGCCCAGAGCGGGATGACTGGCCAACCTTGCCCAGCAGGGGTCTCTGCTGCCCAGGGCTACTCCTCCCGTTTCCAATCCAGTCCAGAGGGTCCTTATCCCACTGGCTGACTTTATACACCCCACTAGCTGACATCATGGAGTTCTTACCCCATTGGCTGACTCTATACAACCATGTGATCCCAGCTCGGCCAACCAGGGCTTTCCCTTACCTGGCCACAGAGATTGGTTCAACAAGGACATATGACTAAAGTTGGGCCCCAGAGATTGGTTCAACAGGGACATGTGACTAAAGTTGGGCCAATCAAAACCTTCCCTGTGACTTTTGCTGCTTTTCTTGAGGAAGAAGTGCTGACCTTCTTCTGGGGCTGTTAGGCTGATGGGGGGATTTGGTCTGGGGCTGCCAGCACCATCTTTGTCCCCTCAAAGGGGGAGACTGTTGAGGAAAAAAGCCAAGAAAGAGGATGGCAGAATTGAGAGATGGAGAGGTAGACAAATCTTTGTGACACTGTTTGAGGGTCCTGGATCCAGCTGAGTCTGAAACTAGCTGGACCAGGGACGGTCCTGCCCCCAGGGGACACTGAGCAACACCTGGGGCGTCTGTGGTTGTCAAGACTGTGTGGCTCCTGGCATCAAGTGGATGGGGGGCAAGGAGGCTGCTCCACACCCCACAGTGCCCAGGATAGCTGCAAAACACAAAGAGCCATCTGATCCCAAATGTCAGCAGTGCTAAGGGGGAGAACTCTGAGTTAAATCTATCCCTGGACCTTTCAGTTCCATGAGCAAAATTTCCCATTTAAAAGAAGAAAGTGCCAGTTTCAGTTGCAGTTTCTGTCACTTGCAACCAAAAGATTCTAATCAAACTGGAGTTAAGACTCATGCGGGGGGTTTTGGATATGGAAGCTACGGTGGCCAGCCTGGGTGGGCTTCATTCCACAGGGCGGGGTGGGAGGACAGGTCAGTCCTTACACTTTCATTATTTTTAATAGGCTTATTTTAGATTTATAGAAAAGTTGCAAAGATGGTACAGGGAGTTCCTGTATCCTGGCACCCACTTTGTCCTGTCGTTAACATCTTCCACGAGTGACAATGACATTTGTCATTGATACATAGTTATCAACTAAAGTCCTCATTCTTTTTTCAGATTTCTTTAGTTTTTTCCCTAATGTCCCTTTTTTGTCCCCAAGACTCCATCAGGATCCCACATGACATTTAGTTGTCACATCTCCTTAGGCCCCTCTGGGCTGTGACAGTTTCTCAGACTTCCCTTGTTTTTGATGACTGGACAACTTTGGAAGGGGTTTGTCTGGTGTTGTTCTCAGGGTTCAACCGGGATGATGGGCTTGGGGAGGAAGACCATAGAGGGGAGGGGGCTTCTGATGCCATCACTTCAAGGGTCCATGCTGTGCACACCGATGATCACAGTCAGGGGCCACGGAACTTCTTGAGTGTGTTTGCAACTATTTTTTTTGTTTTTTTGGAGGCCTTACTGGGATTTGAATGCAACTTTAGTTTAGGATTTGATGACCACCTGGCTGTGACATCTATCACCCCTTTGATTGCCTTTTGCTTCTTCTTCTTTTTTTTAAATTTTGGTGAAATTCGCATGACATACAATGAAGGATTTTTTTTTTAATGTTATTTATTTATTTAATTTATTTTTAGCTGCGTTGAGTCCTCATTGATGGGCACGGGCTTTCTCTAGCTGCAGCGAGGAGGGGCTACTCTTCTTTGCAGTGCACAGGCTTCTCATTGCGGTGGCTTCTCTTGCTGTGGAGCATAGGCTCTAGGCACCTGGCCTTCAGTAGTTGTGGCACGCGGGCTCAGTAGTTGTGGCTTGTGGGCTCTAGAGTGCAGGCTCAGTAGTTGCAGCACAAGGGTTTAGTTGCTCTGTGGCATGTGGGATCTTCCCGGACCAGGGCTCAAACCCATGTCCCCTGCATTGGCAGGCGGATTCTTAACCACTGCGCCACCAGGAAAGCCCCATGGACATGGGTTCGAGCCCTAGTCCGGGAAGATCCCACGTGCCGCGGAGCAACTAAGCCCCTGCACCGCAACTACTGAGCCTGCACTCTACAGCCCGCGAACCACAACTACTGAGGCTTCGTGCCACAACTACTGAAGCCTGCGTACCTAGAGCCCGTGCTCCGAAACAAGGGAAGCCAGTGCAATGAGAAACCCGCGCACTGCAACAAAGAGTAGCCGCTGATCGCCCCAACTAGAGGAAAGCCCGCACGCAGCAATGAAGACCCAACACAGCCAAAAATAAATAAATAAATTTTTTAAAATAAATAAATAAAAAATAAAGTGTACAGGACAGTGGCTTTTAGCACATTCACCTTGTACAATCATCATCTCTCTCTAGTTTCAAAATATTGTCATCACCCCCTAAAAACATCAAGTGCCCAATAGCACCCACCCCCACCCGCCTTCCCAGCCCCCAAAACCATGAACCCACGCTCTGTGTCTGTGGATCTGCCCGTTCTGGACGTTTCCCATCAGTGGAATCACACCCTGTGTGTCCTTCTGTGTCTGGCTTCTCTCACTGAGCATCGTGTTCTCACGGTCCGTCCACGTTGTAGCGAGTGTCGGGGCTTCACCCCTTTTCAGGGCTGAGTGATGGTCCCGTGTGTGGAGGGACACATCATGTGTATCCATTCATCAGCTGAAGTACATTGGGTTTGTTTCCATTTCTTGACTGTGAGGAATCGTGTTGCTGTGAGTTTGTTTTTTTAAACAATTTTTACCATAAAGTCCCCAAGCTCATACTGGTTCATGACAAATTCTCACAAAAACCCTCCAAGGGAGGTACCGTGATTTTTCCCATTTTATAGGTGGGGAAACTGAAGCATGTAGAGATTAAGTAACCTGCCTGGGGTGACCCAGCCACTGGCAGAGCTGGGTTTGAACCCAGGAAGTGTTAACCTCATGGTCTGCTGCTGGACCTCCACTCCATTCTGCTGGTCATTTTTGCAGCCCTGGGGACATGACACGACCATCAGAGAAGGACAAACACCCCAGACCAGCTCCAATAGCCATCCCCCAATTCTCACCCATTGGAACCCAGATTCCTGGCCTCACCCTGCAGATTCTGATGGGGACACCTGACCCAGGGCTGGGGAGTTTGGCTTCTCCCTCAACTTAGGGGATGCAGGAGGGTGGGATTCCACAAAGTTTTACAAATGCCCCCAGTGCCCCTCAGGAGCCTGGCCGCTCACGTGCCACTGGGGCCTGGACGTGAGTCAGCTCGGCCCCGGCTGGTTTGGAATTTCCCCATGGGTCCGGGCAGATCCAAGGTGAAGGTTCAGGAAGTTCCAGCGCAGGTGACATCAGTGTGCAGGGCTGGCTGTGGTCTACACCCGAGAGGATGGGCCGGGGCACGGAGAGGTTTGGTCCACCTGCTCAGACCCTCCTCTGGCCCTTGTGTTGCAAGGACTTGCCAGGAAAGGCCAGCATAGCCGTGCCCTGTGCTGCAAGGGTGTCCTGTTCCCTTGTGACCCAGGAGCATAACGGGTGTGCCCTGCTCTCTGTTCCATCCATTGTGCCTGGCCCAGGATGACAAATGTTTAATGGATGCACATGTGGCCTCAAACTTGCGGTCAGCCTCGTCTCTGTCCCCTGCGGCAGCCCACCCACCTCCCTCCCGGGGCCCTCTCCCCTTCCTATGCCCACCCTTGCCCTAGCTGCCTTTCTGCTGGTGCTCTAAATCCTCCCTATTTTCCTACTGCCCTGGGGATAAAACCAAGCCGAGTCTCCCTCTGAAGTGGGGTTGGGGGTGAGGGCACATCCTGAGGGTCCTCACCCCGCTCCAGCTCAGGCCTAGCTCACTGCTGGCCTTTGATAAAAAGAAATTCAAAGTTTGGCTCCTTTGGCTTTGGGACAGCAGCTGCACCTCCTCCAGTCTCCATCTTTCCACCAGATGAGCTTTGGAGAGGTGGCCCCTCTGTGCCACCCTGTCCAACATATGTGGCAGATGGAGTGACCTCCAGCCCCACCCTGACCATACCACGCCATTGCTCCATAACCTTCAATAGCTCCCTAGTGTCCCCAGGATAAAGGCCTTGTCCTAGCTTTCCACGCCCCCCACCATGCTACCTCTCCCTTCCCAGCCTCGCTGCCTGTCCCCCGCCCCCCCCCCCCCCCCCCCGGGGTGGGGTTCCTAGTCAGGTGTCACATTTAACCCCTGCTGCCCTTGTGTCCCAGACTCTGTGCAGAGGCGGGAAGGCCTGTCTGGGGCGGATCTCAAACCCGTTAGACAGGTTTGCTGGTCCCTGAAGTGGCTCTGGCTCAGAGGCAGCCCTGCCCAGGCCTGGCAGGATCCCGCTCTGGGCTCAGGCCAGGCAGGAGGGAGCCGTAGGGCCCTGGAACCCGCCAGCCGGCGCCACCTGAGGACACCTCCGGGCAAGTGGCAGGTGGGCCGGGTACAGGGAGGGCGTGGTGGCTGGACTGGACAGAATAGGCTCTAGGCTGGAGGACTAGTGAGAGCCGGAGATAGAGGTGGGGACAGCGACAGAGACAGACAGAAAGACAGAGAGAGAGGGGGCAAAAAAGAAGGAAAGTGACCAGAGACAGAGGCAGGCTGGGGAGGGCACAGACGTGGCTTGTGGGACCTTGCTGCCTCTGCCTCAGTTTTCTCTTCCACACCCTGGGGAGGCCTGACTGGGACTTGAGAAGGAGAGAAAAGAGGGGAGTGGGAGAAGGGATGGGAAAAGAGGGGGAGGAGGGGGAGAGGGGAGGGGTGGGGTAGGTGAGAACCCAACCCGCTGAGCCGGGGGTGGGGGGGGGGGAAGTGGGTGTGGAAAGGAGAAGTGGTGAGGGACCCAGGCCCTGAGGAACAGGGAGGGAGGAGGTGCTCCGTGGCCCGGGAACGCCGGGGCTTTCCAGAACGTGGAGAAACAGGAAGTGGCTAGTCTCTGCCCCCGCTGGCTGGATGGGCCAGGCAGGGCCCACCTGCCCCGCGTCACCTGCCCGATCCCCCAGGGTTCCTCCTCCCTGGATGGGCCTGGCCCAGGAGTCCTTCCCAGGAGGGAAACAGAGGCTGGCGGGTGGGTGAGGGGGTTTCTCCTAACTGATGGTTAGCCCAAGAATCTCCTGACTCACAAGGAAGCCCCCAGGGATCTGACCTCTGTCAATCTGAAGTTTTCTGCTCTTTAAAATAATGACCTGCACAGTAAGCTTGCCTGTATGTTGGTGCTAGCATCTTGCCCATTTAGCAGGCGGGAACACCAAGGCTCGGAGAGAGGGAGCTGCTCGCCTGGCCCCCTCCTGGCTTGGCTCATGGGCCCCATTTCTCTCTGTGGTCTCCCCATGTCGGGTCCCTTAATTTCACCGATAAAAACACTGGGCTCCCAAACCAGTTAGATGTGAATTTCAGATACATGGAGGCTACTTCTTTAGTATAAGTATATCCCAAATATTGCCTGGGATATACTTGCATTAAAAAATTACCTGAAATTCACATTTAAGTGGGTGTCCTGCATTTTATCTGGTGACCCTACTTCCTCGAGCCTGGTCAACGTGCCTGGGGTACAGTTAGGGGGCCCCTGCGTGGGGCGGGGGCAGAGGGAGGGCTTGAAGAGGAGGCTCTTTGACCTCAAACAGTGCTTCACCAGAAAGACCTGTGGCCTTCTGTGAGCCCTGTCCTCACCGGACGAGGAGCCTTGGGCATTTCTGACTATTGAGTGTTCACTTAGGTGACCAGATCCAGATGTTCACCTGGAAATATTCATAATGGCTTAATACTAGGCACTGTTCATTTAGCTGTCTGAACAGCCTTGGAGATAGATACTATTATCCGTGGGAAACGGAGACACAGAGAAGTTAACTCACTTTTCAGGGGTCACACAGAACCCAGCCCAGAGCCATGCCTCGAGTTCCAGAGCTGCATCCTTTCTGCTCTCCCAGGCCTCCTCTTGCGATTCCCTGGAAATCCCCAAATCTGACTAATTCCCTAGACATCCCCAGACTTGGCAGTTTCCTCCATGCTGAGATGGCTGGACCCACCCCGGCCTGGGCAAACTGCCCCCATTTCAGGCAGAGTTACCCATAGAGACCCTGTGTTTACCCGAGGTGGACGTGGTGGAGGTCGAGTCCACGCCTCCCTGCAGCTTGCTCCCTGACCTGGGCCAGCTGCGAAACACTTCTGTGCCTCACTTCCCCCACCAGCAAAACATAGGTAATACCGGTCCCGACCCCAGAGGGCCACAGTGGGAACAGGGCCCGCTTCGGGGGCGTGTGACCCAGGACCTTGCCCAGGCCTGGCGCTGGGGCGGTGGCGGTGGTGCTCTGCTCAGTTGAATGCTCTGCGGTCTCCAACTTGAAGTTCTTAATGCTTTTTGAACAAGGGGTCCTGCGTTTTCACGTTTCACTGGGCCCTGCAAATTGTGTGGCTGGTGCTGTGTAAGTGGAAACAGGTAAATGCCACCAGATACCCTGTAAATCAGTTTATTTACCTTTCAAAGCTTAAGTCTCTGTTGCTCAATTTGATTTCTTCTCATTAGCTGTAAAAAATAGTTCCAAAGTCAAGGTTATAACCCAATTGCCAAAAACTACACATGCCAAAGTGAAGCTCGCTCTGGATAAATCACTTCTCTCTGGGTCTCAGTTTCCCCATCTCCTCCCTTGTGCTTGTGGGTTGGGGCATAGGGGTCCTTGGCCTGAATTTTTTAGGGCAAACAGATTTTATACAGACCAGGGCTTTGAACAGCTTATAATTTGCCCTTCTTGGGACTTCCCTGGTGGTCCAGTGGTTAAGGCTCGTGCTTCCAATGCGGCGGGTGCGGGTTTGATCCCTGGTTGGGGAACTAAGATCCCACATGCTGCACAGTGTGGCCAAAATAATAATAATAATAATTCCCTAAGTTTAGCTGCCTGGCAAACTCCTACTTGAACTTCAAAGCCCCAGATTCAACACTCCCTCAACCCCTCCTTCCATGATGCCCTAGGCAGACACTGTACTCCTCCCTGGGCTCTAGGCTTGATCTTGCAGATGGAAGTGTCTGGTCCTGGCCCTATTTCCCCTAGCCTGGGGGCTTTTGAGGGCGGGGTTGAGAACTGAGTCCTCTCTGGGGCCCCGGATTTGTCTCCAGGCACGTAGCAGCATCCATAAGAATTCACTGAATAGATAAGCAAGTGGAGAGGTGATCTCTAAATTCAAGGGGTACAGGAGGCCTCTGGCTGGTGGTGAGGTGGGTCCAGGGATATGGTGGTGTCTTCATTCCTGCACATCCTGCTGGGGAGGGGATGGTGCCTCCTGCCCTGGCTCCGCCTGAACCACCAGACCCACCCCGTGGTGGGCCCAGTGGGCTCTAGTCGCAGGAACACAGCTTGTCTGTGCCAGGGCTGAGTCCCACCCTGTTCCTGGCAGTAAGGCAAATCCCAGCAACATCTGCATCAGGCCCCTAGAAGCCCTAACAGGGAGGGAGCCAGGAGGGGAGCCACCCAGACCCCGTGGCCCTGCCTGAGAGGATCCTGCTTTTTCTCCTGGTGGCCCCTGGGGCTTATCAGACCCCTTGTGTCAGGCTCCCCACTGGGGTGGGGGGTGGTCCCAGGACTCCTATTCTGGGGTGGAGACAGATTCATGAGCAGACTACTTTCGGTGGGGAGGCAATAAAGGGAGGGGGCATGACTGGGGGACCCAGGGCCCTTCCAGATGGTTTCGAGGCCAAGATCTGGGTTGTCCAAGAGCCCCAATGGCTGACAGGTCAGGGTCGGAGTGCACCAGGGGAGGGCACAGCCGTGCAAAGGCCTGCAGGTGGGGGTGATTCCTCATGCTACAGAGGAGGAAACTGAGGCTCGCGAGGGTAGCCAGTAACAGTCAGGACGGGATTCAAATCCAGGACCCATGTAGTCCGAGCCTCTCCCTAAGGCGGAAGGGCCTCAAGGGGCTCAGGGGCCGTCGCGAGATGGCCCCGCCCACGGCCCCGCCCACCAGAGGCTCCGCCCCACGGCATGACCGGAAGTGCGCGGGGCCCCCAAGATGGCGCCCGAAACCCGGAAGTGAGCGCTGCCGCGGCGAAGCTCGGAGGAACGGAGGCGCCGCGGGCTCCGCGCCCGGCCGGACCCGGGTCCGAGGTGAGGCGCGCCCGGCCCCACCCCCCGGCCCGTCCCCGCCGTCCCCGCCCGGCTGAGCCGCGCTCCCCGGCCTGCGCGGGCCCTGGCACCTCACGGCCGCCAGCGCCCCGGGCCGGGGGTTCCGGGGTTCCGGGGCAGCGGGCGCGGGGAGCGCGGTGGCGTGTCCCCGCCCTCCTGGGCGACCCCCGACAACGTCCTCCGCCGCGATCCTGCGACCGCGTCGTCCGTCGTGAACTCTCTCTAACCGCGTCCTCTTCGGCGACCCTCGACCTTGCGCTGCTCCGTGACCCCCGCCCGACACTCGCCTTGGCGTGAACCCTGAACCCAGGCGACTCCCCAGCCTTTTCCTCTCACCCTCCTCGGCGATTCCCTGACCCCTCCCGTCTTGGTGATCCCCGGACTTTACTTTGGTGACCCTTGACCCCGCACTTCTCTGTGACTCTCCTGCAGTTGGTGACCCCCTCCCGACTGCTCCTCCGTCATTCCCCGACCCCTCTCTTCTTGTGACTCTCCAGCTCCATTACCTTAGCCCCCCTTTTCTGGGTGACCCCTGACCCCAGGCTGCTTGCAGATTCCTGCTCTTCCTCCTCAGTGTCCCCTCTCCCAGGACCCCTCCTGTCCTGGCTTCTCCACCCTGGGGCTGTTGTTCCCTGTGTTTCCACGGGTGGGATCCTGTGGCCTTGGGATGGGGGCCTTGCTGGTATTAGCTGAGCTGGCAGAGCGTGTTGGGTGGGAGTGTCTTCTGGAGCTGGCACTGGAAACAGCCCCCAAGGATGTGCCGGGAGAGGTGGTGGGCAGAGGGCTGTCGGGGCTTGGAGTGGGTGGAGGAGCAGCCTGTGACGGTGGATGGGGACAGTGAGGCCCCTTCCCAGCACCCCAGCACTGGCCGGGAGAGGCCGGGTTGGGGGAGCAGAGGCGTGGACAGCCAGGCAGGAGTGTCTCATAGCATCGTGTTGTTAACGTCCTGGAAAAGGAAAAAGAACCGAGCGTGTGAAGTGTGTCTGACCCCCCTCGGCTTCTGCTTCCCAGAATGCGCCTCGGTCCCTCCTGCCCTGGACATCCTTTCTGCCTGTCCACTGCCTGGCCCGGCCAGGTTTGTTGCCATCTGTTTGCACGAGGGGCAGGCCTGGATGTGGCCTGGGATGGAGCTTGCTGGCAGTCGCGGGGTGGGGGTGGCGGGGTGCGAGTGAGTGTTCCACGTGTGGCGAGGGGGCTGGTGTCGGACGGACTTTAGGTGGGAACCTGCCTACCTGCTGCCGGGCCAGGTGATCCAGCCCCGAGCCCACCATGGTGGGTCTGTCCCTGTACGAAAGGTTTGAGGGATCTGGGGCTGGTACCCAGGGGCTGGAGAGCCCGGAGGGAAGAAAGGGCCACCTGTCAGAGGCGTGAGACTCCAGACAAGTCAGTGGATGTGAGGCCTGCCCTTCCTCCAGGCTGGGCGGCCAGGGCTGGACCTGACCCTGTGTTTCCCGTCCCTGCCCTGGGCCCTTCGTGCTTGGCTGTGTGGGGAGCTCTGCCCTCAGGGACCCTTGTGAACAGAGGAGAAGCTGCGGGCTCCTGTCCTTGGGGCTGAGACCTGGGGCTCTTGGGCAGTGTGGAGAAGCCACCATCAGCCCAACTGCACCTTTTCTTCCAAGCGCCCTGGATTTTCCCAGGGGAGTCCCCACAGATGGGTAATGGCTGTTCAGGGCTGTCTGCTTGGACCCTGGGTGGGTGGTCTGGGGAAGGGTGGTCCTGGGACACCCCAGGGCCGGGGAGATTCAGGCAGACACCTGACAGACCCTGGGGAGCCTGGCGAGTGTGAGACAGTGTCCCCAGGGACAGCCAATGGGGACCCAGGGGAAGGCTCTCTGGGATTTTGGAGGGCTGGAGGGCCCTTTGTTTAACTCTGTGAGATGTCTACTCACACCTGCCTGGAGCCGGACCCACCCTGTGTGTGTGTGTGTGTGTGTGTGTGTGTGTGTGCGTGCGCGCGCGCAGGACACGTGCACGCACACATTGGGGAGATGTTTACACTTTGGCGGCAGGATGGTGGGCCCCGGGGCCCAGATGAGGGGCCTGATTTCCAGGGGAGCCTCGTGGCACAGCACAGAAGAGGCAGTTGGCTTTGAAGTCCAGGTGGGGTGGGCCTCAGGTATGCAGCCCAGGGCCAGTGCTCTCCGGCTGCCTGACCACCTCGACCTGGGTGGGGTGGGGGAACGGAGCTGGCCCCCACTGGGAACATGACCAGCCCAGCTGGCCCAGCTTGGTTCTAGCAAAGTCTCAGACACCCCTCCAGCAGGGGCCGGGCCGGAAACGCTGACCCAGCACAGGGCTCTGGCCACGTGAACAGCTGGGCTGGGAATAAAGAGGCAACTGTGCCCAGTCCCCAGAGGCCGCCTCCCTCCCAGGACGGCCTCCACCCTTGAGGCTTTTACAGAGGCTGCCGGGGGCGGGGATCTGCTTGTTCTCCGTGCAGGGGGGTCTTGTCATCAAAAAGAGGCATCTGGAGGCTGACACACAGAGTGGGGAGACAGGCCCCCAGGGTGTCAGCACAGTTCCAGGGGGTGCGTGTGTGTCTGTGCGCGTGTGCGAGTGCATGTGTGCAGATCCGTGTGCAGCAGTGCACACACATGCCAGAGTGTGCATGCGTCACGTGTGAGTGCCACGTGCACACGTGTGCATGCGTGTTGCACTGTGCATACGTGTGTGTGTGTGTGTGTCTTGAGTATGTGCGATCCGTCAGTGGGCAGGCTTGGAGCATCTCCAGCCACTTTTCCACAGCCAAGGGCCGTGTGTTCAGATGCGGGGAGGGCTGGTTACGGAAGGCTGCCTGGAGTAGCCGAGAGCGAGGTCACTCAGGCCCGGTCCAGGCCTGGCCAGCCCTGCTCACCCACCATCTCCCCATCTGCCCAGCTTGGGTGCGGCCTGGTGTCCGTGGGCCCCCTCTCCCCTGAGTGGAACCCCAGTCCCTGTCCCTTGGAACTACCCTCTCCTCTGCTGCTGGCAGGTCAGTCCCACATGGGTGACCTGAGCTGGGCTGGGGAGGACAGCAAACTTCCTTCATCTTCCTGCCATGGTGACAGCCACCAGCTTCCTCACTGGGAGGTGGGGCCGCCCTGCCCTCAGGCAGGTGACTCAGGTGAGGGCGATTTCTGAGGCTCTGGGCTTGCCAGCCCCCTGGGGTGGGGGGCAGAGCTAAGGACTGTCGTTTATGTACAGCGACAGGGACTGACTTTGAGAACAAGATGCACAGTGAGAGAAGCCACACACAGAAGGACACACAGTGTGTGATTCCATTGGTGGCAAACATCCAATCCAGAGAGACAGGGTTAGTGGTTGTCAGGGGCTGGGGAGGGGTGGGGGTGACTGCTGATGGGAGTGAGGTTTCTTTTTGGGGTGACGGAATGTTCTGAAACTAGATGGAGGTGGTGGTTGCAGAAGTCTAGATGTACTAAAGGCCACTGAATTGTTCACTTTAAATTGGTGAAGGTATGGCGTATGAATCGCGTCTCCATAAAACAAAGAAGTGTTAAAAAAAAAGAGAGATAGCAGGGCCTGAGTGAGCCTTCAGATGCCCAGTGCTGCGGCCTGGGGTGAGCGGGCGTCAGCCGGCCCAGAGCGTGGAGGTCTGTCTTCTCCCAGCCCCACAAAGAGGGCAGGGGAGGTGCCATCTGCCCATCTTATGGTGGGTGAACGAGGCTCCCCTGGGAGCCCCCAAGCCCCAGCTCTGCCCTGACTGCCACCGGCAGGAAGCGGTCTTGCGGGGACGTGGGCTCTGGTGTCTGGGCCTTGGTGCCTGGGCCTTGGTGCCTGGGCTGTGGTGGGAGGCCTGGGAGCCCCTCTCTGAAGCCTGGCCCTGTAGGAGGTGGCAGGCCCTCCTGTAGGTTCCCCTGATTGGCAAGGACACCCCCCCCACCCTGCATTCACCCGTTAGGTGACTTGTCCCCTCCCGGGTCGGCTCGGCGCTCCCCCCCGTGCAGCCCACGGGGCAGAAAGGGTGTCCCCCCGCACGGCAGGCAGGGACACCACCAGGGAAGGCATTGAACTTGGCCCCGCTGTGTGCCAGGGGGCGGGGGGGGGGGGCGGGAGTGGGGGCAGCGGTCACCCCGCACCTCCCTGGGTCCTCAGGCACCCGCTCCCTCCAGGCAGGCGACCGCCCCGCCTTCCCCGCTGGCGCCTTCCCCCGCTGGCCTGGCCCCCCGGCTGCGCCCTCTCTCTGCGGGCAGGTACCTCCCTCTGGGTTGGCCTCCGTCCCCATTGCAGCCAGTCCCCAAGTGAAACCGAAAGAGGTCTCGCCGGCCTCGCTGCCAGGTCCGCAGCTGGCGCGGGAGCCAGGCCACATTCCGGAAGGCCGGCGCCTGGCATTTCCCGGGAGCCGGGGTGGGAGTTGCAGCCCCCGGGTCAGAGGCTGACACAGGAAGCGGGATGGAGGAGGACGGGAGGAGGGAACGTCCTGGGGCTGCTGGCGCAGTGAGCCTGTATGGCTGTGACTCATCGCCGGATGAAGATGGGGTGAGAATCCTGCGTGGAGTTGGCCGGGACGCGCCAGGAGCGGGTGTCCCCCAGCACCTGAGGTACGTGAGGAAAGGCTAGCGCAGGAGCTGGGGCAGTGGTGGGGGCAGGGCGAGCCTGAGGGATTGGCCCCTCAGCCCTCAGCCCTCACCTCTCGCGGACCGGACGTCGCAGCCCTGCGGCGTTGGGGGGCTCGGAGCTCGGCAGGGGCCGCCAGCAGAGCCGCTCAGAGTGTCTGCAAAGCTCTGCGTGGCCTGCACGGCTTGGGGGCGGGGCTCGGCCCTGGAAGCTTCACGGTGGGGGCATGAGACCCTCCCCACCACCCACTCCTTGGCCGGCCATGGTGCCACAGGGCGTGGGGGCCCTCTGGTGTTGCCTGGGGTACGTCCGCGGGCCGGGGCATTTGGGGGCAGTTCCGTGAGATTCAGGCCCTCCAGAGGCCCAGCCACCGTCCTGGGCGCCGGGCTCAGGGTAAGTGAGCCTGCAGGTGGGCGTCGGGTGGCGCTCAGGAGGACCCTGGGTTGGGGGGGAGCTGGGTTGTAACTGGAGAGTCTGGCAGCTCTGCCCCCAGCACCGTGGGCACCAGGAGGAAGGCATCCCATGCTGGGACTGCACCCCAAAATCCAGACCTGCCACTCGCCTTGCAAAACCAGCCCATCTGGAAGCCCCGGGCCGCATCCCTGCGCAGAGGAGGCCCCGCAGCCCCTTTGTGGCCCTGAGGAGGTTCCCTGGCGGCGTCACCACCTCCAACACCTGTGGGGTGGTACCATGCACAGGGTCAGGCCAGTGCCAACCAGGCTGCCTGTCCACTCGTGGGCTGTGTCCTAGCTGGGTTCAGGAGTCTGCTCAGTAACGGCCCCAGAGATGCCCCGGTCCTGGCCCCGGGACCTGCGGACGTGTCACCCCACACACAAAGGCACTTTGCTGGTGGGATTAAATTAGGGGCCCTGAGATGGGGAGGACCCTGGATTCCCCGGGGGGGCCCAGTGTCATCACACAGTCCTTATAAGCAGAGGACTTTCTCCATGGAGGCTGAAGGGGACTGAGTCGGAGCTCAAGGGGCCTCCATATGCTGCTGCTGAAGCTGGGCTGCAGCCCCACCTTGCCGACAGGATCAGCACCAAGCCGGCCCTCCGGAGACCCAGAGGCGAGGGCCAGCGAGCTCGCCTGGGCTTGTGACCTGCAGGCCTGGGAGAGGGCCTGAGTTTGTGGTCCTTCATCTCGACAGGAGAAAGGGACATAGGCTCCATCTGCTGTGATTTGGGGGCGGGTGCCCTTTGGCTTGGGCAAAGGTCTCTTAGGATGTTCTTGGCACCAGGCTGGACCTAAGGAGCCCAAGGAGGGTACTGACAGGTCTGACCACTCACCTGGGACTAGTGCGACTTGGCTGTGAGCAGCACCAGCCACTGTCTCGCTCCAGACTCTCTGAGGAGCTGGGTAGAGAGACCTGGCATGCCAGCTGGCCTGAGACACTCCTGTCATCAAGCAGCAGGCAACAGGAGGGACAAACCCTTCTCCCCACAGAGCTTGGACAGACTGGGGCACATCAGTGTCAAAGGACTAGGAAGTTGGGCCTGCTGAGATTTGGCTTTAACATCCACTCAGGGGAAGAAGACCTGGGGGTCAGAGGAGACCACAAGCTCAGTGTGTCTAAAGCCTTTTATTTTATTTTAATTATTTTTTATTTTTGGCTGTGTTGGGTCTTCCGTTGCTGTGTGCGGGCTTTCTCTAGTTGCGGCGCGCGGGCTTCTCATTGCAGTGGCTTCTCTTGCGGAGCACGGGCTCTAGGCGTACGGGCTTCAGTAATTGTGGCTCGCGGGCTCTAGAGCACAGGCTCAGTAGTTGTGGCGCATGGGCTTAGCTGCTCCGTGGCATGTGGTATCTTCCCAGACCAGGGATCGAACCCGTGTTCCCTGCGTTGGCAGGTGGATTCCCAACCACTGTGCCACCAGGGAAGTTCTTCTAAAGCCTTTTTTTTTTTTTTTTTGCGGTATGCGGGCCTCTCACTGTTGTGGCCTCTCCCGTCGCAGAGCACAGGCTCCGGACGCGCAGGGTCAGCGGCCATGGCTCACGGGCCCAGCCGCT
The DNA here is from genome assembly GCF_963924675.1 of Phocoena phocoena. Lineage (NCBI taxonomy): Eukaryota > Metazoa > Chordata > Mammalia > Artiodactyla > Phocoenidae > Phocoena > Phocoena phocoena. The sequence goes on from NC_089221.1 coordinate 172,797,029, forward strand.
CCGTGGCATGTGGGATCTTCCCGGACCGGGGCGTGAACCTGTGTCCCCTGATTCCCAACCACTGCGCCACCAGGGAAGCCCCCTCTAAAGCCTTTTAAAGACCACGAGTAATCACAGGCCCTGAGCACGCGCTTCCCAGTGGAGGAAGCCTGCGTGAAGATGCCCTGCCGCCGTGGGCAGCCGCTCCACACATGTCCACGTGGACGTAGGTTGGAAGGTCCGCCAGCAGCAAGGGTGGGCCAGTAGGTACCACAGCTGGAGCTTCATCCTGTGGGCTCTCCCCTGGTAAGGCTGGACCACACCTGGGAGTGGGGACCAGGGGTCGGGGCCCCAAGACCCAGGCACAGTATCCCCAGCTGTGACTAAGGAAGCTCCCGGTCTTCAGCCCCATTCCCCACTTGGCCCTCGGGTGGATACAAAGGGCTACGTGCCTCCAAGCTGTGCCCTCAGGGCTGGCGGGGGCACTGACTGTCCTTCTGAGGGCTGTAAGGCAACGACAGGTCCTTATAGATTTGGGGCGGCCGCTCTGGGTGTGTGAGTTGCTTTGTGAAGCACCCGCCCTGCCGTGGGCCATCAGAGCACCCCAGGCTGGCTCGTCTGTGCCCACACGCGGATGGGTCTGTGGGCACGGACACAGCCAGTGCAGGTGAGCCCGGGTTGGTGCCTCTGGGACTCAGCCTGAGGGTCTCCTTTTCTGCATAAACATTTAGCAAATATCGCTCTGTCACCTGGATCTGGGGTCGGTTCTGCATCCCGGGGTGCAGTTTCTCCTAATGGCCGGCCTTGCCCTCCTGGCCTCTGGTCTGTCTGAGATGCGTGGGGGGAGCCCTGACACCCGCCACCTGCTTTTCTGGCCGGGGCCTGTCCTCAGGCACGTGCCTGCCCCCGTGGTGGCTCCTGGGGTAGCGGCACCGTCCCTGGGTTGGCGTCCGGGGTCACCGTGCGTGTGCCCTGTGGCTGGCGCCCCTGTGGTCTGGCTCTGCTGTGGTTGCCCTGCCCCCAGGGCCTCCTCCGTGCGGCCTGGTGTTGACCGCACCAGGCCGGGACCGAGGCTCTGATGCCGGGGCCCCGTGATGGGGTGGGGGCCGGCGGGCGGTGGTCTGTGTCCCAGTAGGCCGGGAGGTTTTGCGAGAGACTGCTTGTCACTGCAGCCACCCGCTGGCAGTGAAGTGTGGGGGCTGGGGAGCCTGCAGGTCCTCCCCCCACTGGCAGCAGAACTGGAAGTTGGACCCCTGGCCTTCTCCGCGGGCCCACCTCGTCCTCCTTGTTCCAGACCGTGGGGCTCCCCGTCCCGCCCGATGGGCGTGTGCTCAGGGGCTGGGCCCTCCCCACTGCTGGCATCCCAGGGCTGCTGTGTTCCACAGGCCTCCTGGGAACCCGTGGAGGTCCTGGATCGCACGCTTGGTGCCAGCCTTGCCCTGGTCAGCGGTGCGCCCAGCCCCGGGTGGCAGGAATTAGAGCCCAGTGTCAGGGTGGCTCCTTGGCTCTGCTGAACGAAGCGGCCGAAGGAAGCCTCCCCATCCTGTCCGAGCGTCCAGGGGCGGCCGTAACAGCTGACTGCACACTTGGCTTAAACCAGAGAGATTTATCCTCTCCTGGCTCTGGAGGCCAGCCATCTGAGATCAAGGTGCAGCAGGGCTGTGCTCCCTCCAGAGGCTGGGGTGGGGGGCGGCTGGGGGGTGGGGATCCTTCCCGCCTCTTCCAGCTCCTGGGGCTCCAGCTATCCTAGGCCTGTGGCCGCATCACCCTGGCCTCTGCCTCTGTCTTCCTGTGGCTTCTCCCTGTGTCTCTGTGTCCAAATTTCCCTCTTATAAAAGCACAGTCTTTGCGTTAGGGCCACCCTACTGCAGTACGACCCCATCTTAACTGATTTCATCTGTGAAGACCCTATTTCTAAATGAGGGCCTATTCCCAGGTTCCTGGTAGACATGAACTTGGGGGACACCAGTCTCTGCAGCACACCTCCTCTGTCCCACCACCTCCCTCCTGCACGCTGGGTTCTGTCCACCAAATCCCTGTACCCCCATCGCTCACCAGCTGACCCTGTGTCCCCATGCGTCCCACCCGAGTACCGGGCCTGGTCAGTTGGTGGGGAGGCCCCTGAGGCTTCCCTCCCTTTCCGGCCTGTCCATGGAGGTGACTGTCCAGGGGCACGTGCCCTCCTGGGGGTCCTGACACAGTCGAGCGGTGCCAGCCAGCCCAGGTGGGACCTCAGAGCGTGGCCGGTGCCCGCAGGACAGGGCCCCATCCCCTTGCCCGAGCATCCCTGTCCCTCCATCCCTCCGACTTCAGCACGGAGCCTCTCCAGGCGCCCCCACTGGGGACTGACCCCAGGCTGGCTCTGACCAGCAGGGCGAGGAGGGAGCTCCCCACCCCGGCCCTCCCCCAGATACCCCGTTCAGCCCAGTCGGCCAGGCCTCCCGATTCCACCAGGGCCTCTGTCCCCACGAGCCCCCAACTCTTCCCCCGTCCCAGGATCCCAGGGCTGTTGCTCAGAGCCCAGTGGAGGGGTGGCCAGAGGGCTGCCGTCCTGTGGCCTGGAGGAGGCCGGCAGGTTCCTGATGCCTGGAGACGCAGTTCCTGGGGGGCCGGATAACAAGTGGCCAGTGGGGCCAGGCACCACCCGGCAGGGGGTCCAGGCGGCCGGTTCTGAGGGTGCTTGGGGGGCTGAGCCAGTAGCACGCATCGTGGGTGAGACCCAGCGGCCTGCCCTGGGTGATGGGGTGAAGTGGGCTCAGGCAAGAGGCAGGGGTGGCTGCGGTCACCTGCCAGCCGGGCGCATCCTAGGGGTCTGGCTGTCCCAGATCTCGCCTCTTCCCACATTCCGCCCCCCCACCCCCCCATCGTCTGGTCTGGGCCACCAATTCTTTGATCTTTCTCTTTTACAATGACTCATTCGAAACCTGATCTCAAAAGGAAATCCTGCAGCTCAAAGCTGGGTGAAGCGTGGGCCCTTCCCCGAGAGCACCCTGTGGGCACCCACGCGGCACGTGTCATGGGGCTCATGTCTAAAAATACACTCTGACCCGGCCTCCTTCAGCCCCAAGGCCCCGCCTGGTGGGGTCGATGCTGGGCGGCTGGAAGCCTCCCAGGGACGTGGCGAGGTCACCCTCTGCAGCTCTGGGGCTGGCGACAGGGTCTTGAGCCCGGGCCGGGGCGGGGCTGGTGGGGTTGCTTAGCAGAGGTCAGAAAGTGAGGGGGTGGGTGGGGGGACTGTGTTTGTGCCAGCACTGGTGGGACGGGGGAGCAGGAAGCCAAGGCTGTGGAGGTGGGGGCGGGGAGATGACCTTGGGCCTGGGCATCGAAGGACAGGGACACCATAAGGGTGGCCCTGGGGGCATGGGGATGGCGGTGGGCACAGTGTCGACCCCTCCGCAGCCCCCGACAACTGCTGTCTGTCTGTGGAGCTGCCTGTCCTGGACGTTTCCCATCAGTGGAATCACACCCTGTGTGTCCTTCTGTGTCTGGCTTCTCTCACTGAGCATCGTGTCCTCAGGGTCCGTCCACGTGGTAGCGAGGGTCAGGGCTTCACCCCTTTGCGTGGCTGCGTGATGCCCCCGTGTGTGGAGGGACCACATGGCGTTTATCCATCATCTGTTGGTGGGCACTTGGGCTGTGTCCACCTTTTGGCTGCCACGGTGACCGTTTAACCACGTGAGGAGCTGCCGACCCCCAGGTGGCACCACGTTCACTCCCACCCACCGCGTCCCCCCTGCCCCATCCCGGATAATGGTGCCCAGCAGACGCCTTGACTCGCAGGCACATCGCTCCCCTCCCCACACCCCCCTCCGGGTCCTGGTCTGAACCCCCTGCTTGGCGGGGTCCCCAAGGCATGCCCCCTGCCCCATGTCTTTGAGAGGACAGGATGTACAGGCTCCGTTACAGGAACTCCCACCCAGTCATGGAGCCCTCGCTGCGGGGACAGACCTCTTGCTGGGGGAACGTGATGCCCTGGATGGCAGGTGACGGCGTGGGGCCTGAGCCTGCTGGGGCTGATGCTCAGAACGGGGGCCGCGCAAGCCTGGCCTGCAGCCGGGGGGGTTCCTCGGCCGCAGCGCACCCTGGGGACGGCCCGGGGTCCCCCTCCCATGCTTTTTGGCCGTGGGCTCTGGATGGTGCTTCCCAAGAAAGCAGCCCTGCCCTCCGCAGCCGCAGAGCCTGGAAGTGCCCGCGAGTGGGACGGGGTCGGTGGTGCTCGGGGTGTGGCTGCCGAGAGAGGGACGCTGTGGCAGCAGGGGTGTCAGTGGGCTTAGTGGGGGTCTCAGGCAGAGACACATGCCCTGCACTTGCTGCAGACAAGTGACCCAAGGGACACAGCGAGCCGGCCCGCCTTCCATCCCAGGTGGATCCGCTGAGGGGTCCCACGAATCAAGGAGCTTCCCGGGGCCTCCACGGAGGCAGCGGTCACTGGAGTGGCTTGGGATCGCGGAGGCTCTGGGCTCCACTGCGCGCCAGATGAGCCTTGTGCTCATACCCGAGCAGCCCCTCCTCCCGATGACCAAACCGAAGCTCAGAGGAGCTCAGGCGCCCCGAGTTGTGGGAGGTTCTCCGACCCTTAGCCGCGGAGCTGGGCTTTGACCGTCCGCCTGACCGAGACCGTGGGTCCCAGAGCAGCCTCGCATTCCTCCTCCTCCCGCCGGGTCTGGCCTGCAGGAGGCTGGGGGCCGTGGCACTGGCGGCCGGCCAGCAGCTGGAGCCCAAGGCCTGAGCAGATCGGGGCGGCCCGGCCTCTGCTCCCTTCCTGAAGGGCTGGACGCAGCTGTGGGCTGTGGCCCGGCCCCCGGGCCCCTTTCCTTCTGGGCCGCAGGGCGAGGCGCGCACGGGCCGCTCAGCCGGTGCAGGCGGCCCTCCCCGCCCCCACGGGATTGCACAAGCTGCCCGTGTGCGGCAGTGATTACTGGAAGTCCCGAGGATTTCTTCACTCTGGGCTTGGCCAGGAGTGCCAGCCGCCTCCCCTTCCTGCCTCCCCGGGTGATTAACGTCCTGGGGCTGCTTCCCAAGGTGTGCTCCGCCAGCCTGAGGTCCCTGCTCTCCGAGGCGGGCAATGGGGCCTGGGGACTGGGGTCCCAGGCCACAGGCGGGTGTGAATGGGGGGGATCGCGTGGGGCTAGGTTGGCCCCTGCAGCTTTTCCCGGCTGGGTGTCTGCCCTCCTTCTCAGTGGGGACCCTGTGCGACGTTAGCCCCATCTGGGTCTGGGGGCTCTTCCCCACTCAGCTCGGCCCCGACCACCCGGAGACCCTCAGCAAGCCTGACCTGGTTGCAGAGGTATGGGGCTTCCCAGCCCCGGTGGGCCCCCCAGCTCAGAGCTGCTGGCTGGTCGGGCTTCCTCTCTGCCAGACATGCTAGGTACAGAGAGCCGGGGGTGCGCCCCCCCGCGGCTCATGCTGGGCTTCCAGGGCTCGAGGCCCACTTTGTGGGTGGAGGGAGCAGCCCCCGGCCAACATTATTCAGGGGCCTGAGAACGAGGGCGGGAGAGCGGCGGGGCCTGGCCACACGGAAGGGGTTGCCCTCACCCTGGAGGTCCCAGCCCGGGTCCCCAGGAGGGGGTGGCCGGACAGCAGGAGGGCCACCCCGGCAGCACTGCGGTGCTGGGAGCATCAGCTTGCCCCCTGCGTGGATGGGGCAGTCAGAGGGGCTGGGGGGACATCTACGGGGTCCCGCCACCCCCTAGCCTACTGACCCTGTTCCTGGAGGGCGCCCTCCCCTGTCGGGATCAGAGGGCAACCTCAGGACATGCGTGTCTTTCCCCAGGTCATGATGCCACCACCACGGAGCAAGAAGCCCAGATAGATGCCCCTGCGGCCCGGCTCGTGGAGCCCCCCGATGCTGGCAGTGGGGCCCACCATGGACGGGGAGTTCCCTCCGCATGAGCCTCCACCAGCCGGCAGCGTCCTGTACAGCCCGCCGCCCCTGCAGACCCCGCTGTGCGGGCCCAGCGTCCAGGTGAGCCCCAGCCCTCAGGGTCTCCTCCTGGCCCCTCGGCGCTTCTCTGGTGCCTCAAGCCCATATCCCAGCCCCCAGGTTTGGAGGCAGGACCCTCCAGGGGCTCCCGTCACCCCCAAGTCCCTCACGTGTTAGCCGTGAGGTTTCTCCTGCCAAGGCCTCGGCTGGCCCTCGGGACGCTCGGCCCAGGCGGCTGCCCTCACCTGCCCTCACCTGCGGGACGTCGAGGGCTTGGACCACTGTGGCAGGTCACACTCGTCTGCTCTGCTTCATCACTTCTTTCTTCTTACTTAATGAGACTTTATTTCTTAAGCAGTTCTAGGTTTACAGGAAAATGGCACAGCAAGTTCCCGTGCACCTCTCCCCTCCCCACTTCCCCACTGTTAACATTCTCACACTCGTGGGTGTGCTGTGTTCCAACCTGGGAGCCGGTGCTGACCCAGCATCGTTACCTGAGGGCCATGGTGACATTCGGTTCACTCTTGGTGTTGGATGTTCTGTGGGTTTTGACAGATGTCAGATGACCCGCATCCACCATTACGGCGTCACACAGCGTAGTTTCACTGCCCTAAAACCCCTCTGGTCCCCACCTGTCCATCCCTCCTCCCCCCAACCCCCGCATTGCTGATCCGTCCCCTGGCTCCAGAGACCTGCCTTTTCCAGAATGTCCCAGAGTTGGAATCACAGTGTGTAGCTTTTTCAGATCTGCTTCTTCCACTTAGCGATGTGTATTTAGGGTTCCTCTGAGACTTTTCCTGGCTTCACAGCCCATTTCTTTTTAGCGCTAAACAACTTTCCATCGTCCGCATGTCCCATGGTTGCTTCCATCCACTGAGGGACATCTCGCTTGCTTCCGAGCTCTGATGACTGCAATAAAAGTACCGCGAGTGATAAAACGACCCTAGGGGCCAGGCCTCCTCATATCACAAAAGGTACAAGAGGCCTCGTGAAGAGAAGTGTCCAGAATCCTCCAGCGAGTCAGGCCTAGAGCCAAACAGGGGCTCTTTCCCTGCAGAAAAGAAAAGAAGCCAAGTTTCTCTGTGTGGAGACTCGAGCTGCCGGGTGGGGAGACCAGATGGGGTGCGGGCACCAGGGGGCCGCGTGGGCTGCGGCAGTGACGCGCACACCTGCGTGGGGAGAGAGAGCAAGGATCCAGCTTGGGGTTGGGAGAAGCCGGGCCCTGGGCCTCAGGACCCAAGTGGAGCTCCAGGTTGAGGGTCCAGAGCTGTCATGAGGCATCCCAGACCCCAGAGTGTAGCATCAGACGGGGCTGGGAGGTGCGCGCAAACCCAGAACTCACTCCGTGCCTGGCTGTGCCCACAAGGCACCCTAACGGGGCAGAGCACAGTGCCAAGCCACGTTGAGCGGGCCTTGCCATTCGGCAGGGAGGGAGCAAAAGCGGGTCACAGCTGCAGACCCACCCGCAGCTTCCAAGCCTCGGCTGATGGCCAGAGCCTCCGGCCAGGGCCCCGGACACACATGTGCCAGGCCACCTGTACCCACGGGGCCCCTGCCCTCCTCAGCCCCCACCTCCCTCCAAGCCTCTGCCCGCCCGCGCCCACCCTGAGGCTCTCGGATGCCCCAGTGCCATCCCACACGCGGTACAAAGCATGCTCCTTCCTTGGGTGCTATGTCGCCCTGTTTTGCAGGCTCGGAGCACGCGCCTGTCATTCTTGTCTTTGTTGTTGTGTTTTTTTTTTTTTTTTTTTTTTTTTTTTTTTGCGGTACACGGGCGTCTCACTGCTGTGGCCTCTTGCGTTGCATGGCTCACGGGCCCAGCCGCTCCGCAGCATGTGGGATCTTCCCGGACCAGGGCACGAACCCGCGTCCCCTGCATCGGCAGGCGGACTCTCAACCACTGCGCCACCAGGGAAGCCCGCGCCTGTCATTCTTATAACGCCTCAGGGTTCTTCCTCCTCAGCATCCCATCATTTGCCTAATTATTTTCCTGTTGTTGGGCCTTTGGGGTGACTCCAGTTTTTTCTGCTGCTATAAATAGCGCCACTGCATTTTCCTCCCCCCTCCTGGATGAGTCCCTGGGGGTGTGTTTCTGGAATAGAATTCCTGGGTCAGAGCGAGCCCCAGCTTGGGCGGGTTTGCAGAGGATGGAGCTGTTCCACAGGGAATGGGCTCCTGCCACGTCCCGTGGTGTTGACCCAGGAAGCTGACTGAGGGCCAGGACATGAGCTCTGTCTGGACACCCTGTGTGGACTAGAGGGGCTCAGATACTGGAATTGGAGGAGGGATGTTTGGAACAAGACAGAGACCCTTTTACAAGGGAGGTGCCGCGTGGAGCCCGACCTTGGCTCCGAGCCCCACTCCGGGCAGTCAGAGCCAGCAGGGCAGGCTCCCCAGTGCCCTCCAGGGCTCAGGCTGTGCACAGAGCCTGTTCCTCTCGTGCCACCGAATGTGGGGGTTGCCCCTCAGGCCACACTGGGCCTGGCCCAAGAGTGACCAGAAGCCAGGGCAGCCCATGTAGGCTGCGGGCATCAGTGTTGGCACTGTCCTCCTTACTTCTCTCATGTGTCCTGGCCGAACCAAGCTTGTAAGGAGGATCCCAGGGTGGAGCGGGTGGGGAGTGGAGGTGGCCCCAGGACTGCCTGGCAGGAACATGCCCCCAGGACTGTCAGTGTCCCTAAGGTGGCCAGATTTAGCAAATAAAAATATAGAGCCCGGTGAAATTTAAGTTTCACATAAACACAAAGTTTTAGTATGTGTGTGTTCCATACAGTATTTACACTAAAAATTATCTTTTGTTTATCAGAAATTCCAATTCCTGTTTTTTATCTGGCAGCCCTATGTTATTTGCCGCCCTTGCCGCCCTAGCAGGAATGTCATCTTCCTTCATCAGTTTGCACATGGCCTAGTAAGCTTCTGGCTAATCTCCCAGGGCCTGCTCCTTCCCAGAAGAGGGCCAGCCTCTCTGTCTCCAGGCAGGCTCTGATTGGCTAGCTGGGGTAGGGACCCATCTTTGGACCAATCTGGTCCCACAGGCCTGCCCTCGGAAGGTGGAGTCACCCCTCTGGCTGCAAGTGTAAAATCCCAAGGAAGGCTCTGATTGGCTGGCCATGCTGTACCACCCCTGTGGGATGGGGCTGGATGTCCTTGGTTGGCAGCCTTGCCAGAGCAAGGTGCTGGGGGAGGAGGTTGGGGTGCTGGGTAGACAAAGTCATAAGGGACCCTCCCCAGCCTGAGGCCTCCCCAGCTTGAGGCCTCAAACTCCTCAAGGACCTGGGGGTCCCCTGGTCTGGGAGCTCCACAGGGACCACCCCAGGCCCAGTCTGGGTGCAGGTGGAGAAGGTTGGTGAGCAAGGGGCCCCTTGGACCCCTCCTCCCCAGCTGCCCCCTTCTGGGCCCAAACTACAGACTGGACTGGCCTCTAGTCTGGAGGCCAAGGGGCCTCTACCAGTTGATACCATCTCACCACATCTCCTTCATGCCTCTTCTCTGAGCTGGACCGTGGGGAAGCAGGCGGGGCCCTGTGGGCAGCCCAGGGCTGGGGGCACAGTGATGGAAAGTGGGGCTGGCAACCCCCTTGGTAGAGAGGGGCGGTCCCGACCCCCCAGGCTGGTTCTGGGCCGGTACTAGGTCAGTGAGTCCCGAGGGGCGGGCCTTGTGTGGCCAGGGCTGGCACAAGCAGGCATGGCAACTGCAGCCAGCGGGCCTCCCTGATGGAGCTTCATGTGGCCAGCGGCCTGTTTAGGGCAGGGACGCAGCACCCCGATTCTACAGAGGGTGTGAGTGTCCACAGCCCTACCCCTCAAGCCAGTCCTGGCACATGCTGCCCCTGCTGACCTCAGGCTCACCTTCCAGCCACCCTCCCTCCCCCTGGTGTTTCCTAAAGCAGGTTCTGCAGAACCCCTGCCTGTGCCTCACTCTTGGGCCACACGGGCTTGGCCTCTGGGAGCTCTGAGAAGGCTGGGCTTCAGACCTGCCTGGAGTGGTTGGGCTGCGAGAGTCTGTTTGGGACAGGGCTGTCCACGGTGCTGGTGGGAGCCCTTCACCCTGACCTCAGCCCCCGCCCCTCTGAGAAGTCCCCTGTCCCCTCCCCCACCCACCCGCTGGCAGGCTGCGCGTCTCGCTTATGGGTGCTGGCTCACGAGGGACTCTTACTGTCTTGCTTCACACAGGGTCCCCTCCTCCACTTTCTAGAATGCAGGCGTCCAGCCTGGGCTCCCCAGGCCCTGCAGGGATTCTGGGGGCCCTGCCAGTCCAGAGTCACAGCCATGCCCGCCATCCCCTCCCCGGCTGCTCCCCAGACCTGCTTGTGTACTGACCAAAGCCTACCTCTTCACCACAGCCCTCTGGGTGGGTTCTTCTGTGCACACGGGGAAGCCGAGGCACCGGTGACCCAGCTGGGAAGCCCCTGGGCAGGCGGGCTCAGTGCTCTCTGGAGCCTGCCCCAGGGCAGTGCAGTGGTGTGGGGGGGCGGGGAGGGCCAGGGACCCTGCCCTCCTGTCCTCTCCCCTGACGCCTGCCACTCTGTCTCAGAATGCCATGCTGCATTACCCCTGGTGGAACAGCTTCTCGCCCACGCCATACCCAGCCTTCTCCAGCGAAAGCCAGTAAGTGCCCAGCCCCACTGTGTCCTTCTGGGGGCTTCGCTATGCCTTCTAATCCCATTGTCATGGGCTAAAGAAAACTAGAGCTCTCAGTCATGGGGGCTGTGGGCCCGGCCCTGGCCGCATGGGGAGAGCTGAGACTGACCTGCTGTGGTCTGTCTAGCGAGAACTCTCCAGGGAAGAGGGCAGAGGTAGTGGGGACGAGGGGGCCAGGAAGGGCTATACTGTGGGGGGGACACCAGGTGGTGGTGAGAAACTTCAGGGGTGAAAGGAGCTGGGAGGACAGCTTCCCCATGGAGGGCATCAGCAAGCTGGGTTTTGAAGGGTAAGTAGGAGTTTGCCAAGAGAGCACTCCTGGTACCAGGCCAAGGAATGGCCCATGCAAAGGGCACGGAAGCACACGTAGCCAGAGCCTTGAGGTTCTTCTGGGGTGCCATGCCCCGAGACATGGGTGCGTGGGCCCCTCCTGAGCAGAGTTTCTGAGGCGCCGGAGTTGTTCCTGCCGGCCTGTCCTGCACCTGGGGTGGGCAGGCAGCACCCTCATCACGCCTGCTGGCTCAGCTTCCTTCTCTGCCTCCAGCCAGTTCATGAACTCCTCCTTCATTGTGGGCCAGCCCTGCGTGGACACCAGCTATGGTCCTGCAGCCGCCACCCCCAGCTTCCCGCCAAAGAGCAGCGACTTTCCTCAGGTAGGAGACCTCGGCTGGGCCATGCCCCGCGTGGGGTGTCAGTGCTGGGGGACTGGGCTTGTTTGGGGGACGGGCTGGTGTGACTTCCCCGCAGCAGACGGGGGCGCCGGATCGGAGGTCACGTAACCGAGGCTGGGGGCCCAGCTGCGCTTCTGCTCGTCTGCGGGTTATGGGGCCACATCTCGAGCATCCGATTGCCTCGCCCAGACCTGCACTTGCTCCATCTGGTGCCCTAGCGCCTTGGCGGGGTCCACGTTCCTGGCGCCCCACCCCAGGCCGGAGTGACGCCCCATCAGGTCGAAACAGCATAGTGAGCGTTTGTGTCCCCGAAACAGTAGCCGCTTGACGAACGTGAGCCCCTCAAGTTGGAGGAAGGGAGGAAGTCTGATCTCGATCTTTTGGGGGACGCCAGGCAGCTCAGCCCCAAGGGAGTCAGGTGGACCCCGCCTTGTAGCCTTGTCCGCAGGGTTCACAAGTGGGTCCCACACCTGTGTTGTGCACGGCAGCTGTCGAACCTGAGAGCCTCAGAGGGGGTTTGCGGGAAAGATCCCAGCAATGTCGTGGGGTGACCCCAACCCGGGGGCAGGAAGTGGGGGCAACAGGGGCCAAGTGGTGCCGAGTTTCCCTTGGCAGCTTCTGTGCTGGCCTCTGGGTCTGGGCTGCCTCGGCACTCAGGGAAGCATCCACGTGGGCCCACCAGGGAGTGGGGTGTCAGGTGCTCAGCTCCCCTGAGCCTCAGTTTCCTTCTGTAAAGTGGGGGCTTATGGGCCCCACCAGGTGACAGGCCGAGGGAGGCCACGACACACACGGGCCGGTGCAGACCTGCTGGACTCACTTGGACCAAGGCCAGGGCCGTTCAGACCGGCCCACACTCACTGGGACAGCAGCAGGGCCGGGCAGAGAACCGGACCGAGGGGTGTGTGCTGCGGTGACAGCATCCCCCCAAATCCAGGTCCTCCCGAGACCTCAGGACAAGACCCTACTTGGCAGTCAGGTGTTTGCAGGTGTGATTAGGTAGACGGAGCTGAGGTCCTCCCAGTTAGGGTGGCCCTAAACCCTCTGGGGTCCCTGTGGAGCTACAGCTGCGGGGGCCAGGATCGGGGGCAGGCACGTGGCCGGGGAGGTGGATCCCAGGCGCTGGGGAGGTGGGGGACCCTGGAGCCTGGGGGGCACAGCCCCGCCACACCGTACCCTGGACGTCTGCCCTGAGCTGCCCTGTCAGTGACCCTCTGTGGCCACCCCGGAAACAACACGGCTGGGCCTCGTGGCAACGGGAGCAGAGCCTGCCCCTTGGGAGCCCTAAGTACCCCAGGGTGAGGGCGAGGGCCGTGGGGCAGGAACAGGAGGCCCGTGGACGCAGCCTCCCTGCCTTTACAGAGGCATACGTGGTTTCCTCTGCCCGCCGCCAGCCCGTGAGGAGACTCTTGGCCTCCAGGAGAGGAAGGGCCAGTGGGTTCAGCATCCAGGGCGCCCGGCCGACGGCCCAGGACATTCTCCCCACCCACTACGGCCCCATGTCTCTGGCTCATCTGCGGGCTGGCGGCTGACGGGCCTCCTGTCCACCGTGTCCTGGGCACCGCTCCGCGTCCAGACTTGCTCCCCTGCTGGGGCGTCCCTGCTGGGTGGATGAAGCCTTTGGGGGTGTCGCGGCCCCTGCGGCCACCCGCCTGGCCTTGCTCCGCCTCCCACTCGCCCGCTCCCGCTGCTGCCCCAGCTCTGCGAGGGATCCACGCGGCGTCCGAGCCCAGCAGCCCCCGGGGCGCCGCGTCAGCTCCTTGCTGCAGGTGGGGAAGCGCGCCCCGTGTTGGAGGTTGCTCATCCACCTGACAGATGCTCGCTGAGAGCGGCCGCAGCCCACCCTCTCTCCAGCTGCCCTTGCTGGGGGCGAGTTGGACCCGGATCTCCCTTTAGAGCAGCGAAACCTTCTTCAAACGCAATCTCACCTCATTGCCAACCATGGAGTCAGACAGATGTGAGACCACAGTTCAGCCAGGCTGAGGGTCTGAGGCCCTGTGGTCAGCCTCCTCCACCTCCCCCTGGACCCTGGGCCTGTGGGCCAAGCCAGGATGGAGTCCAGAGCGAGCCTGGCATTCAAGGCCCTTCCCAGCCGAGCCCTGGCCCGGTGGGTCCACCACAGCCACCTCTGCTCCTGGTTCAGACTGAGTGACGTCGCACGGGGGCCGGCACGGGGACAGCCCCAAAGACGTCCCTGTCCTGGTCCCAGGACCTGTGGATCTGTTGCCTCACGGGGCAGAGGTGACTTTGCAGGTGGGATTAAATTAAGGCCCCTGAGATGGGGGTGACCCTGGATTCCCTGGGGGACCCAGTGTCATCACAGGGTCTTTTTATTTTAAATATATATATATATTTTTTTCAATTAATTAACGTACGTTTGGTTGCGTTGAGTCTTTGTTGCTGCGCGGGCTTTCTCTAGTTGCGGCAAGTGGAGGCTACTCTTCGTTCGCGGGCTTTCTCTAGTTGCGGCAAGTGGAGGCTACTCTTTGTTGCGGTGCTCAGGCTTCTCATTGCGGTGGCTTCTCGTTGCAGAGCACGGGCTCTAGGTGCGCGGGCTTCAGTAGTTGTGGCATGTGGGCTCAGTAGTTGTGGCTCATGGGCTCTAGAGTGCAGGCTCAGTAGCTGTGGTGCACAGGCTTAGTTGCTCCGCAGCATGTGGGATCTTCTCGGACCAGGGCTTGAACCCGTGTCCCCTGCATTGGCAGGCGGATTCTTAACCACTGCGCCACCACAGAAGTCCACAAGGTCCTTATGAGAGGGAGGCGGGAGGGTCAGAGGCAGAGAGAGACGGGAGATGCTGCGCTGCTGGCCGTGAGGATGCAGGAGGGGCCGTGAGCCAGGGATGCGGCGCCTCTAGAAGCTGGAAAAGGCGGGAACCGCTGCTGCCCTGGAGCCTCTGGTAGGAACCGGCTCTGACAACCCATCTCAGACTTCTGACCTCCAAAACCATAAAGTAATAGATGTGTGTTGTTTTAAGCCGCTTCACCATGTGAAGCCTTCGTGAGGCCCATGGCACACCGTTGAAGCGTTCACTCCTGTTTGTACATTAGAAGGAGTTGGAATGGGGAATCCAGACCTGGGCTGGGGGCAGGAAGTGAATAGAATCCCACAGGCCTTAACACACCTCCTGGTTACTAAACTTGAGCCCTGAGTTTCCTAGCAGCCAAAACGAAAAGAGAAAGGAGATGGGTTGTGTGACTCTTGCTGCCTAGCAGGAGAAAACTTCTCCCCGACTTCCGTTTTGGGCCAGGAGCAGTTCCCTGCACACAAGCCAGCCCAGGCCAGGACCTTTGGTGAGGGTCGAGCCGGCCTCTGTGTGGGGTCCCCATTTCCCAGGTACCTGGGAAGGATCTCTAGCCAGAGGGACTCTGCCCTGGGGAAAGCGGGAAGCCAGTCTGGTCCCTGCTCTGGGGCAGCTCTGCTTCACTAGACAGTCCTGGCCATCAGACTGGCACCCATTGAGCCCCCAGAGCCAGGGCCCTGGGTTCCAAGTGTGGGAGGGGAAGTGCCCCCAGGGATTACCTGAAAATTTCAGCTCTGACGCTCTTGCCTACACATTACACGTAGCATCTTACGTAGCCGAGGCCAGCGTCACAGGGCAAAAATTAGCCCTGGGGCAACACTGGTGACCACACCCATGTACACCCATGGGTGTGCTGAGGCTCCGAAAGAACCGGCCAGGTGTCTGTAGGGTGCCCCACACTGGGAGGGGGTCTGCGTCCCTGGCAGGAGGCCCACAAACACGGCACGTTGTCTTCAAGGCCTTGTTGATGCGTTTCGTTGCTGATGGGTTGACCTTGACCCCTGGTGAGGCAGCTTCCTCTGGGTCCCCCCACTGTGCACTGTCCTTCCCGCCCTCAGGTTGACACAGAGCTGCTCAGGCCCTTATACCCCTTACACCTTGAGGGGCCCCACGTGGGGTCTCCCACTGCAGGGTATGGTACGTGTTGGGGGGTGTGGACGTGTGGCTTTTATTTCTTAATTGGAATGTGACTTGCATTTCGTATGGTTCAGCAGCTTTTGTGCATTCACAGTGTTGTGCAGACATCACCTTTGTCCAAAGTCCAGAACCTTCCATCCCCCAAAAGAAACCCCATCCCCCTTAGCAGTCACCCTTCCCCCTCCCCCATCCCGACACCACAAGTCCCCTCTCTGTGTCTGTGGATCGGCCTGTTCTGGACGTTTCCCGTCAGTGGAATCACGCACTGTGTGTCCTTCTGCGTCTGGCTTCTCTCACTGAGCATCGTGTCCTCAGGGTCTGTCCACGTGGTAGCGAGTGTCCGTGCTTCACCCCTTTGCGTGGCCGAAGGACGTCCCCGTGTGTCGGGGGACACGTGTGTATATGTGTTTGTCCATCGATGGACATTTGGGTCATTTCCACCTCTCGGCTGCCGTAAATCATGCTGGTGTGGACGTGCGTGTAGACTTCAGTGTGAGCGTGTGTTCCAGGTGTGGTTGACTCTCGCTAGGAGGGCTGTTTGGGGCCTTGTTAGAGTCGGGGTTGGGGGGGTGCCCAGCCTTCCAAATGCCCCCCGAGGCCTTGTGCCTCCAGCTCTTGCTGCCCCTGCCCCTCCAGGCCTTCCTCTGGGTTCTCCCCACCCTGGTTTCTCTGGGGTCCTGGCTGCAGGGGTGGCTGCTCCGCCCTCCTTCACTGCCCCCCAGTGCCGAGCCCCGCTGCAGCCCCCGGGATCAGGTGCTGCCCTGACCCCTCCTCCCAAGGCCCCCTGGACCCTCACGTCTCAGCCAGGCCCCGGGGAGGGGGAGGGCTCTTTCTGGTGGGCTGAGACCCCCTCACACAGTCGCAGTTGGCAGGGCAGGTGTGCGCCCTGAGGGTCCCTCCAGGCATCTCAGGTGGGCCCCGCGTCCACCCGATAAGGACACTTTCCGTCTGCCAGCCCAGGCTTCTGGGAAGCAGGATGAGGTCACAGCTCAGAAAAGTGCTTTGCAAACTCTGGGCAGCTCCCCACACGGAGAGGGGTCGGCGACATCCTCTGCTCCGCGAACAGATTTCCACAGGGTCAGAGGCTTGGCCTACCCCGCCAGCAGGCTCCTAGCGATTTCTGGCGCTGGCAGGGCGCGGTGGGGGGCCACTTCCCGTGGGAAGCCCCTGGGTCACGCGGGGCCACGGCCAAGGTCCCCCGCCCTGGGGTCCGCACTCCCTCCGCAGGCTCCAGGGGAGGGTCCATCATGCTTCTCACAGCTCCTGGGGCCCCAGGCCTCCTGGGCTTGTGGCTGTGTCACCCCACCTCTTCCTCCGTCTCCACGTGGTCTTCTCCTGTCTGTGTCCAGACCTCCCTCTTGTAAGGGCACTGGCCGTCGGCTTAGGGCCTGCCCTGCTCCAGTGCGACCACATCTTAGCCGACTACATCTGCAGTGACCCCATTTCCAAAGGAGGTCCCGACATGGGCCGCGCCCACCCCTCTGTGGCCAGCCCGGGGGCAGCCTAGGGACCAGCAAGCGTCCTGTTGGCCGGGCAGCCCCACGGATCGGACGCGCTGGCCCGACAGGGCCGACCAGCCATCTGGTGATGAGATACAGGGGGCAGAGAGTCCGAGTTTAGAAACTGCTGGCAGCCTGACCAGTTTCCTGCTGCTGAAACCTAATCACAAAAAGTTTGTGCTTGTCCTTTGTGGGTTTTCTTTTCATGTCCGTTTCCTAGTAATTCTTTTCAAAATTGAGACAAAATCACACACCTTAAAATTCATCCTTCTAAAGTGTATTCACAGAGTTTTACAACCACCACCTTTATGTAATTCCAGAACGTTCCATCACCCCAAAAGGAAGCCCCATCCCCATCAGCAGTCACTCCCTCACCTCCTTCCCAGCCCCTGACAACCAGGAACCCACTCTCTGTGTCTGTGGGTCTGCCTGTCCTGGACGTTTCCCATCAGTGGACTCACACTGTGTGTCCTTCTGTGTCTGGCTTCTCTCACTGAGCATCGTGTTCTCAGGGTCCGTCCACGTTGTTGTGAGTGTCAGGGCTTCACCCCTTTGCATGGTTGAGTGATGCTCCCGTGTGTGGAGGGACCATGTGGTGTTTATCCGTCATCCGCTGGTGGACACTTGGGTTGTGTCCACCTTTGGCTGCTGTGGACGTATGTCTCCGTTGCCTCTGGTGGGCACCTGGCAGTGGAATCAGGGTCATGGGGTGACTGTGACTGTTTTCCGAGGACGCTGCCCCATTTCGCACCCCCACCGGCCGTGTAGGGGCTCTGATTTCTCCAGCTCCTCCCCACACTGGTCCCTGCTGGCTTTGTGGGTCCAGCCGTCGGGGGCGGGTGTGAAGTGTGTCCCGCTGGTTTCGGGTTGCGTTTCCTCGTTGCCTGACAGTTTGCGTGTCCTTCCTCCCCTTGTTGCCATTTGTGCACATTCCTCACCTGTGGCAGTGGCCGCTGGCCATGTTCCCCCCACTTCCTCCGCCGGCTGTGGGCTGGAGACAGGTGAGGGCTGCAGCATTGGGCAGAGGTCTCCCTGACCCCAGGGACCCTCCCCAGTCAGAGCTCTGGGGTGCTGGGCAGCCGCAGGGAGGCCCACGGGCCCGCTTGCTCCTCTCGGCCGCGGATCTGCACAGAACCGTCCTGGGATGGGGGTGATGGAAAGAAACAAGCAGGACGAGCACCAGGCCTCAGGGCTTTGTGCCCCCCGCCACTGGCCCTGTCTGCGTCCTGCCCTCTGTTCTGGGCTGCAGGTTGCAGGGGCTGACGCAACAGGGAAGAGCAGCGTTTCGGGCACAGCCAGGCCGCTTGCCAAGGCTGGAGGAGGAAGAGCAGGGCGGGGCCTGGGGCCCCATGGGGACGGCCCTCCAGGTGTGGCCACAGCACAGGCAAAGGCCCTGGGGCGGGCCCTGTGAGGCACTGGAGGCGGGCTCTGGGACAGTGAAGGTCCAGGCTGAGGAGCTGAGGGCAGGCCCAGGAGGGCGTGGGGGGCACGGAAGGGGCAGCCAGCCTAGGTTTCCTCCCTGCGATGCAGGGGCCTCTGAACTTCGAGTCATGCTGTGGGTATCCCAGGGGCAGCCGTGGTCCCTGCCAGGCCCAGCTGGGCACGTGCTTTGGGGGGACAGTGGTCTGGGGGAAACTGAGGCCATGGCCAGGAGAGCGCCCGGGGCCGGCAGGGGGCGAGCCAGTGGCAGCCCGCGGGCGTTGTTGACAGCCGTCTGTGGTAGATTCCGCCCCGTTCAGTAATTCTCTGCGCTTTGCCAGTAATCGTCCTGACTTACCAGGCAGGCATCATTTCCTGAAAGTCAGCCGGCCTTAGGGGAAGTAGGCGCAGGCGGTGACTAAACCAACATGCAAATGCGGCCGGGCGGGCTGAGGGCTGAGGGCCGGCGGGCTGAGCCGCCCGTGGTCATGAGGCAGCTGCTCCCACCGCTTTCTCGGGACCCGGCGGCCACCATGTCCCAGCTGCGCTTCTGGCTGCAGTTTGCAGCCCTCGGCAAGGTAACCCTGGGCTCCTGCCTTGCGAGGGGGGCCGGGCTGGGAGGGCCCGTGGGAACCGCCCGGAACAGCCGGGCTGGGGGCGGGGGGGAGGGCTCCCCCAGCCTGCTCCGTCTGTTTTTGGCAGCGAGGATGACCCCGCTGGAGTTTTCCGAGCAGAGCCACGTGGAATGTGGGGACAGCCAGGGAGGGCAGGGGGCTGCAGGGGGCTGGAGCCGTCCCACCTGGAGTCTTGTGGGTGCTCCGTGTCCTGGGATGGTGGCAGTGTCTCTGTGGGGCATGGTTTGAGACGGGCTCTGATTGGACAGGTAGGATCGGTCCCCATCCCTCCGTCTCTCTGTCCCGCTGTCCCTCCTCAGGGCCCCTGCCCAGGGCCAGTGAGAGGACCTGTGTCCGAAGAGTGTTTCTGGGGTCACTTTCCTGGCTGGGAGGGGGTGCTGAGCAGACCCAGAGCCGGGTCCAGTCTGGGGGCCATCCTGTCCCAGCCTTGCTGGGCGGTGGCAGAGATGAGGTGGGGGGGTCACTGCATGGGCAGCTCCTCGCTGGTCCAGGGTCCCCGACATGCTGAGAGGCAGTAAGCACGGTGGGCGACCCTGTGCCCTCCTGGCCCCCCAGAACTGTCGGGGTAACCAGCCAGCTCCCCCGCATTGGGGCCTGCAGTGGGAAGAATGGGGGCAGGGGGGCCTGGGATCCCGGAGGAGTTCCAGGTGGGGCGCAGGTCGGGAGGTGAGCCCGGGGAGGGGTGGACACAGGCTGCCGGGTTGGGGGCTCTGGTGAGGGCCTGGGAGCTGCGGCCCTACCCTGACTGGGCCCTGGGGACCCAGGGAAGGTGATTCTGGGTTTGGGTCATCTTGGAGGTCTCCTGTGGCTGCCGGGAGTCAGGTCCCAACACTGGCAGGCAGCCCACCAGGGGGGTCCACTCTCACTCCCATCCAGCCACCCGCCCTCCACGGTGGGGAGGGGGAGGGAGAGGGACCTCGGGAGCCCCACCCCCACCCCCTGGGAACCCAAGTGAGGCCCACCTCCCTTTGCCCCCAAGGATCCAGGGGCCCCCAGACGATGCCAGCTGCCCATCAGGGCGTCTGGTGGAGACGGTGTCCACAGACTGGGGAGAGAGCACCCACTTTCTTAATAAATTATATTTTTTAGAGCAGTTTTAGATTTACAGACACTGTGAATCAGTTCAGAGGGACCCCGTGTGCCCACGACCAGCCCCTTGGCGCCGCCCACGTCCCAGCTGATGGGCCCGTGTTCATACGTCGTCCTCAGGGCCCCAGAGTCCACGCTTCCCCAAGTCGCCTCTGCCCCAGCAACACTGTGGCACCAGGGCCCCCAGGCTGTGCCGGTGTCGCCCGCTCTCCTGGGGTGGGCTGGGGCCCTGGGCAGTCGTGGGGAGCCCAGCCTAGGACTCCTGCAGGACTTCCGCAGTTTGGGTTTGTCCGGTGTTTTCTCGTGGTCGCACTGGGGCCATGGGTTCCCCGGGGGAGACCTCGGAGGGGAGGTGCCCTTCTCAACCATCACCCCAGGGGTCCCTGCTGCTGAACTTGACCTGACCTCCTGGCTCCTCCACGGGGGGTTTCTTCACCTGCGCGCTGTCCTCCTGGGAAGGGTCTCCGTGCTCAGCCCTCACACAGGGTGGCCCCCGAGCGCCCCTTTCAGCCCCTGCCTCTGCCATCTTCGGGGCTGGCCCCTGAGGTCCCGCCCGGCTCCCTGCCCGCTGCCCAGTGACTGTTTCACCTTTGGGAAGCAGGCCCACCTCTCAGGGCTCCAGGGTCATCGTCACCCTGACCAGGCTCGGCGGCGCTCGCTGGGAGGGCCACGCTGGTCCCAGAGGGACTTTAGCAAAGACAGCTGTCCCCGACTGTACGCGGACCCCACCCCAGCCAGCCTTTGGAGTCTCTGGGGGTCACTACTCCATGTCACTTCATGGGGTCTGGGCAGCCAGCTTCTGCAGCCCACCCTTCCCTGGCATTGTCCACCAGACTCGGGATGTGCCACCTCTGACCCCAGCCGACCGGGGTTGGGGTAGGGAGCAGGCCTCAGGGTCAGCAGAGCCAGACCCACTGCCGCCGCCTCAGTGTCCCCCGAGATGGATGCTCTGGCCTGTTGAGTCGCCAGGCTCTCGCATGGGGGTGCAGCGTGCCCCAAGGAGCATTATGGAGCACCTGTTCCCTGCTCTGGGGTTGGCATCCCCCTTCTGCTTCTTCCCAGGCTGCTGCCCGGGCCTGAGCTGGTCCTGCTAGGCACTGTCTGCCACGCCCCCATCTCCTCGCCTGGACTTGCCCAGTCGCCAGGTCCTGCAGCTGCAGGCGGTGGGGGGAGGTTGGGGTCTGCCCCCCTTCCGTGGGGCCAGACTGCGTGTGGCCAGGGGGCAGGGGCCAGGAGGGGCCTGGCGGGCAGAGCGCCCTCCTTGCAAACCGCCAGAGCCAGGGCACCCCAGGCAGTGGGAGGCGTCCACAGGGGGCCCCCAGCCTTATACCAGCTGAGCGGGCCCCACCCCTTCCTGCCAGGCCCGCTGTCCTTTTCTCACAGTGCTCTCAAGCCTGCCTGTTGGGGGCTGTGCACGCACCAGCATCTGAGCACGGGGTCCTGGGGAAGCTGGACAGTGTTGCCTGGAGGTCCCCGCACCCCAGGGCGTGGGGGGCTGATTCCCATGCAGATCAGTCGGAGGGGAGCCCCAGAAACACGGCCCTTGAGGGGCTGTGGGGCAGGACTGGGAACTGGCTGAGATCAGGGACCTGTTCTCGGTGACCTGGGACTGCGGAGACCTGCCCTCCACCCCCAGAAGCCAGCTCAGCTGTGGCCTCCAGGCCCGAGCTGGTCACATCGGGTGGACCCTAGGCCCAGGCCCCCCCTTCCTCCCCAGAGTCCACTGATCTGAGCCCCTGGAGCCCCGAGACCCCCACTGGTCAGCCCTGCCCACCCTCCTGGCTTTCTCTCACTGGTTAGTGGGACACCACACCCTCTGTCCCAGCCCGCCCGGCTGGGGGCTCCCAGAGGGCCGCTCTCTCTCCTCCTTGGCCCCTGCCCTGCTTGGGAAATGCTCCTGTTGATGGGCCCGCTGAGGCCACAGCCCACCTGGCTCCACCCATGGCAGGAAGGCGGGGGTGGGGGGTTACCTCCGAGGGCTGCCCCACATCTGAGCCTGGAGGGGCTAAGGGAGGTGGGGGGCCTGCACCTTCCCCAGCTCTGGGCACAGGGGGCTGTGCTGCACTGCCCTCCCCAGGTGGCAGGCGGCGTGGGCACCGTGACCCAGCGGGGCACTGCAGGGGACCCTGGTCCAGAAGCCCCAAGGGGCTGTCTCTGCATGTCCCCACGTCCAGCACAGGCCAGGCACACTCAGGAGCTCCATGCCTGCGACCAGGGCTGGGAGGGAGCGAGGCCGGTACGGGACCCCCCGGCGCTGCACCTGATTCCCTTTATTTATTTATTTTGGCTGCATTGGGTCTTCGTTGCGGCACGCAGGCTTCTCTCTAGTTGTGATGTGCTGGTTTTCTGTCTCTAGTTGTGGCGTGCGGGCTCAGTTCCCCACCCAGGGATCGAAGCCCCGTCCCCTGCATTGGAAGGCGGATTTTCTACCACTGGACCACCAGGAAAGTCCCCCGATTCCCTTTAAATTTAGGTTTAGAAACTGTAACCTCCACAGCAGCAGATGTCTCCTGAAGCTGTGGCGGTCCGTGCGTCCTGGCATCCCTACACCGGTGTCACCCCCTCCATGGGGATGGGCCAGGGCAGGCACGGGGTGTCCGTCACCTTCTCCCGGTGTCCCCTGAGTAGAGTCCAGCGCAGAGCCTGTGGGGTCTGGTTTCTCTCACCTCCACTTGCCTTCTTCCTTTTTTCTTTTCAAACAGCTTTGTTGATACAGTTCACATATTGTAAAACTGACCCATTTGAATTGCATCATTCGGTGTTTCCAGTGCATTCACAGAGTCGGGCAACCATCACCTCTGTTTAGTTCCAGAACATTCTCATGGCCCCAAAGAGAAGCCCCGTCCCCATCAGCAGTCATCCCACACCCTCCCCAGTCCCTGACAACCAGGAACCCCCTCTCTGTCCCTTTGGACCTGCCTGTTCTGGACGTTTCCCATCAGTGGAATCACACACCGTGGGTCCTTCTGTGTCTGGCTTCTCTCACTGGGCGTCGTGTTCTCAGGGTCCATCCACGCTGTAGCGAGTGTCAGTGCGTCACCCCTTTCTGTGGTAGAGCAGCATCCACCGTGTGGCTGGGCCTCACAGCTGCCCTCACCCGGCCTGTCTTGCAGGACTCCTCGTACCTCGATGACCTCTCCAATGCCTCCATCTTCTCCTCGTCCGTGGACTCCCTCTCGGACATCGCAGACACACCTGACTTCCTGCCCGCCGACAGCCTCAGCCAGGTGCCCACCATCTGGGACGTGAGCACTGGCCCCTCCACCCACGACAAGGTCAGTGTGCCCCATCCTCGGCCGAACAGACACGGAGGAGGGTGTCGCTCGAGGGTGCTCATGTCTCCCATGTAGGCCAGAAGATGCAGGGGCTCCCCAGGGGGAAGAGGGGCTCCGGGGAGCCCGGCATACACTAGTGGACACCGGTGGGCATATGCCTAGATGCCCTGACGGGTTCAGTGCCCATGAAACCCCCGGGCCCTTGGGAAGGGTCTGGGCCCAGTCTGGGGCTGGCAGGGGGATACGAAGCGCCCAGAGTAGGTGCGGCAGGCGACCCAGGCCCGTCCTCGCCTCGCCAGGGCCCTCCTACCGGTTCCCAGCCTCCCAGGAACCTGAGGCCCGGGGCGGGCAGCTGAAACGCCACGCCCACTGCTGCTGTGGCCAGCCCTGCCTGCGGGAACCTGAGTCAGCCTTCCAGGAACCTGCGTCTGCAGCTGTTTGTTTGTTTTCGTTAATTCAAAAAAAAAAAAAGGGAGAGGGAATTGAGAGTAGGTTTCAGACCTCCCTGTACCTCACTTCCATTTCATTTTCGTTTCAAAAAAAACTTTGTGTTTTTTTTCCTGCCAGTTTTATTGAGATGTGATTGACATACAGCAGTAAGTTTAAAGTGCACGTACAGAATGGTGATTTGACTTGCATACATCGTGAAATGATGACAAGTCAGTGAACCTCCATAGTCTCATATAGATACAGAATTAAAGAAATAGAGGGGATTCCCTGGCGGTCCAGTGGTCAGGACTCGGCACTTTCAGTGCTGAGGGCATGAATTCAGTCCCTGGTCAGGGAACTAAGACCCCACAAGCCGCACAGTGTGCCCAAAAAAAAAAAAATTAGAGAAGTAAAAACCGTATTTTTTCCTTGTGCCGAGAACCCCTAGGGTTTACTTTAAGAACTTTCATATATAACATACAGCAGTGCAAATTCTATTTATCGTGTTTCACGTTGCATTCCTAGTACCTATTTATCTAGCACTTTATGTATCCCAAGTACTTACGTATCTATCAGATCTAGATGGGCGGGCAACAGGAAGGAGGCCGGTGGCCAGCTGAGGGGCTTGAGGACCACAAGGCGACCCCCCCTGGAGGCCGGGGGGCCCATAGAGGCACTTCCTCCCTACCTGTGGCCTGCAGTCTCATGCCTACTCTCCCTGCCTCTCCCCTCCAGCTGTTCCTGCCCAGCGGGCCATTTACAGGCCTTGAGGACCCTGTGTCCTCTCTCTCCAGCACCCCACTTCTCGTCAGCTACCAGGTGAGCCAGGCCCCTTCCCTACCCCTGCCCATCCCTCCTGGGGATCAGGGAGGGCCACTCACTCAGGCACCTGCTGTATGCGGGCCCTGGGCCGGCTTAGAAGCATGGTCTGCCCATTATACAGGTGGGGAAACTGAGGTCCCAGGGAGGCGTCATGCGAGGAGGGGGGACCTCTCCCTATTGCCCCAAGTCACTGGGCTGGCTGGTGGACCAGGCTCCTGATCCGGGCAGGGAGGCTGGCGTGGTGCAGGGGACAGTACCGTCCCCAGCACGACAGCACCTTGCCCTCAGTCTCAGAGTCACCCCGAGGAGGACGACGAAGCTGAGGAGGATGAGGCGGAGGAGCTGGGCCACGCGGAGACCTACGCCGACTACGTGCCGTCCAAGTGTGAGTGTGCTGTGGGAGAAGACCCCCAGCAGCGATCACCGGGCTGCACAGCCTCACGGGGTCTGCGTCCTCCGGCCAGGGGTGCCCATCTCCGGGGTCCCTGAAGGTCCCAGGGCCCCTTAGACTGCCAAGGCAGGTGTGGGAGCTGTGGGCGGGCTCCGGAGGGGCGGTTCTGTAATCGGGGTTGTGCTCCTCACTGGGCACATAGGCGGAGGGGGCAGTGGAGAGGTCAGCCGCCTTCCTGCTATGCATCGATGGGCCACGCCCCCAACCCTGTCCAGACCACGCCCCTGACCTGCCCCACCGCCCCCATGCCCCTCTAGCCAAGCTTGGGAAGCAGCACCCGGACCGCGTGGTGGAGACCAGCACTCTGTCCAGCGTTCCGCCGCCGGACATCACCTACGCCCTCGCCCTGGCCTCCTCCGACAGCGGAGCCCTTTCCGCCTTGCAGCTAGAGGCCATCACCTACGCCTGCCAGGTGATCCCAGGGTCTCCCAGCAGGTCTGCGTCCGGCGTGGGGGGGGGTCTCAGTGCCCACCCAGACCCTGCCGCATGCTGACCCCCGTCTCCTCCCCCACCCCCGCAGCAACACGAGGTCCTGCTCCCCGGTGGGCAGCGCGCGGGCTTCCTTATCGGCGATGGCGCGGGTGTGGGCAAGGGCCGCACGGTGGCCGGCATCATCCTGGAGAACTACCTGCGGGGCAGAAAGAAGGCCTTGTGGTGAGCTGTCCCTCCCTGGGCATGGGGTGGGCCGGCAGGTGGGCAGGGGGTTCCTGAAGCCTGCTGGCCCGCACCCGCAGGTTCAGCGTCTCCAATGATCTCAAGTACGATGCGGAGCGCGACCTTCGGGACATCGCCGCCCCTGGCATCGCGGTGCACGCGCTGAGCAAGGTGGGTAGCCCGCAGCCCCCCCGCCTGGTAGGGGGTCCCGGAGTGCGGGCGTGGCTATGTCCCGGCGCGCACCGATGCCTGGCCCTCTCCCCAGATCAAGTACGGCGACAACACTACCTCAGAGGGCGTCCTCTTTGCCACCTACTCCGCCCTGATCGGGGAGAGCCAGGCAGGCGGGCAGCACCGCACGCGCATCCGGCAGATCCTGGAGTGGTGTGGGGAGGCCTTCGATGGCGTGGTATCCTGGCCGTGATGCGGGGGCGGGGCCGAGCGCAGGGGGGCGGGAGGGGCGGAGCCGAGTGCAGGGGGCCGGGAGGCCTTGGTCCTGGAGGGTGCGGAAGCGCGGGAGGAATTCCCGGAAGGGAGGGCCTGGTGGCGCAGGCTCGCCCTCAGGGACAGCTGTTACCCGCCCCTGGCCGTCTGGCTCAGCCTCCTGGCTCCAGCCGGCCAGACCCATAACCACAGGGTCGGGGTGGTGTTTGCTGCGACACCGCGGGCGGCGGGGCCGGAGGTCTGGGGGCGCAGAGCACTTCCTCCCCCGTCCTTGTCCGGCCCCCAAGCTGGTCCCACCCAGGCTCCGTCGGGGCGGGGCGGGAGGCAGTCCAGGAGAGCCAGAGCACAGCTAGGCCAGAGGCCCCGCTGCTCTAGCTCTGCCAGCTGCTGTGGGTCCCAGGCCCTTCCTGACTGGGCCGAAGCCCCAGGCGTCTCCCTCCTTTGCTTTTCAGCCTGAGATCACTTTCTTTTTGCTCCCACCAAACAGTAGGAAACAAAGCATAGGAAAGTCCACCAGGGACTGCCCTGGTGGTCCAGTGGTTAGGACTCCCTGCTTCCGATGCAGGGGGCACGGGTTTGATACCTGGTCGGGGAACTGAGATTCCGCAAGCTGCCTGGTGTGGCCAAAAAAAAAAAAAAAAGGAATGTCCATCAAGCTGTAGGAAAAAGAAGTATAGGGGACTATAAGCTAGAGTCTGATGTGTGTCTGGTGTTAACGTTTTCTTGTTTCACACATTCCTCTTACCAGTAACAGCCTTCAGGCCAAGCCCCCTCGGCCTTCTCCCCAGCTGCTCCCCCCCTCCACACACACACACACACACACACACACACACACATGGGCCACAGCTTCCCCTGTGGATTTCTGCAGGGGCCCTTAGAGGACCCTCGGGCTCTATCTCCCTGGGATTCACCCTTGTTCTCAGAAGTGGGGTGAGTGCACTTTCCCGAAGCTCCCCTCGCTCCCTCTGATGAGACAAGGCCTGTGGGCCCTCTGTTCACGAGGCATAGTCTGTTCAGAGCTCCCATGAGCCAGAAGCAGCAGCAGGGTTACTGATGCTACACCTCGGGGGCTGCCTGATGGCATCGGGCTAACCTCACTCACGTTTCCGCTGATCCTCCGTCGAACCCCTGTACCTACGTGTGGACACGTGCGCGTGCATGTGGCACTCACACCTTGCCTTTCAGGTAGGTTCGTGACAGACATACTTGTCTGTAACTTGTGCTTTTTCCCCTGAAAACATTAAGAACTTTCTGTGTCTTCCAATTCCTGTCCACATTGTTCGGGGCCTAGAGGCTGTTTCCCTCTGGCTTTGGTGGCCTCACACACCCCAAGGACCCCACCCTGTGGCCAGATCCCCCCAGGCACCTTCCGGAGTTCCCCCCAACCAGGAAGGGACCACCTAGGGTGTTCTGGTGGGTCTGTGGGACGGCCCGCCTTCCAGAACAGTCCTTAACCCACGCCCACCCCAGATTGTGTTTGACGAGTGCCACAAAGCCAAGAACGCCAGCTCCACCAAGATGGGCAAGGCCGTGCTGGACCTGCAGAACAAGCTGCCCCTGGCCAGGGTGGTCTACGCCAGCGCCACAGGTAAGGGGCCTAGTCATCGATGAGCGAGCGATGCCTGCCCTGGCGCAGCTGTGTGTGGGAGAGAGTCGGGGGGGGGGGGGGGGGGGCGTCTGGTCTGCAGCCCAGCTCCTGCCAGGCCCTGTTCTCAGACACCAACCCCTGTCAGGGGCCTCCCTTATGCCAGCTGGCCGTGGGCACTTTCCCGAGAGCCTCAGGTCCCCATTCCTGGCCCTCGTGCCATTTCCGGGGCCACACCTGAGGCCCCCGACCTTCCCAGGTCGGAGGAGCTGACGGTGGCTCCCCCTTCCCCCAGGTGCCTCTGAGCCCCGGAACATGATCTACATGAGCCGCCTGGGTATCTGGGGCGAGGGCACACCCTTCCGGACCTTCGAGGAATTTCTGCATGCCATCGAGAAGAGGTGCGCGCTTTACCCCGTGCCCATCCCCCACATGATGGGAGCGGGGGCCAGGTGTCACCCTCACCCCTGCCCATGCTCCTCTGGCAGCCAGAGAGATCTTAAAATGCAAATCCTATCCTTCCTCTGCCTAGTACTTCCCATCGGTCTCGGGGGGAAAGGGCCTCCTCCCCACTTTTCCTGCTCCTGTGCAGGCCCCTCCTTGGTCCAGGCAGACTACCTTCTGTCTGTTTCCAAGGCCCACCAGGCCCTTGGTGACCACAGGGCCTTTGCAAGTGCTCTCTGCTCCATGCACCTGGCCCTTCCTCGCTCTCCAGGGCTCAGTGCTGGGTGACAGCCCCTCCCCGGGTTGCTCTGTCCCTGGGTGGGACCTAGCATGTGGTCCCAGGCCGTTGCCCAGGCAGCCTGTGTTTACCTGCAGGGGTGTGGGCGCCATGGAGATCGTGGCCATGGACATGAAGGTCAGCGGCATGTACATCGCACGCCAGCTCAGCTTCTCTGGCGTCACCTTCCGCATCGAAGAGATCCCGCTGGCCCCGGCCTTCGAGCACATCTACAACCGGGCGGCCCTGCTGGTGAGCCTCTGAGTGGACAGCCTGCATGTCCCCTTGGAGTTACGCCCCGTCACCTTCAGCGTCTGCCCTTAAGACACCACAGGGATTAGTCAGACTGGACAGGAGGGAGCACCTGGCCCGCCCGCCTCGGTCTTTGGCAGGAGCCCAGCATCTTGATCCTGTTCAAGTTGGGGATTCTGTACGGACTGTACGCCCGCATCCCCGCCTCCCCTCCCCACGATTTCGTGAGCACGTTGCCCCCAGGACAGAACCCAGAGCTGGTGGCCATTTTCTGTCTCTCTCCGTGGGGCCGTCCTGGGCGCTGCGGGGTGGGAGCACCTCCCTGGACCCACCTGCTCGATGCGTGTGACAGCCACAGATGCCCCAGACATGGCCCGGTGTCCCCTGGGGGCAGGACCGCCCCAGCGAGACCCTGGTCTGAAGTGTGGAGAGTCAGAGGCCACTGGCAGGGAGCTGGCAGGGAGGGTATCCCTGCTGCCTCGGGAGGCGGTGTCCACCCGCCCCCGGGCTGCACGAGCGCCATTCCACCACGGTCTCACCAGCATCACACTTGTTGTTTCTTAACATTTCCGACCGTCCGGCTATTGCCAGGGTCTCCTCGTTGCTCTACTTGCAGCCCCCCTTCCCTGGCCCACATTTCCACGGGGCGGGGGCAGCCGGGGTCCGGGCAGAGACGGTGGTAGTGAGCTCAGCCAGGTGTGTCATTTCAGTGGGCCGAGGCCCTGGGCGTGTTCCAGCAGGCAGCCGACTGGATCGGCCTGGAGTCACGCAAGTCCCTGTGGGGCCAGTTCTGGTCGGCCCACCAGCGCTTCTTCAAGTACCTATGTGTTGCCGCCAAGGTGCGCCGGCTGGTGGAGCTGGCCCGGGAGGAGCTGGCCAGGGACAAGGTGAGCTGGGCTGTGCCGGGCCCCCTGCCTCCCTGTGTCAGGGGTGAGTGGGCAGAACCCGGCACGCCGTGTCAGCCTCACGATTGCAAAGGATCGCGTGTGGCTGGGCTGAACCCGCAAGGATGGGGCTGGTGAGGGCAATGCTGAGGCCCGGAAGGTTCTGGTCCCGCCTTGCCCCAGGCTCCCCGTGTGCAGGCTGGGCTGGCGAGTCCCAAGAAAGAACAGGGCAGAGGATGGGGGTGGGGGTCCGGGAGCTGAGGCTGGCTGTGGGCTGCCAGGTGGACTTTCCAGGTGGATCTGGGCTT
Organism: Phocoena phocoena; assembly: GCF_963924675.1. Taxonomy (NCBI): domain Eukaryota; kingdom Metazoa; phylum Chordata; class Mammalia; order Artiodactyla; family Phocoenidae; genus Phocoena; species Phocoena phocoena. Next base: position 172,826,646 of record NC_089221.1, read on the forward strand.
GTTGGGGCCTGGCAGCCCAAGGGACACGGGGGTGGGAGGAGGGAGAGACTGAGGCCCGCCCTGGGTTTCGGCTGCTGGGACAGGGCCGGTGTGGGGCCTGGGGCTTCCCTGGGGGCCCCTCTGGGGCCCGCACTCCGGGGCTGGTGGGCAGGCCTCTGCTCACCACCACCCACCCCCGCAGTGCGTGGTTATTGGGCTGCAGTCCACGGGTGAGGCGCGTACCCGGGAGGTGCTGGGCGAGAAGGAGGGCCAGCTTGATGGCTTCGTGTCCGCTGCCGAGTGAGTGATGCCTGCGGCCCGGTGGGGAGGGTGGGGGCTATGCTGGGGACCCCTCCCTGTGCGACCCACCCTGGGGCCGACCTGTGGCCTGGCCCTGCCTGTATTCCCAGCCTAGGGAGCGCCCCGGTCCTAAGTGACCTTAGGTCCATCTCGCATCGTAAAGCCAGAAAGGGTAACCGTGGGGACCCCAGGACTCGGAGGGCGCTGGCCGAGGGTCCCAGGGCTTTAGAATGAGGCTTCACGGTGCCTGCACCCACCCCCCCCAACGTGGGAACCGTGCCGTTTCAAGGACGACACTGATTTTAGGGACTGGCCTTGCTGGTCCCCAAAGCCCCTGGCCTCCCTTCCCACCCTGGGTGAGGGTCCCAGCACGAGGCCCCTTGCCTGGCTCACCTCATCCTGGCCCCTCCCCCTCAGCCCAGCATCACCTCCCTTCCCCTGGGACCCCATCCTGGGAGCCTCCCCCTCGGCCCGTCATCGCGTGTGGGCAGAGCTGTGGGCCCTTTGACAGCGGGAGCCCCACCCAGCTTCCCACCCACGCTCCGTCCATTGCCCACCACGTGGGACCCCCGCCCCCCTGTCCTTGCAGCTCCTTTCCCCTCCCACGCGCCTTCTCTGAGCCCCTGCACCCAGACCCACCCGCGGGGCCCCCTGGCGCTGGGTGTCCCCACCAGAGCAAACCCACACACGGGACCCAACCCCTCCAGGTCTCCCAGCGAAAATAAACTCTGCTTCTCACTTTCAGAGGCGTCTTTCTGTCGCTAATTCAGAAGCACTTTCCTTCAACCAAGAGGAAGCGAGAGAGAGGACCGGGCAGTAAGCGAAAAAGTAAGCGCCTGCCGCCCGCCTGGACCTCAGGCGCCTTGTGGCCTCCTCCCTTGCTCCTGCCGCCTCCCTCCGGCCTCCCTCCTTTCTGAGCCTTGATCTGGGTCAGGCTGTCACTCCCGCTGCCCCCTCTGCTGCTGGCTGCACAGCCACGTGGCCTGACCCCTGATGCCCTCCCCAACCCTCCAGGGCAGCTTGCTCAGTCAGCTAAAAACCCCAGCGCTGCAGGATGGGGGTGTGGCTAGCGCATCCCCACGGCCTCTAGCCTCACCTCCAGAAGGTGGGGCCTCGCGCTCTCCAGGTGAAAGTGAACCGGAGGCCAGAACCACACTGGTCCAGGGACTAGGATGGAGCCCTTAAAAGCACCCCGGGATTGGGGAGTGGCCTCATAGCACCTTCTGGCATGCACTGCCCGCTGTTCTAGGCACAGGCTGAGCATCTACGCCAAGGGGGGGAAGTAGGGCTCAGAGAGGCCAAGCAACTTACCTGAGGGTACACAGCCAGCCTTGGGGGCCCAGTCTTGCTCCTCCCACTTGCTGGGACCGGCCTCCTGGGTGTCCTGGATGGTAGCTTAGTTACGTAGGCCCCTGGACCATCACCCCATCAGGGCCTGGGCTCATCTTCTGGCCGACCCACCCAGGGCCGCCCTGTGAGGGTGGGCGTGTGGCCTCCCCAGGCACCACCCGAGGACACACTGCCGTGTCAGGAAGTCTGGCAGGGATGTTAGAGGTGCCCCTTTACGCTGTGCCCTGGCCACCAGCAGAGCCCAGACCTGCCAAAGGTGTATGGAGCAGGGGGCTCTGGCCCTGAGCCCTGACCATCCTGGTACCCGGGCCTGTCCCCAGACCGTGCCGCCAGGACAAAGGCGCAGGGCCAGGTGGCAGTGACCCCTGGCTGCTCTCCTGCAGGGCGGCCGCGGGGCCGTGGGGCCAAGGTGCCCAGGCTGGCGTGTGACGCAGCGGGCGTGATCCGCGTCAGTGACGACAGCAGCACGGAGTCGGACGGCGGCCTGGACAGCGACTTCCACTCCTCCCCCGAGTCCCTGATGGACGATGACGTGGTCATCGTGGACGCCATCGGGCTCCCAGCCGATGACCGCGGTGAGGGCCGCGGCCACCCCCATGCCCTCCCCCCAGGTCCTCCCCCCACGTTCCTGCTTCTCAGGCTCCGAGTGCGGGGGTCGGGGCGCGCGGCTGGCAAGGGCTGGTGGGGCTTAGGGAGAAGGTTCTGGGCCCCTGGCTCAGCCCCGCTCCCCAGAGGCCCCCGTCATCCTCAAGGGCCAGGGCTGGGAACAGGGCCGTGGGCAGGCAGCCTGGACAGTCCCCCTTGACCGTCTGACCCCACAGGCCCCCTGTGTCCCCCACCGCGGGACCTGCACGGCCCCGGTGTCCTGGAGCGGGTGGAGCGGCTGAAGCAGGACCTGCTGGCCAAGGTGCAGGTGCTAGGCCGGGAGCTGCCCGTCAACACCCTGGACGAGCTCATTGACCAGCTCGGGGGTCCGGAGTGCGTGGCGGAGGTGAGCTCTGGTGCTCCCTGGTGGCCAGCTTGGCGGTGGCGGTGGAACCGGGGTGGAGGGGGGGGGCGGTGCTGCAGCTGCTGGGTCCAGCGTCCCGTGTCCTGCACTACCCCTTCAGCCACTGCCGCCCAGCTCCATGCCCACCTCCCCCCACGCCCACCTCCCCCGCACGCCCCCCTGGGCCAGGGCTCCCAGGCCTGATCCCCGACCCCATCCCCCACCCTGTCCCCGCTCCCGTCCTTCTTTCCCCCTGTGCTCCTGTGGCTCTTTCCTGGGACGTCCCTCTGGTGCCACCTCAGTTTCATCTTGGCTCAGGTGGCTGGGTTGCCATAAAAAATCTTAGGAAGATGGCAGTTAACATTCCTGCTGATGGCCCCGTGGGCACCCGAGCCTGGCAAGAGGCCGGGTCCTGGCAGCCCCCTGCCACACACACCCAAGAGCGCCAGGGTCCCAGGTGGGGGGACAGGGAAACTGAGGCCCACGGGGACCAGCCCCTGGGCGACCACAGCGGCTGACAGCCTGTCCCCTCGCCCCCACCACGGCCACAGATGACTGGCAGGAAGGGCCGCGTGGTGTCCAGGTCCGACGGGACGGTGGCCTTCGAGTCCCGGGCGGAGCAGGGCCTCTCCATCGACCACGTGAACCTCAGGGAGAAGGAGCGCTTCATGAGCGGAGAGAAGGTGGGGTGCGGGGCTGTGCCTGGAGGGCACCCCTGTGCACCTGCGCATGGGCTGGGAGGCACAGGGGTCCCGAGCGGCTGGCTGGAGGACCACCAGCTGTGTGTGGGTGTGTGTGCTGTGCTCCTGTGCCTGTGTGGGACCCCCACAGCGCCCCCCGGCCAGCCCCGCCTTCAGCCTGAGTCCCACGCGCCCGGTGTCGGTGCCTGGCCCACCGCTTCTCTGGGCTGCCCCGTGGGAGCTGATGTCCACAGGGCAGGCAGACCCTCCAGGGGTGACCCGGGATGGTCCAGATTCCATTCTAAGCCTTCGGAGACACCTTCACGGACACACACGTCTGAACTTCCTGTGTGGGTCCCCCCAGGTGCAGCCGGTTGAGCCAGGGCACGCGGGGTGCGGGGCGAGGAGGAGCGGGCTGCCCGCCCTGCCGCCCCACAGACCTGTCCCCGTCCACGTCCCTCTAGCTTGTGGCCATCATCTCGGAGGCCTCCAGCTCCGGCATCTCCCTCCAAGCCGACCGCCGGGTACCGAACCAGCGGCGCCGGGTGCACATGACGCTGGAGCTGCCCTGGAGCGCCGACCGGGCCATCCAGCAGTTTGGTGAGCCCCGCCCCGCCCCAGGCCGCCCCCACCCCCGGGCCTGCCTGGTCCCTAAAAGCCCTCTCTGCCTCCAGGCCGGACCCACCGCTCCAACCAGGTCTCCGCGCCCGAGTACATCTTCCTCATCTCAGAGCTGGCCGGGGAGCGCAGGTTTGCCTCCATCGTGGCCAAGAGGCTGGAGAGCCTGGTGAGCCTGTGGGCGGAGGCGGGGGCTGGGTGTGGGACTGGGTGGGGAGGCTCCCTGGGGAGGGCGGAGGGCGCAGGGAGGAGCACCACGTGGGCAACGTGTGACCACTTCCCCCATCCCGGGCAGGGGGCTCTGACCCACGGGGACCGCCGAGCCACCGAGTCCCGTGACCTGAGCAAGTACAACTTTGAGAACAAGGTACCCGAGGTGGGAGAGCCCAGGAGAGGAGGGTCCTCGGGGTGCCAGGACCCCGAGACCTGGGGTGCCCCAGCCTCTGACCCGGCCCGCGGCCCTCACCCCTCCCCACAGTACGGCGCCCGGGCGCTCAGCTGCGTCCTCACCACCATCCTAAGCCAGACAGAGAGCAAGGTGCCGCTGCCCCAGGGCTACCCTGGAGGGGACGCCGCCTTCTTCCGTGGTGAGTTGGTGGACTCTCCCCACACCGCAGGGGGACACGGGTCATGAGGGGAAGGCCCCATGGGCTGGGGCGGGCAGGTGTGCGAGGCTCTCCCTCCCCACAGACATGAAGCAGGGGCTGCTGTCTGTCGGCATCGGCGGGCGCGAGTCCCGGTCCGGCTGCCTGGACGTGGAGAAGGGTGAGTCCCACGCCCCCGGCCCCGCACCTCCCGGGTGGGTGGACAGGGAGGGCCGGCTGGACGAAGCCTGAGGCACCCTGTCACCAGCAGACTGCTCCATCAGCAAGTTCCTCAACCGCATCCTGGGGCTGGAGGTGCACAAGCAGAACACGCTCTTCCAGTACTTCTCCGACACCTTCGACCACCTCATCGCCGCCGACAAGAAGGAGGGCAAATACGACATGGGCATCCTGGGTGAGCCCCGCTGGGGATGCCCTTCCCCCCGGGCCCGGGCCCCCAGACCAGCCGCTGACCCCGCTTGCCCTCCCCAGACCTGGCCCCTGGCATTGACGAGATCTACGAGGAGAGCCAGCAGGTGTTCCTGGCCCCCGGGCACCCGCAGGATGGGCAGGTGGTCTTCTACAAGGTGAGCGGCTGCACCCGCCCGCCCCGCCCCCTCCCCTCACCCCCACCCCCCCTGATGCCTGCGTGTCCGCAGATCAGCGTGGACCGCGGCCTGAAGTGGGAGGAGGCCTATGCCCGGTCGCTGGAGCTGATGGGCACCCACGACGGCTTCTACCTCTCCTACAAGGTGGGCCCCCCAGCAAGCCCCCGGCGCACCCCCACGGGCAGGACCCTGGCTGGTGGGCCGGGAGGGGAGGGCGGCGGGCTGCGCGGGCCCGCACACCGTGGGGACCCCTGCCCAGCACGTGCGGCGCAGCCCCAGCCTCACGCACACCCCCACCCAGGTCCGCGGCAACAAGCCCAGCTGCCTGCTGGCCCAGCAGAACCGCGGCAAGCTCTTCACCGTGTACAAGCCCAACATCGGGAGGCAGAGCCAGCTGGAGACCTTAGACAGCCTGTGCCGGAGGTTTCACCGGGTAGGCCCCGACGGCCCCGCAGTGCGCCCCCACTGTGCCCCGCGGTGCGCCCGTCTTCTGCAGCCCCCAGGCTGGCCCTCCACCTCCATGCTCCGCTGCCCTGGCCGCCAGGTGCAGGATGAGCGGGCCTGGGGCCTTCGGACCTCCTGTTCCCCACCTGCGCGCTGGGGGGCATGGACAGGCCGCGGTCCAGGGGCTCAACCGGCTGTGTCCACAGGTGACAGCGGAGGAGGCCAGAGAGCACTGGGAGAGCAGCTACACCTTCTCGCTGACTCACTGCAGCCACACCACATGGTGAGGGCCCAGGGCAGCCTGGGGGGAGTGGGGGGGGTGTTGGGGGGGGCTCGGGGGGAGTGGGGGGGTGTTGTGGGGGGCTCGCCCACGCCCATGCCACAGCTGGTCTGAGCCGTGGTCCCCGCGCAGGAACCGGCACTGCCGGCTGGTGCAGGAGGGCAAGGACTGCGCGCAGGGCCTGAGGCTGCGACACCACTACATGCTGTGCGGGGCCCTGCTGCGCGTGTGGGGTCGCATCGCCGCCGTCATGGCCGACGTCACCAGCAGCAGCTACCTGCAGATCGTGCGCCTCAAGACCAAGGACAAGAAGAAGCAAGTTGGTGAGCGGTGGGCGCAGGCGGGGTGGGGGAGGGGGGTGTCCCGCCGGGAGGGGGGCGCCGCGCCCCGCCCCGCCCCTCGGGCCCTGACCGCCGGCCCCGCCCCCACCCCGCAGGCATCAAGATCCCCGAGGCCTGTGTGCGCCGCGTCCTGCAGGAGCTGCAGCTCATGGACGCCGATGTGAAGCGCAAGCAGGCGCGCGCCCGGGGTCTCCCCGCGCTGCCGCCTGCCCCACGCCCGCTCGCGCTGCCCTGCGGCCCCGGCGAGGTCCTGGACCTCACGTACAGTCCACCGGCTCAGGCCTTCCCGCCACCCTCGCCCTTCGCCTTCCCGGCCCCGGCCCCCGGCCCCGGCGGCCTGCTGCTGGGTGTCCCCGACGCCCCGGCTGACCCCGCGGCGCTCCTGCACCAGGGTTGCGACATCAACTTCAAGGAGGTGCTGGAGGATATGCTGCGCTCCCTCAATGCCGCGCCGCCCCCTGAGCCCCCCGGCCTGCTGGGCGCCGGCGGCGGGGCAGCAGGCGCGCCGGAGGGCAGCGGGGGCGCCGAGCGGCAGAGCGTCATCCAGTTCAGCCCCCCCTTCCCCAACTCCTAGGCCCCGGGGCATCCTTCCCGCACGAAACTTATTTATCTATAATAGGCGCCCTGTCTACACCGGGGAAGCAGGTGGTGAGCAGGGCCAAGAGCCCTGCGGACTACTGAGAGGAGCAGGCGGGGCCCGGAGCCCTTTGAGGCGGGGCCAGGGTCCCTTCGTCCGGCCTCCCGAGGCCTCCACTGCAGTGCCTTCCCACCGGTGCCTGGGCAGACGCTCGAGACGCTGCCGGCCCTGGGGGTGCCCTCCAAGCCCTGCCTGGTGGGCAGTGGCCATGCGCAGGCCCCACTCAGGACACTCAGGGGCCAGGCAGGGCCTGGGGGTGGGGGGCCTCCTCTGTGCCTCTGTCCTCTGCTGCCCCCTTCCAGGCCGGGGTTGGGGCTCCCACCCCACCCACCTTACCAGGCCCGGTCAGCCCTGAAATCCACAAAACTGGGTGGCCCCAAGAGCTGGAAACTCAGGAAACCCCAGGTGCTCAGGGCCCCACCGCCTCTGGGGGGCTCCGTGGGGCAGATCTTCTATTAATATATGCAACCCCCTCCCTGCTCTCTGTGCCCTAAATTATTGCCCAGCCACCTCTCCCAGGGCCTGGAATCTCCTGCGGAGCTGGTGGGTGGCCCCCTGGTTTCTATGTGTATTTATAATGAATTCAAGTGTATATATGTAAAGAGATCTTTTTTAAATATATGTGCCTTTTCACTACTTCCCAGGCTGTCTGCTGCTCTGGCCTGCAGGGACGGCGGGGAGGGGCCGTACGGTGGTCTGGGGAGGCTGCTGGCGCTCCCTCTGCTGCCTCACCCCACCCACAGCGCCTGGCCTTCTGGATGACCGGGGCCAGGCTCGGGGAGACACCCGCCCCAGGAGGCTGTTTGTCCGCTGCATGGTCCTGGCACCAGGATAGCAGGCCAGCTGCCTCTGCACTGGCCGTACCAGGCCCCAGGCGTCTTGGAGCAGACACTGCTGCCTCCTGCCCACCGAGACGTGAGCCGCCTGGGCTCGTTGTTCAGAACCCCGTGTTCAGGACTGCGGGCTCTGCCTTGGTTTCTTTCCAGGTCTTCCTCGGGGTGTTTGTTGGTTGAGGCAGGCGGGGCAGCCTGGGGACAGGAGAGCCCAAGAGCTGGACCCAGTCGGGAAGGCAGGACTGGACGCCAGGCCCTTCCTGGAAGCTGTGGGGAGCATGCCCGGCCTCTGGCCCGGAAGTGGGAGGGGGCTGCCCCCAGCCAGGAGGCGGACTGGTGGGTAGGAGTCGGGAGGCCCTGGTAGAAGCAGGCCCTGGTAGAGCGGCTCAGCCACTCTACAGCTGTGCCCCCCCCAACTCTCACCAGGATGGCTCTCCTGAGGTGCAGGCAGGCAGGCTGTGCCCACCAGTCCTCCTGGGGGGGGCTCCCTCTGCCAGGTGAAGCCCGTGGGCAGGCCTGGTGCAGACTCCGCGTCCTCACCGCGAGGCGGGCTTGGTGCCCAGCTGGGCCCGACGCCCAGCTCAGGTGCAATGGGCCTCCAGTAGGCAGGCCCACAAGGCCCAGGTCGCCTGACCCTCCCACCTGGGTACTCTGGAGGAGACCGAGGCCCCCCGCGGGCCTAGAGCAGTGGGCCAGTCAGGAGGCGGCATCTCCGCCAGGATCAGCTCTGCCCTGGCTGGGCTGAGGAGATTAGCAGCTGGGGCAGCAGGGCAGGTGCAGCCCTCTGAACCACGAGGGAACTCCACCTCCCACATCCCCCGCCCCCCAGCCTGGGAAGCTGACTACACCTGCACCTGAGCCCAGAGGGGCCTGGGACAAGACACCCCCCACCCGCCAAGTAAGCAAAAGCAACAAGCAAGTCAATTTGTATTGTGTGTTTTATTCCCACAAGGCAGCAGGGGGTGGGGTTGCCGAGCCGTGAGCCGGGCCGAGGAACCTTCCTCCGGCAGGGGTGCACGCCGGGTTCTCGGGTCTGCCCCACCAGGGGCTGGTTTTCAGGCAGACCATCATGGACGCCGGGTGGAAGGCTCCGAGGGGCACAGGCGGCAGGCTCGGGTCGGGGGAGCACACTTGTGGAGCTAGAGGTAGCACGGCAGGTCCTTCTCTATCACCTGCGGGGGAAAGGGGGTCAGGGCCGCCTCTTCCCAGGGCCCTCCCGGGCAGGCTCCCCAACAGACACCTACCAGGGGCTCTTCCATGGGACCGTACCGCTTCACCACACAGCCGTTCTTGTCAATGAGGAACTGCGGGGGAGGCCGTGTCAGGACCCGAGACCACCATGGGGCTGGGGCGAGCCAGCAGTCCCCATGCGCCGCCCCATTTAGGTCAGGGCCAGGGACCCTCGAAGCAGCCCAGCTGTGGCTGGGTCTGTCCCCGTCCCCCAGGCCCCCAGCATGCCTTACCTTGGTGAAGTTCCATTTGATGGCACTAGAAAAGAAGCGTGAGATCGTGAGGAACCCCGTGGCAGCTGCAGACCCCCCATTGCCCCTGGGGAGCCATCCTGACCCCCCCCCCCGCTCCCCGCCTCGGCCCCCAACTCACTTTCCCAGCATGCCCCTCCCCTTGGGCTGGACTTTCATCCACTTCCACAGTGGGTGGGCATCATCCCCATTCACACAGATCTTGCTGAACATGTCGAATTTGACGTTATGGCCAGCAGCGAACTCTTTGATCTCGGCGTTACTCCCTGGCTCCTGTGCAGACAGGGGTGCTGGGGTGAGTAGGGAGGAGCCTGTACCCCTTTGGCTCCCGCTTCCACAGAGAGTCTCTCTCCCCACGCCTGCACACAGGGACACAGGGACATCCAGGGCCAGCTATGACGCACCTGCTTCCCGAACTGGTTGCAAGGGAAGGCCAGGATCCGTAAACCACGCTCAGCGAATCGGGCGTGCAGGTCGACCAGCTGAGTGTAGTTTACCTCCGTCTTGCCTCATTGCGAGGCCACATTGGTGATGATGCACACGTAGCCCCTGGAGGCAGGACAAGGCGGTCAGGTCATGGCCGCGACCTTCCCCCTTGCTCCCTCCACCAAGTGGGCAGGTACCCACCGGTACTTGTCCAGGTTAACCATGTGCCCGTCGATGTCCTTAGCTGAGAATTCGTGCATGGAGCGAGCACTGCGCCAGTCATCGCGGGACGCGCACTGCAAGGCAAGGGCATAACGAGTGGCCGGCGGACCTCGGGGCCTGGAGCCCGCGGCCGCCCGGCCCGCCCGCCCAGCTCGCCCGCCCAGCTCGCCCGCCCAGCTCGCCGAGGGAGGAAAACCGGAGTCCTGGGGCAAGTAAAAGGGGAGGCTCCACCTCCTCAAAGGCGCACGCTCCCCTTCACAGCAGGGCACATTTGACCGTAGACACTGAGACCCAGGAAGTGTTCGGAACCCCGCCAGGCACCCCAGCGGGTGGGGACGCCGCCCGCGGGTGTGGGGGCCCCGCGCGCACCAGGTCTTGGAACTCGCTGCCGCTGCCTCTTTCCCCGGCCGCGGGCCCCCACCTGCCCAGGGCTCTTGGGAGTCGGCGGAAGCCGGGGGCGCGCCCTCCTGCGACAGCACTTTCGAGCCCTCCGCCTCCGGGGGTCTCGGCGCCGCCGCCTGGCCAGCAACCGGCGTCGCTGCCTGCGACGACCCGGGGAGCCGGCGGCTGCGCGTCCCATGCCCGCCAGTCTCCGGCCGCACCTGTGGCCACCGAGCGCCGCGCCCAGAGGACAAAGGGTCGGTAGCCAAGGGCGCTGGGCCGCTCCTCTGTGACGCCACCGCGAGGGGCCCCGGGGCGTGCAGGGCGGGGGAGGGGCAGTGACGCCCCGTGGCGCGTGATCCCGGATTTCCACCCCGTCGGACACCCCCGCTCTCCGGGCCGCAGGCGGGGCTCCAGTGGCCAACGACGCCTCCCCCAGCTGTCCCGACGCTGCAGCTTCTGTGCGTCTGGGGCGCCCACCCGGGGGTCCCGACCGCCCAGCCCTGTCCCAGGCTCCCCCGGACGCGGCCCCCGCCCCCCACCGAGACTCGGACCGTGACCCCGGCCCGCGCGCTACCCACGGCCCCGACGGCCGCGGACGGGGCGCCGAGCGCTGTCCGCGCGCCCGAGGCCGGCGCCCCACGTCCAAGGTCGCCGCGGCCCCGCGCGCCGTAAGGCAGGCCGCGCGCCCGCCCAACGGCCAGTGGCGCCGCGCTCACCATGGTGCTGGCCAGGCCGGGCACGGCCAGGGCCCCGCAAAGAAGCGTCGGCTTCAGCAGACGACACAGGCGGTTGAAACTCATCGCGGCGGCAGCGGGGGCTCCCCGGGAGGCAGCGCTCCTCCCCTCGCCGAGCCGACCAATGGACGCGCGCCGGCGCGCCTCGCTTCCCTGCCCTAGGCCACGCCTTCCAGCGCCCTCATTGGTTGGATGCGTCGGCTCTGCATACGCGTGCCTGCGCCAGCCAATACGGGGCCGGGGTGGGGGGGGGGGCTGGCTGGGCGGGTCCGTGGCCCGACGGCGGTTTTCGTCGCTGTGACTGCGCATGCTCATCGGCGGGCGGGTGGCAACGTAGACGCCAGCGGTGCGGTGAAGGCTTGCGAACAGTTATCTGCACTGAGGGATGCCCGACAACTTGAGATACTACTGGAAACCCGTGGCGGGGGGGAGGAGGAGGGGTGGGGGAGGGGTGGGTGGGCTGGCTCGAACTCTCAGAAAACTCGCCCCAGCTCATTGAAAACTGTTTTTTTGTTTTGGTATTTTGGGGGTTTTTTTTGCGGTACGCGGGCCTCTCACTGTTGTGCCCTCTCCCGTTGCGGAGCAACAGGCTCCGGACGCGCAGGCTCAGCGGCCATGGCTCACGGGCACAGCCGCTCCGCGGCACGTGGGATCTTCCCGGACCGGGGCACGAACCCGTGTCCCCTGCATCGGCAGGCTGACTCTCAACCGCTGCGCCACCAGGGAAGCCCGTGGTTTTTGTTTTTAATGTAAATAAAACCACGCTGGGTGTCGGAGACCTCCCCACTGGGGCTGCGGTGTCGCTGCGAGGGCCTGGGGGGTCACCTAAGGCGACAGCCCCGGACGGCGGCGTCCCTGCTGCAGGGTGCGCCGTCAGCACAGAGCCGAGTGTCGCCGCCCTTGGACAACGCCGCCTTAGCTGCTTATATAAGTGACACGTGAGCCGTGGGGAGGGCCGTTAGCAGTTTACCCTGTGGTCCCGCCCCCCTTTCTCCTGGAGGACGCGCAGGTGTGTGCTTAGCAAGGAAAGCGCCAGCCCAGAGGGATCTGTTGTCATTTGCAACGTGACACAGCGTGCGGTTCTGGATGGGGCTCCCGCTGGTTTGGTTCCAAGCTCATTTCCACTCGAGGCTTAGGCGTTTGGCCACCGCCCAGACCCACCCCATTCTTGGGACCTGAGTCACAGAATTCCACACCGGCCTGGCTGCCCCCACCCCCAGCCGTGGCTGGACGTTGACCTGCGGCCAGGAGGGTGTTGTGCTGCCCGTGAACTTCTCTCTCCTTCTTGGACCCTCCCGGTGAACGTTTCTGCAGAGGCCTTGGGGGCAGGACTTTCGGGGCTGGGGTCCTTTGGGGGAGAAAATGAGCCCCCTCCCTCTGCCCCAACCCAGGCCAACCCAGGGCTTAGATGGCCGAGTTTGGTGGCAAAGGGGACAGGATCCCTGGGACCAGGTTGCTACATTCCTTCCTTGCCCAATAGCCTTCACGTGCTTCTCCCTCTCAGCCTCGTCACGAGGGGCCGACGACTTCTGAAGTCGTTTCTTGGCTGGGAGCTCCCATTATCTCAACTGGGTGCCTCACTTCTCAGGAAACCCCCTCCCCTCACTTCTGCCCCCTGGCAGCACTGGGTGTCAGGCCACCCTGGTGAGTCTGAGTGGCCCTTGGGAAGCCTCAGCTGTTCCCAGTTTCCCTTCAGCTGGTATCTGTAACTTTGTCGTGAAGATGGCTACCGGCTGGCTAATTACTTGAGGGTTTCCAGAAAAACAGCTCAGGGCGACCTTCCCTCCCCTTGGAGCCCACCGAGGGGGAGAGATGGAGCAAGGCCTCAGCCCATTCCTGACTTCAGGCCAGTTAAAATAAGAGCAGAACTGGGCAGGATGAGCTGCCCACTGCGGTCCCACTTGCTCTGAGATTTGTGCCTGGGTTTCACCGCTTTTCCACACTTTCCCCACTTTACAGAGGAGCAGTGGAATCCTGGGGAAGTCTCAAGGCTCCAGTGAGGCTCCCCTGTGGTGACCAAAGTGCCTGTGTCCCCCAGTGGGGACACTGAGTTGCTTACCAGCCAGAGGCCTTTCCGGAACCAGGGCCTGATTTCTTTTTAGAATAAAAAATTTTTTTAATTGAGTTAAAATCCACATAACATAAATTCACCATTTTAACCAAAGTGTACAATTAAGTCATTTCTAGTATATTCACAACGTTGTGGAACCATCACCACTATCTAATTCTAGAACATTCTCATCACCCCAGAAAGAAACCCCATCCGCATTTGTAGTCAACCCCCCAGCCCCCGGCCCCCACCGTCTACCTCCTGTCTCTATGAATTTGACTTCTCTAGGGACCTCACATGAGTGGAATCAGACAGTACTTCACTTTCTGTGACTGGCTTATATCATGCAGCACCCCAAAAAGTAACCCCCTGTCCCCATTACCAGTCTCCTCCAGCCCCCTCCCCCAGCCCCTGACAACCATGAATCCACTCTTTGTGGATTTGCCTGTTCTAGACGTTTCACATCATGTACTGTGTGGCCTCTTGTGTCTGATGTCTCTCACTGAACATCATGTTTTCAGGGTTCATCCACGTTATAGTGTGAGTCAGTGCTTCTCTCCTTTTCATGTGGAGTAATATCCTATTATATGAATGGACCATATTGCGTTTATCCATTTGTCCATTGATGGGTTGTTCCACCTTTTGGCTTTGTAACGCTGTACAAGCTTTTGTGTGGGCATATGTGTTCATTTCTGCTGGGTATGCACCTCAGAGTGGAACTGCCGGGTCACATGGTAACTCTGTGTAACTATCTGAGGATCTGCCAGACTTTCCCACAGCCACTGGTCCATCTCACATCCCCACTCAGGAGTGTGAGGGTAGTGGCCTGATTTCTTTCTTTTTTCTGATTTCTTTTTTGTTTAAACATTTATTTTATTGAAGTATAGTTGATTTACAAAGTTGTGTTAATTTCTGCTGTACAGCAAAGTGATTCAGTTATACATATATAACTTCTTTTAAAATGTTATTTGTTTTATTTATTTATTTATGGCTGCATTGGGTCCTGGTTGGTGTGCGCGGGTTTTCTCTAGTTGTGGCGAGCAGGGGCTACTCTTCGTTGCGGTGTGTGGGCTTCTCAGTACAGTGGCTTCTCTTGTTGCGGAGCACGGGCTCTAGGCACGGGCTTCAGTAGTTGTAGCATGCAGGCTCAGTAGTTGTGGCGCACGGGCTTAGTTGCTCCATGGCATGTGGGATCTTCCCAGACCAGGGCTCGAACCTGTGTCCCCTGCACTGGCGGGATTCTTAACCACTGCACCACCAGGGAAGCCCAGTGGCCTGATTTCTGAACCTTGGGCTCTTCCAGTTGGGCTGCATGGTGGCGAGGTTCCAAGGATAAAGTTGCCACTCCATGTGCTGTTGCTGAGGCCACACGGTCACAGGCAGGATTCTGAGTCATGGGCCTTGGGGTTGGGCCCACCTGCTACTGTGAGCTCTTTCTCCTCTCTCTTCCCTGCCCCCAAGAACAGCAAGGCTACCTAATGTCCCCTGTCACTTGCACCTGGGCCCTCCGCCCTTACCATCTAGGCCACCCTCTGGATCCTCCAGCAGTTCTGCCCCCTCCCCCACTCAGACTTGCCCATCACCTAGGCAGACACCCTTTGTCCTGTCTTAAACCCACTCTGGACCCTCTCCCTGTTCCCCTTGCTACATCCACATCTCCAATATCTTTCCTCTCATAAATGCCTTCCCCAGCCGGGCCCCATCCTTGGATCTGCCCTCTGCGGTCACAAACAGTGTCCCCTTGGCCAATCCCCTGCTCAATCCTCAGATCTGCTTTGACGGCTGCTCTGTCCCTCCTCCTTCCAACAGCTGCTTCACTGGGCTCCTGGACACCTGGCTTCCACCCACCCTCTATTTTTTTTTAATGTTTATTTACTTATTTATATTTGGTTGCGTTGGGTCTTGTTGCTGTGCCTGGGCTTTCTCTAGTTGCAGCGAGCGGGGGCTACTCTTGTTGCAGTGCGCGGGCTTCTCATCATGGTGGCTTCTCTTGCTGCGGAGCATGGGCTCTAGACGCACAGGCTTCAGTATTTGTGGCTCACGGGCTCTAGAGCTCAGGCTCAGCAGATGGGGTGCACGGGCTTAGTTGCTCGAACCTGTGTCCCTGTGTTGGCAGGCGGATTCTTAACCGCTGCACTGCCAGGGAAGTCCCTCTATTCTATTTAAGAAGCACTTAAGTATTGCCAGCGCTGCAATCATCAGCCACGTACCTATGCATGGGTGCTGTTCTTGTCCCTGTTCTACAAGTTGGGGGGGACATCGAGGCACAGAGAGGTTAAGTAATGTGCCCGGGTCACACAGTCAGGACTGGAGCCCAGGTGGCCACACCACTCTACCTTCTGCTCTTTCCTCCCCTCCTCCTGGCCTCTGAACAAAGTAGGCAAGCCTCGCACCTAGCCTTCGATCTGCTCAGTGATCTCATCCAGGCTCCCAGCTCCTGTCTCCGCTGTACACCCACAACACCCACGTCTGTCTCCACTCCAAGCTCATCCCGAGTTCCAGACTTGTATCCCACTGCCCCCTGGATGTCTCCCCTTAGAGTCCCCTGGGAACCCCAAGCTGACCATGTCCAAGACCCCCTCCCAAGCCGCCCCACACCTTCCCACCCCAGTCTCTCTCCCTCCTCTGCCCGCCTCTGCGTCTCTCATCTCCACATCCTGTCCACCTGCAGATCCTGTGGGCACTGCCCTCCGGACACCCTGGACCTGCCTGCTGCTCACCCTTCCCTTGGAGCCATACCTATCTCTGGCCAGAACGGTCTTCCTCAGCCCCCTCCCTGGTCTCCCTGCTTCTGCCCCGCGGAGATGCTGAAAATGGCTGCAAACCTGAACTTTTCAACCCAACCAGCAAGGCCTCCCAGGATCTGCCCCACCTGACCTCTGACCTCTTCTCCCACCCCTCCCCCACCACTGGCCTCCTTGCTGCCAACACAACCAGGCACGGTCCAGCCTCAGGGCCTTTGCACACACTGCACCCCTGCCTGATACACTTTCCTCCAGACATCCCCACGGCTCCTACCCTCTCACCCTTTGGGTTTTTGCTGGCAACTTCCTTGACCACATTTTTTTTTCTTGTTTTTTTCTGGCCGAGCGGCTTGTGGGATCTTAGTTTCCCCCACCAGGGATTAAACCTGGGCCCTCGGCACTGAAAGCACGGAGTCCTAACTACTGGACTGCCAGAGAATTCCCTTCCCTGACCACATTTGGGACTGCAAACCTCCCGTCTCCCTCAGCCTGGTATATTTCTTCTTCCACAGCATTGTCACCTTCTAACATACTTTATTATTTACTTATTATGTTCACTGTTTCTGTCCTGTCTCTGCCTGGCATGTAAGGGTGCTTGGCCTGTTTTTTTCACTGTCCCTGTGGTTGCTCATTAAACATTGAATCATTGAATGAATGCATTACTGAATGAGAAGTTACCAATGCAGAGGCACTGGGCTCGGCAGGGGTGGGCAAACCTCCTGTACGAACTCGGGGGCAGGGGCAGATGCGGACTGTAAAAACATGCAGTCTTGGGGGCTTTGGGGTATCCAGGCAGGGGCTGGGCTGGGGCTCACGGGACAGGAGAGGGGGAAGACAGAGGTGGAAGCATTTCATAAGCACCAGGAACTATTCCAAGCTCCTCCCAAGTACGACCATCTCCTTAGATCCCCAGCTAACCCTCTAAAATGGGGACACTTTATTTCCATTGTACAGAGGGGAAACTGAGGCTCGGGGGCATTAAGTTGTACGTAGCCCTGAGCCAACTGAGAAAACCCCCTACAATTGGACGCACAAACACTCATGGAGCGCCTCTTAGGCCGCCCGACGGTCCCCGGGAGCTGAGCAGACCCCTGACCTAGTCAAGGCCTCAGTTTCCCCGCCCACACTTCGACTCTGTTCTCTGGATTCTAAACGGCCCTCCCAGGCCAGCATTGAGCGGAAACTACAACTCCCGAGGGGCCTTGCGGTCAAAGCCTCGCGAGAACTTCCGAGGCGCGGGTGGCGGTGCTGGTCGCACGCTTCTTGCGCAGCCAACCGTCGCTTTAGTAAGGCTCGGGCTGCCTTTGGCGCTGCCGCTCCCGAAGGTCGCTTCATTCAGGCATTCGCTGGCGACAGCCCTGCAAGGGGAGGGCGACGTGAGGGGGCCTGACCGGGGCTCGGCGCAGGCGCAGTGAGTGCAAGCGGCGGCAGCCATGGACGACGAAGAGGAGACGTACCGGCTGTGGAAAATCCGCAAGACCATCATGCAGGTGAGCAGCGCGCTTGGCGAACGCGGTGAGAACGAGCCTCGCTCCCCCAGGCAAGCCGGGCACGCAGCAGCCGGAGCGCGGACGGCGGGTGCGAGGCCCGGAGGTAGAAATGAGCTTCCCCACCCCCGGCCGCGCGGCTGGAGCGGAGGGGTCGGGCTCAGGCTGGGTCCCCGGGGCGGGGGTTTGCGGGGGACGGAGTCGAGAGTCCAAGAGCCCCCCGGGAGGGGGTCAGGGTCTCGCTCGAGCTGGAGAGAGGTAGGACGGCAGACGCTAGGCCGGCGCGTGTTTGTGTCCATGGAAGGTTCTGATGTTACCTGCTGGGATTCTTGAATTCCTTAATCAGTAGAAATTGATAGCAGGCCAGACGAGAAATTTAAGCCAGGCTTTATTGGAGTTTGTGCTGCAGCGTGAAGGAGCGATAACAAGCAACAGGTGCCGTTGCTCCAAGGAGGGCGAGCTGGTGTCTTAAATGGGGTAAGGGTGGGGACGGGTCCAGGGGTCAGGCCGGAGGGGTGGCTTGGAGGGGTCTGCCCACCCCCTTGGTGGTGCTGTGTGCAGGGATCATGCCCAGTACCCTGCTTTTGCTCCCGGCTCCTCAGAAGTGGCAGTTAGGTTCTTGGCCTTTTTTTTTTTTTTTTTTTTTTTGCGGTACGTGGGCCTCTCACTGCTGTGGCCTCTCTCTCCGGTCGCGCAGGCTCAGCGGCCATGGCTCACGGGCCCAGCCGCTCCGCGGCATGTAGGATCTTCCCGGACCGGGGCACGAACCCGTGTCTCCTGCATCGGCAGGCGGACTCTCAACCACTGCGCCACCAGGGAAGCCCTTATGGTTTTTCTTGTTGTTGTTTTTTCTCTTCTTGGCCTTTTTGTATCTTGGTCCTTGTTTGCCCCAACTGCGCATGTGCATAGTTATTTCTAGTCCCTTAGATATAGTTTCTGGGTGTTTTGTTGCTGGAGGAGACATTTGCCCAGGTGCAAGGGCTACAGCAAAAGGTCCCAGGTCCCAGACTGCCTTATCGGCACCACCTCAAGTGCATATCGCAGAATCCCGGGGTCGTGGGGGTGGAAGGAACCCTGGTGGGCTTGTCTGACCGCTGTCTGGTGGCTACTTAGATGTCCCAGCCACCAACTTTGAATTACTCGGGCCGGGGCCGGGTCATACCAGCGTTCTCTGTGTGCCTCGTTCTTTAATCCACCCCGTGGGAGGGGACCAGTGTGATGCCACGGAGGCTTGCGGCCTTGATCAAGAGCACCCACCCTCCCGGGAATCCTGCTGGGCTGGCGGCCCCCAGCCTCTCTGCCACTTTGGAAAGCTGCCCAAAGACAGGGCCGGAGCACCTGTGCTTCTGGCTGACAGTGTCAGGGGTCCCTGGGAGAGGAGACCCAGGGCTCTGGAGGGAGACTTGGCCGAGGAAAGTGGGTGCGGGCAGGGCTGGGCTGGGTAGCGATTCCAACCTTCCTTTCTTTGTCTAGGTCCTCATCTAGTGCATGCACTCAGAGCCCCAGTTTCTGAGGCAGGACCTAGAACTGCTGACCCTCAGGTCTTTGCCTGCTTTTCCAACCGGCGTCTGCCCAGCCAGCCGTCCCTGTCTGCCTCAGACCCTGGGGCCTGGCTCTGCATTCAACAGCTCTCCTCACGTCCCAGCTCTGTCCCGGTCTCCTCCGCAGTGACCTCGCCTACCCCGAGCTCTTGCTGCCGTCCCCCCTCCGCCCTAGGGTCACCTGGTCCTTTCTCTTTGCAGCTGTGCCACGATCGTGGCTACCTGGTGACCCAGGACGAGCTGGACCAGACGCTGGAGGAGTTCAAGGCCCAGTTTGGGGACAAGCCCAGTGAAGGGAGGCCTCGGCGCACAGACCTCACGGTGCTGGTGGCCCACAACGATGACCCCACTGACCAGATGTTCGTCTTCTTCCCAGGTGAGGGGCAGCTCAGGGCCAGCTCTTAGCAGCCACCTGCCTTGTGACCCAGAGTCTGCCTGCTCTCATCCTTCTGCTGTGGGGACTCCTTTTCCAGCTTCCTCTTCTCGGTCACCTTCCCCATTCTCTCTTCCTCAACCCTTTTCTCTGACCAAGGTTATCACAGGCCTCCCAGCTGGGCCCCTGGGTCCTCCCTGCCCTCACCCGTCAGCCCAGCCTCTGCTCCCAGTGCTTGCCCTTCCTGCGCTGCTGCAGGACTCCTGCCCTGTCTCGTCCCTGCCGGTTCCCCCCTCGCCTGCCTGGTCAGTGTCCATCCATAGTCCCTGGTGACTGAGCTCAAGTGCCTCCTCTTTGGGAACCCCCTCTGAGCCCTGGGTTGAGTGAAGACAATCCCTCCAGCACCAAGGGTGTCCCAGGACCCCTGTGTTCCTCTGTCTTTGCACGTCCTACACTGAGGCAGCCTGGCTCTAAAGCCCCAAAGGTTAGGGGGCCTTGTTGGGTCATGAGCACCTTGGGGGCCTACCCCAGCGCCGTGAATCAAAGGGGTGGGCAGAAAATGCTTGTTCAACAGACCCAGGTGGCACTTTTTTAAAAAATTTATTTTATTGAGGTACAGTTGATTTACAATGTTGTGTTAATTTCTGCCGTACAGCAAAGTGACTGAGTTATAAATATATATACATACATATATATGTGTTCTTTTTCATATTCTTTTTTACTATGGTTTAATCCCAGGATACTAAATATAGTTCCCTATGCTGTATAGTAGGACCTTGTTTATCCATCTTACAAATAATAGTTTGTATTTGCTAACCCCAAACTCCCAATCCATCCCTCCCCCAGCCCCCTCCCCCTTGGCATCCACACATCTGTTCTCTATGTCTGGGAGTCTCTTTCTGTTTTGTAAATAAGCTCATTTGTATCATCTTTTTAGATTCCACATATAAGTGATATATGATATTTGTCTTTCTTTTTCTGACTTACTTGGCATAGTTTGGTAATCTCTAGGTCCATCCATGTTGCTGCAAATGGCAGTATTTCATTCTTTTTGATGGCTGAGTAGTATTCCATGGTATATATGTACCACATCTTCTTTATCCATTCATCTGGACATTTAGGTTGTTTGCATGTCTCGGCAATGGTGAATGGTGCTGCTATGAACACTGGGGTGCATGTATCTTTTTGAATTATAGTTTTGTCTGGATATATGCCCAGGAGTGGGCTTGTTGGGTCATATGGCAACACTGTTTTAGTTGTTTTTGTTTGTTTGTTTGTTTTTAAGATTTGTTTGTTTATTTATTTATTTATGGCTGCGTTGGGTCTTAGTTGCAGCATGTGGGATCTTCATTGAGGCATGCGGGATCTTCCGTTGCAGTGCACAGGCTCTTCAGTGTGGCGCGTGGGCTTCTCTCTAGTTGTGGCATGCGGGTTTTCTCTTCTGTAGTTGTGACATGCAGGGTCCAGGGCGCGTGGGCTCTGTAGTTGTGGCGTGTAGGCTATAGAGTGCGTGGGCTCTGTGGTTTGCGGCACGCAGGCTCTCTAGCTAAGGTGCGTGAGGCCTCTATTGTGGCGCATGGGCTTAGTTGCCCCACGGCATGTGGGATCTTGGTCCCCTGACTGGGGATCAAACCCACATCCTCTGCATTGGAAGGTAGATTCTTAACCACTGGACCACCAGGGAAGTCCCCTCAAGTTTTGCATTTAAATCTTTGAGCCATTTTGAGTTTATTTTTGTATATGATGTGAGGGAGTGTCTAACTTCATGGATTTACATGTGGCTGTCCAGCTTTCCCAACACCACTCGCTGAAGAGACTGTCTTTTCCCCAGTGTACATTCTTGCTTCCTTTGTCGAAGATTAATTGACCGTAGCTGTGTGGGTTTATTTCTGGGTTCTCTATTCTGTTCCATTGATCCATGTCTATTTATGTGTCAATACCATGCTGTTTTGAAAACTGTAGCTTTGTAGTATTATTGTAAGTTTGGGTGAGTTATGCCTCCTGCTTTTTTCTTTTTCCTGAGGATTGCTTTGGCAGTTCTGGGTCTTCTATGGTTCCATGTAAATTTTAAGAGTATTTGTTCTAGTTCTGTGAAAAATGTCATGGGTAATTTGTGCTGGGTTTTAGCTGTGGATCCATGAATTGCTTTTTTTATGTTGAGATATATTCCCTCTATACCCACTTTCATAAGAATTTTTATCATGAATGGATGCTGAATTTTATCAAATGCTTTTTCTACATCTATTGAGACAGTCGTGTGGTTTTTGTCTTTCCTTTCATTGATGTGGTGTATCACACGTTGATTTGCATATATTGAAGCATCCTTGTGACCCTGGGATGAATCTAGGTGGCACTTTTAAGAAGAGTGTCCCTTGTGTGTGAAACGTATTTATTGTAGACTTTGGTGCCTAAGCACGTGCCTCCCGTGGTGCCATCTCGGGGGTGGGACCACCTCACTTCCTGGTCTTTACTGACAGTGGGGGTGTCCTGCTGTCTCAGATAGGCCGTGGCACAGGGTTGAGGTCCCTGCCTGTGTTAGTTTGCACGGCTGCTATAACAAAACCCCACAGACCAGGGGCATAAACAGACAGTGCTTCTCTCCCAGTGCTGGGGGCCTCTCACTGGTGTGTAGACCTCCGTCTTCTCCCTGTGTCCTCACATGCTCGTCCCTTCCTGTGTGTCTGTGTCCTGATCTCTTAAGGACCCCAGCCTCACAACCTTGTGTTACCGTAATTACTTTTTTAAAGACCCGATTTCCAAACATAGTCTCATTCTGAGGTTGCTGGGGGTCAGGACTCCAACAGAGGGACTTCGGGGACAGGGCACTGCCGGTCGGTGGAGTGGGGTGTGAGGAGAATGGCGAGAGGCAGCGGACGTGCTGCACGTGGACTCCGGGGCTGCCCCAGCCGCCAACCTGCTGGGCTACTAGGGTCCAGCCGTTCTCTCGTGTCAGGCCCCAGGCCCTGCGTGCTGCCGAGACCGTGAGGACCCCCGGTGCCGGCAGCGAGGAGCTGGGTGGGCTGTCTCTGTGCTGGGACCGTGCTCCCCGGGTCATCTCGCCTCCACTCAACTCTGAACACCCCAGCCCTTGTCTCGTGGGCCCCTGGACTAAACAAACTGCTTAGTCTGGGACTTCCCGAACCTCAGAACCGCTGAGGCACCGCGCAGACCCAGACTCCCAGACCCCACTTCCAGAAAGAGGTCCCTTAGGTCCGGGGCCCAGGGCACCTTTCAGCTCCCACGTGACATGCAGGCAGCCAGCACCCCGTTCTGGGACTGGCAGCCGGGTTCTCACTCTGCAAACGGGAGGCCGAGGCCCCAGTGGGGGAGCAGCACTGCAGCGCCTTGGCAGGGGTGGGCTAGACGGGTGCCGGGCAGAGGGCTGGGGGGGGGGGCGGCCAGCGTCCACCAGCGTGTACTTGGTCTGCAGAGGAGCCCAAGGTGGGCATCAAGACCATCAAGGTGTACTGCCAGCGGATGCAGGAGGAGAACATCACGCGGGCCCTCATTGTGGTACAGCAGGGCATGACACCCTCCGCCAAGCAGGTGGGTGCCCGCCGCCTCTGGTCCCCGGCTGTGGGTTGGACTGGCCTAAGTGGAGGCTGGTGGTTGGGATGGGCAGCTGGCGAGCACCTTTGTCCCCGTGTGAACACGGGGACACAGGCTGTGGGGTCCAGGGAGGGGTTGCTGCACCAGCTCCCGGCAACCGTGGGAGCATTTTGACAGACGGGCCCTCACCCTTCTTGCAATGAGACCGAGGCCTCGGTAATGTGCTGAATGCCTGGGAGGGGCGGGGTGGGCCTCTCCCCAAGTGGAAACCCTACCCACTGAGGTGGGTTTTCTTGATGTGTGACGCAGGACCCGCGCAGCTTCCCGGGTGCCAGCTGCCTGCAAGGAAGGGCGTGGTGGGTGGGCCCGGGGCCAGCGCAGGGGGCGGGTGGCCGCCTCAGCTGTGCCTGAGGGTCGGTGTCTCTTCCAGTCCCTGGTCGACATGGCCCCCAAGTACATCCTGGAGCAGTTTCTGCAGCAGGAGCTGCTCATCAACATCACGGAGCACGAGGTAGGGGTGGAGGATGAGACTGGAGACCCGCCTCCTGCCCCCCAGGCCCCTCACCTGTTCGGGGTTGGCGGACATCCAGGTCTTGGGGAGGCGAGTCCGGGAGCCCCTTCATGGTGGAAAGAAGGTGGGCCGGGGTCTCGGTGTGTGGCCCTTGGGCCAGGAGCAGCTGGGGCCTTGCTAGGAGGGCAGGTTCCCAGGCCCACCCAGCCTGCAGAGTCAGGAGCTTGGGATGGGTGGAATCTGCATGTCCCCAGGAGCCTCGGCGCTCCGGGATTGTGCCCTGCGGCCCATCTGCACGGCTAGGGGTGTAGGCTCCAGGACCCCCGTCACAGTGTGGAGTCAGGACTTGTGCAGATGCCTGGGGCCCCCACGCTGCACCCCTCCTCTGGAGGGCCTGTGGGGTCTGTCGCAGCCCTGTGGAGACCCAGGTTCTCTTCTCACAGCTGGTCCCAGAGCACGTTGTCATGACCAAGGAGGAGGTGACGGAGTTGCTGGCCCGGTAGTATCCTTTCTGGCCCCCAGCTGGGCCCGGCTCCTCTCCCCTACAGCTCTTCCCACAACGCCCCCAGTCAGTCCAGCAAGGCCTTTTCCCTGACCTGCTTCTCAGTAAACTCCGAGAGAACCAGCTGCCCAGGATCCAGGCGGGAGACCCCGTGGCACGTTACTTTGGGATAAAGCGAGGGCAGGTGAGAAGCCCCTCCCAGGGAGGAGCTGGGCCCACCCCCAGCCCCCTTCAGAGCCCAGGCTTCTGAGCAGGGCAGGAGGGACCCCAGGTCCCGGGAGCCAGCTCACCTGCTTTCCTGCCTCTGCAGGTGGTGAAGATCATCCGGCCCAGCGAGACTGCAGGCAGGTACATCACCTACCGGCTGGTGCAGTAGCGGCCCGACAGACAGATGAGGCGAGAGGGCGCCGAGGGCCGGGTGTGGGCGGCCGTCCCAGCCCTGTGAGTGAGCCCCGCCTGTTACGTGCTCTGGAGGGAGCTCACATCCAGCCTGTGCGCCCAGCTCATGCGACAGACCGGTCACACTGCTGGCTGCCCCCTCTCTCTCAGCAAGTCCCCCGGGGGATGGAAAGATGGGCCGTGACGACCCACCAGGCTGGGAGTGTGGTGGCCGGCTGTCCGGGGGAGTCCGCTCCTCCTGGGAACCTTGCCTCTGCTCCCCTGGGCCGCAGGGTGGCCCACCTTGGGCCTGCCTTTCCTGGCCTGAGGGTCCCCGTGGCCTCTTCTGGGCTCCTGGACGCTGAGCCCCACCCTGGATCCCACCTGATGGTGCTTTGGGAGGGGACAGGATACCACAGGGTGGCCCCGAGCTCCTCCCGGGCTTCTGTCGCCGTGTCCCCCACACAGTGGCCCTGATGCTGCTTGTCTGGGTGCTCCGAAGGCAGCGGGGAGTGAGACCGATTGCTGCGGAATGCTGGGTATCTTAACGAATTAAAAATATCTTGAGTAAGTAAGTTCACTTGTCTGAAAGACCAAGGTGGAATGTCTACCCGGTTTGCTGTGAGCAGCCTTGCTCGGGCTTCTGTCCCCTCAGCGGGGTCTTGGCCCACTTGCCCCTGGTGGAGCTGTGAGGGAGGGGCTCCAGTGCCGCCTTCAGCTTTGCTTCTTGGTGCTTTTCTTGCATAGAAGTTTGGGATCAAACTACCCCCTTTTCCCTCTACTAATTTCAGAGGCCTCCTACCCAGGCTAAGAGCAGTTGTCTGTGTTTTTGTTTAATAGCTTCAGTGAAGTAGGATTTATATACCATACAGTTCACCCATTTAGAGTGTATGGTTCCATGATTCTTAGTATATGCACAATCGGGCACCCATCACCACAGTCAATTGTGGAACACTCCACCCTCCTAAAAAGAAACCCTGTCCCTGTCAGCAGTCACCGCCCCCCTGCCCCCAGCCGCTGACAGCCACGAATCTGTGTCTGTGGAGCTGCCTGTTCTGGACGTTTCCCATCACTGGAATCACACCCTGTGGGTCCTTCTGTGTCTGGCTTCTCTCACTGAGCATCGTGTCCTCACGGTTTGTCCACGTTGTAGGAGTGTCAGGGCTTCACCCCTTTTCACGGCCGAGTGATGTTCCCGTGTGTGGAGGGACACGTGTTCATTCTTCAGTTTGATGGACTGTTTCCATTTGTTGGCGACTGTGCGTCATGTTGCTGTGGGCATCCAGATGCGAGGTGGTGTGGTTGTGTTTATTTCTCTGGCTGTGGGTGTGCCTCGGAGTAGAATTGCGGGGTCCTGCAGAAGCTCTTGTTTCCTTTGGAGAGACAGGCTGTCTCCGCCGCGGCTGCCCCGGTTCCTGTTCGCGTCTCCACCTCCTCACCAAATCGCGGCCGGGGGTGAGTCGCTGTGGCTCAGATTCACTTGTCTGATGCTGAGGGTGGTGAGCACCTTTCCCCGGCTCACCGGCCACCCGGCGGTCATCTCGGAGGCGTGTCTGTGCGCAGGTCCTTTGCCCCTTGTTTAACCGGGTTGTCTCTGCCGAGTTTTAGGGGTTCTTTATATATTCTAGGCTCAGGTGTCTTATTAGGATATACGCTTTACAAAAATGTTTTCCCACCTTTTGTATTTCTTAGCTAGCCCCTTGTAGCCTTTATACATAAGACTCGAATCCTGGGATTTACTTCTGGGCATCATATGACTTGGGGCTGTCACTCTCCCCCAGACAGCGGTCTTGACGCTGTTTGGTGAAGAACCAAAGGTGCTCTCCTCACTGCCTTGAGTTGGCACTCTCGTAGTGAACGCGCAGATTCATGTGGGTCTGTGTTGAGATCCTCTTCTTTTCCATCGATGAATTTAGGTTTTAAAATCTTAGTTTTATAGTACATCTGATAGGAGAACAGGTCTCCCCTTTCCCCCAGATAGACATACATCGTTTTCCAAAACGATCTTGGCCAAAAGGAGCCAGACACGGACGGATGAATCCTGTCCGATTCCACTCGCAGGGGTCCCTAGAGGAATCAGGTCCACAGAGACAGGAAGCAGGTGGAGGGGGAGGGGATGGGGAGTCAGGGTTTCACGGGGACAGGGTCTCCCTTTGGGAAGATGAGAAAGTTCTGGAGATGATGGTGAAGATGGTTGCACGACAGTGTGAAGTTGCTTAGTGCCTGTGAACTGAGGTTTAAAGTGGCAAAAATGGTAAATGCGTATAACTTACAGTTTTAGAAACTTGCCTTGGCTGCTCTTGAGTATTGATTCTTGCAGATGAACTGTAGAATCAACTCACTGATGCCCTGAAAATGCTTCCTGCTCCTGGTTAGGGTGCTTGCTCTCCCGGCTGGGCACAGACCTGTCCCCGGGTGCGGCGTCTCGGGGGCGAGGTGTGGGTGCCCCTTACGCCCTTCACCCGGTGGCACCAGCTCCCCTTTGGGGTCCCCTGCTTGTTGCTGGGGCACCGGTTCTGCCTGCCTGCGCCGCCACGCACAGCCTGTTCTGAGTCCCTGAGATTGGTCCTGACACCTGCCTGCCTCGGTGCTTCAGGAAGTGGGCCCCCCGGGTCTGGAGGCAGGGGCTGGCTTTCACGCAGCACCCCCAGTCCCCTACTCCGGCCACCAGGACATGTTGTGAGCCTGGGCCAGCCTGGTCTGAAGGTGGCGCAAGCTGTGAAGCTGTGTGGCGCGGTCCGCCAGGCTCCTCAGAGATGCTTTGGCACCTGACGGTGGGGCGCTTTCTTGCCGTTACTGTCCTGCTGAGCACTCTGAAATGTTAACAGATTTGCTCATTCCTCTGAGCATTTTAAAAACGTAGATCGGGGTCAGCCAAGTTTTGCTGTAAAGGGCCAGGCGGTCAATATGTTGGCTTTGCTGGCCAGGTGGCCCTGCTACGGTTGCTCAACTCCACAGGGCAGAAGTGGCCACGGGCCACATGTAACCGAGAGGGTGTGCCCCCCACCCCCACCCCCCGGCCCATTATCTGTTTGCAAAGCACATTGGTAGTTTGCTGGCTGCTTTTCCCCGCTCACTCTTGGGAAGCGTGTGCAGGGGCAAAGCGCCCTGACTGCCACAGTGGGTCTTATCTAAGCCTGGGTGGGGGACTGAAGTTTGGGGTGAGCTGTTCTGTATCAGGAATGGAGGCCCAGCAGCTTTTACCATGACTGGGTGTGAATTCCATCTACTTCCTCAAACGAATAGTTGTGTCTCTGCTGAGCCGGCCCCAGCCCTCTGGGATAAACCCGACTGGGGCCTCTGAGCTGGGTGAGGGGTGTTCGCCTCTTCCTCGCTGTGCCTTTCCACGTGGTGGCCGCTGTCGTCCAGAGGCCTTTGGTGCAAGTAGATTTCAGCTGCGGCTCCTCAGCACGGCAGCCACACCTCAGTGCTCGGGAGCCACCGGGGGCTGGCGGCCCAAGTCAGGAGTCAATGGGAATTGGGCCCCATGGCCACCTGGGCTCCCGCGCCCGACGGGGCTGCCTTGTGGTGGAATTTCTTCTTCACAGCTCCCTGCCCTGCCCCTCAAGCCCAGCGAGGAGCTGGGGATGGCGCTTAGTGCCCTGTGTGTCTGGGTCGCTAGGCCACTGCTGCCAGAGAAGACAGGATGAGGTTAAAGACTTTATTTTATGCAAAAGGAATGTGCCTGTCAAAGAACTCCATCGTGGAACTTCACTGCATCCTCAGCCCCAGGTATCCAAACCCAGTTTTCCGTAAAAGCCAGGGCATCCCAAGGCTGCCCGCCCACCATCCACTAAGGCGTCCAGCCCTCCTCCCAGCTGCCGTGTGGCCTCCACGGCCCGGCGCCAGGGTGGGCAGGGTCCCTCCTTCACAGCCGGGGCGACTCCAAGAGCAGAATCCCCCAGCTCAGAGGAGTGGGGCCTGGTGGGCGTGCGGAGCAGCGCGGGCAGAAGCTTCTGGAGAAGTTGGCCAGTGATGCCCTCGCCGCTGTGGGCGGAAGGAGAGGCCTCTCGGTGACGTGTCCACAGGGACAGGAGCCTGGAGCAGACCTGCCCGCTGCCCCAGCTACACGAACTCTGGCCGCCTCTCCCAGCCCACGCCCCCTGCCAGCCGCCCGCCACGGAGCCTCACGGCTGGCAGACGGGCCACAGCCACGTTGTTGCACTGGTTGGTATTGTGCCCGGCGAGCCGCTGGGCCGGCTCCTCCCCGAGGTCCTCCCAGACCCCGGGCCCGGGCCCATCCTCCTCCTCCCCGGTAGCAGTGCCCAGCTGCTCCTCACTGCCACTGCGGCTGTCCCGGCCGCCCTCCACGCCGCCCAGCTTCTCCAGGAAGCCAAGGCGGTGCAGGGCCGCCCCACCCGCCGGGGATGGCAGGTCCGAGGCCTCCTCCAGTTCTGAGTCGGAGTCATTGGAGGCAATGTGGGGTTCTGGAAAGTCCAAGGGAGAGAGACAGGGACAGAGAGAGAGGGACAGATGGACAGCCTGTGAGCAGGGTGGGGGGCACTGGGCGGAGGACTGGGCGTCCGCCTCCCCCCAGCAGGCCCGGCTCCCCCTTTAGAAGCCTCCCGGGTCAGGCGGAGGTGCAGGGTCTCAGACACTGGGTTCGTTTCCACTTCGGGGTGCCCATTTCTCGGCGTTGGAAAAAACACCTCGAAAGGGTGTCTCTTTGCAAGAGTTTGTAACACGTTAAAGACAGTGAAACAGCAGGTGACACTCATGGTCTCCACGGGAGACAAACCGGGATGCAGCCCTTGAGGTGGACCCACTGTGTCATCCGCTGCCTGGGCCCACTACTCACCAAGGCCCCCGTCCTCAGCCTCCTCCGGCAGGGGTGAGGCCACGCCCCCACTGGCCTCTGGATACGGCTCCTGCACCACCACCTCGGCCCCCTGGTTGGACGTCACATCCTGCAGAGGCGGAATGGAGGTCAGGGAGCGCCACAGTTCTGGCCACATTCCATTTTTCTGTCTTGTTAAACCCTAAAAACTTAACACCCGCTGCAGCTGAGCACGTGAGGCCCCCGGATCCCAAGTCACGAGCAGGCTGAGCTCGTCCAAAGCGGGCAGAGGCCCTGGCCTGAAAGGCTGGGGCAGGCCCTGCATGGACTCCAGCGAGGGAGCCACTGTCCTGAGGCCACACCCAGGCGTGTCACCTCCACAGCCAGAGATGCCAGATGAGGGGTTAAAGACGCACACTGGGGACTGAGCGTGGGAGCTGATGCTGCCTGGAAGCGAACAGAAACAAGGCCTGTCAGCTGAGGAGAGCAGCAGGCTGGACCCAGAGGATGTGCTGTAGGCGGCACAGAGATGGGAAATGGGAGAAGGGGCAGGACGGCGGGTCTAGTGCGTTCTGATGGGAGCTCCAGGGGACGTGGGGGAAGGCCGAAGGGCCTCTGCACTGCCTGGGGCTCCGTCCACAGATCTGAACCCACACTTCATCCAGTTCTTTACTTAAAAGATGCCTTGGGTGCCCCTGACGGGGCTCTGGCCCCGTCCGAGCCAGACATCTCCCAGCCCTTCTTTCTGTCTAATCCTGCTGTGGGTGAGTGAGATTCCCGGCCCCCATGATGTTCACAGAGCCCTACACCCCCCGCCCAGGGTGGACAACCCTCACCTGGCACCCAGATGCCACCTCGGGCTCCTCCTCAAAGACCAGGCTGTAGTGGGTGATGAGCGTCTCCAAGATGCAGGCCTGGTGTGGGTAGTCCACCAGGGAGGAGAGGGACACGGTGGCCTCAGTGGGCCGGGGCCGCAGCAGCGTGGGCCCAAACACAATGCCCAGGTTCCCCGGTGTCATCTTGTTGTCCTGCTCCACCTCCACGATCCTGGGGGTCAGAGGATGCAGGAGCAGGTGTGAGCGGCTCCCGGGACCCCGCCGCCCTTGACCCCGGCCTGGCCAGCCCTCACCTGCGCAGGTGCCGCATCAGGTACTGCAGCGTGGCCCAGTTCTCTGGCGGCAGGTCCCGCAGGAGCTCCCGCAGCCGGCCTGCCATGGCCACGGCCACAGCCTCTCTCTCGGTGACATCCGGCCGGCCTCGGGTTGCCGCCTTGGCTTCGGCCTCTGCCTTCAGACTGTCCTTGGCCAGCCCCACAAGCTCATGGTAGAGGCGGAAGGAGATGAGCGGCTCAGGCAGCTGCAGGGTGATGGTTAGGTGTGGGGGTCAGTGGGCCTGGCCCCACGCCATCCATCCTGCACTGTCCCCGCCCCTGACAGCCACCGGTCCCGCCCACCCTGTGCTGACCACGCCCCTGGCCTAGCAACCACAACCCTGCTTAGAACTGGCCACGCCCCCCACCAAGCTCAGGTCCAGCCCAGGATCTGCTCTGCTCTGTCCCCATCTGTCTCACCTGGCGCAGGTAGAGCTTGAGGACGTTGCTGATGTCGTGGGGCGAGGCCTGCGACAGCTCCACCAGCTCTTTGCCGTTCTCGAAGGCCTGGCACAGCTTCTCCACACGCGTTTTCACCCCATTGACCCGGTAGATGCCCTGTGGGAGCCCGCAGTCAGCCTGGGCCCACGCCCCTCCCCCCTCCCTGCATGGCCCCTCGGCTGGAGCCCCCGCAGCTGTGCCCGCGGCGGTCACCTTGGTGCGCAGCGCACGCTGCTCGATCTCGAAGACACACTTCTTGACGATGAAGGGCACGCCGTCCGGGGTGCTGCGGGCGGCCTGGCTGAAGTCCTGGCCAAAGAGCTGCAGGCGGCCCTGCAGCTTCTTGTGGCCACACTGGATGGCCAGGGTCTCCAGGCACTTCTTGTGGCAGGCCAGGCAGCACTGGGGGCAGGCGAGGAGTGAGCAGACCTTCCTGGTGCCCCAGCTCCGCACAGGTCGCGGCTCCCCCTTCCACCTCGACCCCCGCCGCTCTCATCACCCCCCTACAGGGCAGCTTTCACCTCTTCTGGTTGGGAGACGTGCCCCTGCCACCAGTGCAGCCTGGGCTGCTCCCACGGCCCTCTGGTTCCCTCAGCACTGGCTGAGCCCTCCGCCTGGGATGCTCTCCCCCAGGAGACTGCAAGTGCTCCTGGCTTCACTTCCCTCCAGCGATCTGCATGGCACCGTCCTGAGGGCGCACATGCAGGTGCCTGGCTCCCCCAGGACCACCACTCACCTCCTCACACTCGGCGCCCTGGAAGTACACGTAGCTGTTGCACTCCCGGCACTTGGCCGGCGAGCGGAGCTTCCGGAGCCGGTGGGTACGGGCCGCCTTGGACAGCCCCACATGGCGGAAGGGCCCGCTGGGCATGGCCACAGGCAGCTCCGGGGCCATGCCATTGAGGTCATCTGGTGGGGGTGGGGGGCAGGTGGTCAGTGTTACCGAGGCAGGTCAGGGCCAGGCGCACAGAGAGTCCAAACCCCCCTCTCCCCGCTGCCCCGCCCAGGGGTTCCCTCACCCTGGTCAAAGGCTGACGCGCCTGTACTGCTCTCCTGGTCGGCCAGCTCCTCGCTGGACGACATGGTGCCACTGGAAGACATGCGCTCGAACTTCTTAAAGTCCCCTGAGCAGGAAACGGGTTGTCAGAGACTCCCCCAAAGGCCCCCGGCTGCACAATGAGCCCGCTGAAACCTGGGGGCGGGGGCGGCAGCTCTGTGAGCCCCCCAACCCCCACCTGCCGGCCAGGCCCCTTCACCTGAGCCAGGGCTGGGGTCCAGACTGGCGTCAGAGTCTGAGATGGCGATCGGCCACGACTTGTGCACCTGATGTCCGCGCCCACCTGCCAAGTTGTCCCCAGTGAAGGGCTGCAGGGGGGCTGCAGGGGGCCCGCGCCCGCCCCTGCTGGACACTCACCCCTGCGCTCCTTGGCAAGCTCCCCGTCGCCGGGCCCACCTTCCTCTGGGGGGCAGGCCGCGGCCTCCACCACCGCAGCATCGCTGACGTTGAAGCTGCCCTTTCGGGCGCGCAAGACCGGGGACCTGGTGGGACCAACAGCCAAAATAAGGGGCCACGATGGGGGTCACTGAGGCTCACTGCCCCCTCCCCCCCCTCAGGAGGGAAGTCCGGCTCCCCCGGGCATGCGCAGACGGCAGGGTACCAGGCGTTGGCCGAGACGTGGGGCTCAAAGTCGTAGTGCACGTCTGGCTCCTCGCCGCGCTGCAGCTGGCGCACGTGGGAGGCGTACTGCTGGCCTGGGTCGTACAGCTTGCTGCTCTCGCACAGCATGTGGAAGTGCACAGGCAGCGGGGCCGTCTGCATGTGCATCATCTGGTAATAGGAGATGGTGGCCTGCGGGGCGGGCGGGCGGGTGGGAGGGGCCTAAGTGCTGGAGGGCAGCGGCGGGTGGGAGGGGCCTAAGTGCTGGAGGGCAGCGCCGGGTGGGAGGGGCCCTAAGTGCTGGGGGGCGGGGGTGGGGGCGGGGGCACGGGCGCTCACCGACTTGATGGTCTGGTCGCTCTGCCGGATGACCTCCTGGATCTGCCGGAGCGCTGTCACCTTGGTGTCCTCAAGCTCCTGCTTCTGCGTCTTAGCATCCGCCACGCACGTGCGGTACGTGGCCATGGCTTCCTCCGCCTGGGGTGGGGGTGGGGGCGGGGCGGGGTGCCCAGAGAGGCCTCAGCCTGGGGTTCAGCCCTCAGGGCATCTTCAGGCCCCACACGGAAATCAGCCAGGCACAAAAGGACAGGAAGGCATTCCTGGCAGGAGGCATAGCCCAGACAAAGGCCCGGCAGTGGGCAATCCTGCACAGGTCAGGCCCTGACACCATGGGTCTTGTCCCGCACCTCCTGCCCCCTGACCCGCCCTCACCTTGTTTTTGGCCTCCTCCTCCAGGCGCCGCCTCTTGTCCAGGGTCTTGGAGGCCACGCCCCCTGCACCCGGGCCAGCGCCCACCTGCTCTTCCTCCGCCTTGGCCACTAGGAAGCGGGCCTTGTCGTGGTCTTCGCAGCGCTGAACGTAGCCCTGCTTGGCCTTGCGCAGATTGGACTCTGCTTCTTGCTGTGGACATGGGAAGGACCAGACCAGCACCATCAGCCAGAGGCCGCGTTAGGGACCTCTGCCACCCCCCATCCCTTGGGCCAGAATCCCATGGCCAGTCAAGCAAACAGAGGCCCCCGCCCAAGAACCAGTGGTGGAAGGACAGGAGGTGACACCTACAGGGCGACCCAGGGAGGAGCCAGTATCTGGCATGCCCATTTCACAGCCAGGGAAGCTGAGGCACAGCTAAGCTCTGAAGGAGACACCAACTACATCATCCTCTTGACACCTACACCCACACCTGCCGGAGCGACTTGTGCTTCTATCTCTTTCATTTCCTGTCTCAGAGATGAGAACAGTGAGGCTGCTCAGACAGGAAGTCAGGCACCCTCAGGGTTGGCAGGAAGAGCACTTAGTCAAAACCCAGTGGGCCTTCTGGGGGCCACACCTCACAGTCTACACGATCAGAAGCTTAAACATAAAGAAAAGAGCTCACATGAGTACTAGGAGAAACCATGAGAGAATTTCTTAGGGAAGGCCTTTCCATACGTGACACAGAACCCAGAAACCATAAAAGACTGCTACTAACAATCATGGGTTTCAACTGGGAAAACAGGCAACAGGTTAAATCAAAAGTCAAAACAATAAACTGGGGGTGGGGGAGTTTGTAACACATGTCATCAAGGGCTGGGTTCTCTAATATGTAAAGAGCTCTGGCAAGTCAATAAGAAACAGGCTACTGTCCAATCCAAGGTGAGCAAAGGATATGAACTTAGAGCTCACAGAAGAGGAAAAGCATGGCTGTGGCTCAGGAGGTCAGCTTCCATGCTCATGACATCTGTGACCCAGCCATTACCTTTCGGGCACTGATCTGAGATAAATGCTAGGTCACATGTCTGAGAACAGGGGCACAAGCTCGTCACAGCAGTGGTGTCTGAAACAGCAACAGCTCAACGACAACTAAACTGTTCATCAATAGGGATTTAGTGAACTAAGCCCTGTGGCTCTGCAGCTGAGCACTTGTAGCTGAGAAAAAGGGAGGAGTTTCACATGGAGTGAGATGGGGCCAGTCCCTGGATATGGAGGTGAGTGTAAAAGGCCAGAAGCAGAACAGGGTACTCGGCAAGCCGTCATCAGGTGTAGAAAAGGGGGGAGAGGCTCATTTGCCAGATGTGCCACAGGACACCGCTAGCTGGAACAGGGGCCGTGGGGGCTCTTTGCACCGCAGACCCTGTTAGCAGGCCTAAAGAGCAGTGCAGAAGATTGCTAGTGCCTTTGGGACAGCCCAAAAGAGAGGTGGGAAAAGAGCAACACAGAGGAACCTGGAGCATTCACCAGACCTGAGAGAGCCTCAGTTTCCCTCTAACCCAGGCCTGCTCCTGGCGGCCACGGGTGACCCGGTCCCTCCGGACATCTGACCCTGACCCGTGACAGTGATGGGGGCCCCGGGCCAGGGCCTCTCCTGCTGCAGCTGCAGGTAATGGGGCTGGAGCAGTTGGGAGGCAGGACCCGCTCCAACCTGTGACGCCACAGCGAGCCCCACGCGGGCACAGGGCACTCTGCCAGGTGTCCGCAAAACTCGGGAAAGGACCACCCGGGAGTGCACCACCAGGGGACTGCGCACCAGGGGACTGCGCATGCGCGAGCCGGCCCGCCCTGCCCCCTCCCAGCCCCGCCGCCCCGCGGTACCAGCTTCCTCTGGGCGCGGTGCCAAGACTCCTTGATCTCCTTCCTGCGCTTCTCGTGCTCGAGCCGCCGCAGGTTCAGGGGCTGGGGGTGGGGAGACGGGTGTGATGGAGACCCGGGCACCCTTCACCCCACCCACCCTCCAGGGCGAAGCCTACCTGCACGAAGGTCTGGGTCTGCAGAGTGCCCACCGCCTGTACCAGGCCGTGGCCGAACTCCAGGTCCTGCTCCAGGGCCAGCGAGTAGATGGACAGGAGGGGCATGTGCGGCTGTGGGGGCGGGGCCGGCAGTCACGGGGGTGGGACAGGCGCCCTCGTGGAAGCCCTGCGGCCTCCCCAGCGCCCTCAGCTGCCCTTGCAGAGATGGGAAACCCCTTTCCTCTGGCCCATCTTTGAGGGGCGAAACACACCCAGGCCTGAGGGGCCCCGCCCCGTTCCCTCGAGTTCCCCACCTCCTGCATGACGCTCTGTCTGCAGTTCTGGACGATCTTCTGCAGGCCTTTGGCAAAGTCCATCTCTGCAGGCGGGGAGGGATGTGAGCGCAGGGGTGAGGTGAGGGGAGGGATGTGAGCGCAGGGGTGAGGGGAGGGGCCTTCCAGCCAGACCCCGCCCCGCGGGCCCCAGCTCGCACCCAGCGCGTTCCGCTTCTCCAGGTAGCCGATGAGGTCCTTCATGTACTTGGCCATGTTCTTGGCGTACTGCAGCGCGGCGTGCACACCCCCCTCACAGCGCTGCAGCAGCGTGTCCACCGCCTCCGGGGAGAGGCAGCCTGCGGGACAGACACCTCTCAACCCGGGCTCCTCCCCAGCCCACCATTCCTTCCGTCCTCAGCCCTGCACCCCTAGGCTCAGAGACTCACCCTCATCACAGTCCTCACTGCTGAGGGGGGCACCCTCACTCCCCTGTCCATACAGGTTCTCCATTGACTGTACCAGAGGGAGACAGGTGAGTCCAGTCCGGGCTGGGTACTGTTTGATGCCCACCCTGCAGGAGACAGTCACTGCCCCCCCTGGACAGAGCGGGAGACCACGGTCCACAGAGCGGGCAGGGGGTACTCATCCGCCCTGCCAGCCTGACCCTGTGCAGCACCCAGGCCATCCCTGCTCACCTGGCCCGGGTCCCCAGGGGGCACTGAGAGGAGGATGCTGCTGTCCACTTCACCCATGAGGAACTCGGACACACTGCAGGGCAGGGGGCAAGCGTCAAGAGGCACATGGGTCCCCACCCTCTGCCACCCTTCCCCACCCCCACACTCACGTGCTGCTGAAGGAGACTGCGATGGTCTCCAAGGCCTTCTCAAACTCCTGCTTGTCCGAATCATTGTTGCACTCATAATGGAAGGCTGGGGACAGACAAGGACGAGAGGGGTTGGCCCAGTCTGGGAGGTGACCACCCGTGCAACTAACTGAAGGGGGAGCATTGGAGTTGTTGTGCCCATCAAACTCCTGTGCATCCTTCAAAACCCACTTCAAACATCCCCTCCTT
This sequence comes from Phocoena phocoena, assembly GCF_963924675.1. Classification (NCBI taxonomy): domain Eukaryota; kingdom Metazoa; phylum Chordata; class Mammalia; order Artiodactyla; family Phocoenidae; genus Phocoena; species Phocoena phocoena. The sequence goes on from NC_089221.1 coordinate 172,862,744, forward strand.
CAGGAAGCCCGCCCAGACAGAAAGCCCTTGCTGCCCTGTCCTGGCTGACCTTTGACCTTGGCAATGAGGGTGCCGGCAGCTGTGAGCGACTCCACGGTGTTCAGCAGTGGGTACTTGGAGATGACCTGGTGCATCACACGGAGGGCCTCACCCAGGCACTCATGGGCAAGCGGCCGGCGGGCCTCTAGGAGGTCTGCCGGGCAGAGGGGGTATGAGCAGGGAGGGAAGGAAAGCCTGCCCACCTAACCACCTAACCCTAACCCTCCTCAGAACTCCTGTCCCCGGGTGGGGAAATTGAGGCCAAGGTGGGAGAAGATAACTGCCTGAGGCTCAGTGTGTGACCTCGTTGGGAGGTGTGTGTTTGTGTGTGGGGAGCTGTCCCTCGACTGCTGGCCAGGTCATCAAAGGTCAGATGTCAGTCTAGGCAGTCCTGCTCAGAACACCCTTTCCTCGTCCCTCCAGAAAACAAACTCCCAGTGACCTTCAAGTTGCAGTCCTAGTGCCTCTTCCTCCAGGCAACCCACCTGGCCCCTTCCCTGCCCCAAACTCTCAGGGCTCTGTCCAGCTCTCTCCCAGCCCTGCCTGCCTGGGCACTGGGGCTTAAACACCCCGTTACCTCACTCTCTCCCGACCAGCCACCCCATGAGGCAGGTGCTGTCATCACCCCCATTTTGCAGATGAGGAAACTGAGGCATACAGGGGAGAAGTCATTTCTCAAGGATCACGCAGCTTTTCCATCTCCACTAGCTTTGAAGGCATGAGAATGCCAGGCAGAAGGACCCTGCCTGGCTTTACCATAAGGGAAATGGGGAGCCACAGAAGGTGTTAGGGCAAAGGAGAGTCAAGATCAGATCTGCATCTTCAAACATGGCTTTAAATGCCCTCCTCAGATGTTCTTAATTGGAAAAAAGCGCTGTGTGTGGGCATCTAGTGCAAACAAAGCCGAAGGAATGTATGGCTGGGGAAGGAATGAGCCGACCCTGAGACCCAGGAGGGACCTGGCCACCAGCTGGGAGTATATCTCCCTCAGCTGTGTGCCTCTGACTCTGTGCCTGGAACCTGATGCTCAAAAAATAAATAAATAATAAATTTTAAATTTTAAAAATGGAATCTGAAAATAGGTGTCTGATCCCTTTTCAGCACTGAGGACCCCCAATGAATGGCACCGACAGGGAGACCCCCACGGAGTCGCTGGCCCCAAATTCCTCCGAGTGCAGACCAGTGCCTCAGCACCAGGCAGGATTCTGAATCGGAGGCCAAGTCAGGGAGGTGGGAAGGAGCTTCCGGAATCCATCAAAGGCCGGCTGAGGAAAGGCCGGGCCACGCCCCTTCCCGGGACATTCCTCCCCCACACCAGGCCCCTCATGTTGCCTGGGCCCCGGCCCCCTGGGTCCCCGCAGCACACTCACCTGGGCAGGTGGGACTCTGGAGAAGCCTGGACATGCCCAGCTCAGCATTGGCCAAGGCACGCGCCGGGCAGCAAATGCCCCGAGTGCTACGTGCTCCTGGCCAGGCCCTGCACCCCGCACCCCGCACGGTCCCCTCACCTCGGGGCCCCGCCTGGCAGCGCACCGGCGCCTGCTGCAGCGCCGGGTGCACTGTCCCGCAGATACACATGGCGCAGCCGTCAGGGCGCGGGGACCGTGAATGCGCAGGCCGGGCTAGGCAACTGGCTGGTCCGGGGTCTTTGGTGCCAGGTCCTCTGCAAGCAAACCGGCTCTGGCCGGTCCGAAGACCCGCCCCCCTCCGAGGAAAGCTCCGCCCCGGCGTCCTGCTAGCTCCCCAGTCTCAGGTAGCAGGAGCCTGGGACCCAGGGAGATGCAATTTGATTCGGGATGGGACCGGCCAAGGGCAGGCAGGGAAACAGGCCCAGGTACAGGGCGTGGGGAGGTGTGGGGAGACCCCGCCCACCTGGATCCCGCCGCCCACTGCTTCCTAGGTAGACAGCACGGGGTCCCCAAGCCCTCTCACTGTCCCCACGACAATTACTGTGAGCTGAGGACATCTGGTTACAGTCAGCAACTCCCCAGGGCGTATCATTGCCCCGTTTCACAGATGACATGCCAGAGGCTTAGAGAAGGGACAGCTGATCCAGTCTCACAGCCTGGCAGGGGCAGCAACTGGATGCAGACCCCCATGCTCTCTGCTCCAGACCCTTCCCCTGGCCCAGGGCTGCCCCAACACTCAAAGAAGGGTACCCCTGCCCTGGCCCATCCTCCTGCAGGACGCCCACTGGCTCAAGCCTGCCCAGGCCTGGCCTCCAAGGAAGCACCAGGATCGGAAAGGAACCGAGATTAGAGAGAGTTTCCCCAGGAAACAACTCCAGCCCCACCCCAGGACCGGATAATCCTGGGGGCTGACACCCCCCGACCCAGCAGAGCCCATTAGCTCCTACAAAGCTGAGGTCTCTCCAGTCTGAGGTCGAATCCGGGCTCTGGCCCCTCCTTGGCTGGTTGAGCCAGGAGTCAGGGCCCCTCTCTGGGCCTCAGTTTCCTCATCTGTAAAATGGGCACCTGTGGGGAGCAGGCCAGAGTGTTTAGCATGGCCCTGGCACTGCGGTTTCTGGCAGGAGAGATCATAGTGCCCTCCTTGGCGGCCAAAGACAAACAGGAAGCAGATGAAAATAACTCGGCAGGAAGCTGGGCTGTCAGCAGACGCGTGGAGAAAACGGAACTGCCATCCCACAGGCCGCTCACTCCTGCAGCTTACGTGCCGGTCCTGCCCCTTGTCCGTCCTGAATCTCTCTCTGTCCAGACCTCATCCTGCCTCCAGTCCATTCCAGTCCAACATGCAGATCTGACCTTGTTCCACCTCTGCTCTAACACCTTCTATGGCTCCCCACCACCCTCAGGATAACATCCAGGGTCCCTCTGCTTGCCATTCTCAATGCCTCCACCCTCACACATTTCATACACCCGAAACCTGTTCCCCCAAATGCACCTCCACTCCATGTTTCTGAGCCTGTGCACATGACATTCCCTCTTCCTGGTTGCCGCCAAACTCCTATACATCCCTTAGAACCCTAACTGCAATGACTTTTTCCATGAAGCCCTCCCTACAACCCTCTTTGGAGCCTCCCCAAATCCCTCCCTCCATCCTGCCTCAACCCCACCGGGTGTGGGATATCTGTGACCAACTGCCTTCCACCCAGGCCGCGGTGTCCCTGCCACTTCTCACCTTCACGCAGAACACACTCCTTCAGCTTCTCAAGGCCCTCGGCAAAGCGGGCCACGTCAGCCAGCAGGTGGGAGATGTCCTCCACAGTGTCGGGGCAGGGTCCCTCGGCTGGGCCGGCTGTTGACAGTGGGCTGCGGTGGCCACGGCCCAGCGTCCAGGTGCTGGCTCCGGACAGTGGGAAGCCGGCAGCGCTGGCATGGCGGCTTAGGCTGGTGGGCCTCTTGAGTGTGCCTGTGGCCTTGGCATTCAAGGCCACGCTTGGTGGTTCCAGGCTGGGCGCCAGGGACACTGCATCAGCCCCATCTCTCCTGGGCAGCTCCTGGGAGGGTGGGGGGAGCCACTAGAGCAGGTGCCCCCACTGGGCCCTGCTGCAGTTTTCCCAGAAGTGAAGTGGGGCTCTGGAGGGTCTTCAGCCTGACCCCACAGGGGGTCAAAGGCCACAGGTCAGAGGGCTGAGATTTGGTGTTGTGCCCCTCCCGCACCTGTTACCCAACATCCTCTTCCCCAGAGCTTTCACAAACAACGGCCTCTGCCCAAACCACAGCCGGGGTGTGGGGGAGGGGCACCCCACTTCCTGGGAGGGGGGCGGGGTAGGGAGGGCCAGGGTCTCCTTAGCTCCCCTCAGGGGAGGCCACGGCAGACACACCTACTCACTGGTGAAGACACCTCCTCGATTCTTTTACTCTGAGGGTCCACTAGGCCCCTCAGTCTCGCGGACACCACAGGCCTGCTTTGTACGAGGCCCACCCCATGGATCTCGCTGCACACGCTGCTCGCTCTAAACCTTCCCCCAGTGGCTGGGCTGTAGCTCTCACGTCTAACTGTGCCTGGAGGCCCCAAGTTCCCTAAGCCCTCACCCTAGAGTCCCGGACCCAGAGCACCCACACTCCCTGGACCCCACAGGCAGCCCTGGACGGGGTGGGGTGTGCAGTGGCCATCCCAAGGGCTCCTTCTGTGAACTGAACGTGGGGATCCCAGCCTGTCCTGCGCGGCCCCTGCAGTCCAGCCTGGGGCCGTAGCTGGCTCCAGCCCCGTGCCGCCGGCCCAGCATGGCACTGCCCGGCCCTGCCCCGCCAGACCCGAGCGCAGGGTGTTCCCCTGTCCCCCTGCTGCCCGGGTGTCGCTCCAAGATCCCCGCCCGCTCCAGCTCCCAGCAGAGGCTCACTCACCCCCGAAGGCTGCGGACAGGGGCTTCCCGCCCGGTTCTTTTTCGAGATAGAAGGGGTTTTCATGAGCTCTCGCTTCTTCCTGGAGAACATGTTGTGGCCAGGCCAAGTGGCCCGAGGGGCCCGAGGGGGGGGCGGGCCGGGGGTCTCAGCGCTGCAGCTCCTAGTGTCAGTGGCCTCGGGACCACATTGTCGCTGGCCACCACTCCGCCCAGCTGTCAGGCCCACGTGACAGGCCCAGCCCTCATTGGCGGGCGCTTCCCCCCACAGGAAAAGGCCTCCGGAGGCGGTGACTCAGACCTGCCCCTGCCCCTCCCCAGCCTCAGCCTGCCCCTCCGCTCAGTGGGCTTGAAGGTGGGGTCCCAGGCTCCGCCCCCAGCTTCCGCTTTCAGGAGCTCTGCGCACGCACGCACGTTGGTTGAGGTGCCCCTGCCTGGCACTGGCGCCCCGGGCAAGGCCCTGGCGGGCACATGGGGACTGCAGAGACGTTGACCCCCCCCACTCGGCCACACCCAGATGCACCCAGGAGTGCAGACACGGGAGCACGATGACACGCGGGGACATAGGCTTGGACACGTGCTGAGAAGACACCCAGCTCCGCAGATGCAACGGATACCCCTGGACACAGACACCTGCCCTCCAGTCCTCCTACCTTTCACGGGTGTGCCTGCCCTATGTCCTCTGGCGACTCCCCTGCAGACCCCAGGGCCCAGGCAGCGCTGGGCATAGTGAGTCTCCTCCCCTCAGCCCAGCTCCCACCCCTCACTCCCCATTCTACGTTCCAGGGACATGCACCGACCATGACCACGGGACAGCTGGCCAGCAGCAGGGCTGCTAACACTTCTAAGGTCACCACGCCGCCTCCTCCCTTCCCTGGTGGGGCTCCCCGATCTGGAGCACTGGCGGTGTGTACAGCTTCCTGCCCCCTCCCCCCATGACCGCCTCTTCTCTTTGAGCCCCCCAGTCTGAGCCTTCTCCCCTCCCCAGATCTTCCTCCCCCACCCCTCCAGAGTCCCAACACTGGCCCCCACTGACCTCAGGTGTGATCTCTGGGCAGGGGGCATGCAGGCCACAGCCCCTCATGGCAAACCCGACTCTCCAGGCCCAAGTCCATCCACAGACCCCTCCCAGAAGCCCCTTAAGGAACCTCTGCCCACCACTCATTGCTCTGGAGACCAGGAGCAGGCAGTGAGGGCCGGCTGGTGGGCTTCTAACCTGGTCAGGAGGCCTGAGGTCTGGGTCGCCCCTGCTGGGCTCCTCCAGCTGCCCCAGACATTCTTGAGCCCTGACCGCATGCCCATTTCATGACCAGCCACTCACAGGTACCGCCCTCAGGCGCCAGAACCACGTGGGCACTTAGGGGCCCCGGGACCTTTGTCCAGGCTCTTATGAAGGGCAAACCTGCAGAAAGACACGCCCCAGCCCACCACAGAGGGCTTCAGAGCTGGGAGTCCAGTCGGCTGCAGCTGGACTCTCACCTGCCCCCTAGAGATTGCATCTGTGTCCACAGACTAACTCCTGCACACACTCGGGTGCCAGGCCCGATATCCAGACATGGAGAGCCATTTTTGGACAAGCATGCAGCCTGACGCATGGACACACGCGTGGAGGGCTTCACACCATGACTTCTCTGTATTCCCTCCAGGGCAGCAACCCCTCAGGGAGCCTGGGTCGCGGCTCCAACCCCTCTGCCCTGCCTTGGTCACTCCCAGGGCCTCCCACCAGCTCCACGGAGGAGAGGGAGGCTCAGAGCACCGTCCCGGCCATGCTGTGGTCCTCGAGGAACTGGGTGATGAGTCTGGGAGTCTGGGAGTCTGGGGGTCTGTGGGCCTGGCACAGGGTCCGCCTCCACTTCTGCGTCCTTCTCATCCTCCTCCTTCCCCTGATCCTTGGAGAGTTACAAGAACACCTAGTGCTGGGCAGCCCAAGGAAACAGGAAGGGAGGTCAGCTGAAGGGTCTGGCCCCCAGCCCCACCCTTACCACCAGCCCTGTCCTGGCGCTGAGGTCACCTCCTCCAGCGTGGTCTGGCTCACCGAGAAGTCCTCCACACCGTGCTCTGTGCCACGTGCCGCCAGCTCTCCAAAGAGGTGCACCAAGGCGCAGCACGCTCCCGGAGGCAGCTGGAAGCGCAGGCGGCCACCGTGCACCTTCCGTAGCTCGGCCCCCCGGGAACGTGGCTGCCACGAAGGCTGCCACCGACTCGGACTGAGACTCGGACACCCGCAGGGTCAGCGTGTGGCAAGCCCTGAACCTAGGGTGGGGTAGGGTAGGGTGGGGTGGGGTGGGGTGGAGTCCCGCAGCCCGCTCTTCCCGAAGACCCACCCACACCACCCTCCAGCTCTCTCCTAGCCCCACCCCTATACCTGGCTCCTCTTGGCCCCCTGCCCAACAGACCTGACCCCAACCCCTGCTCGCCCTCGCCCCTCCTACATGCTCATCCCTTCTCTAACCCTGCTTCTCCCAGGCCCCGCCCATGCAATGCCACGCCCCAGTCCCATCTCTGGGCCACACCCACTTGCAGACTTTCTTGTGTCTCCGCCCACGGACCCACCCTCAGCCCTCAGACCTCATCACCCCTCTCATCCCGGACAGTCCATGATGCTTGTCTCTCCCCCGCTGAGAGCCAACCTGGCCCCGCTTGATCTCCCCTCCGGCCCCACCTACACCCCCACCCAGATCTGCCCGCACCCAGGCCTTGAAGCCTCACCCCACTCACCGGCCCTGGAGGTGCTGCGTGCTGACCAGGCAGCGGAACCGCCCGTTCACCACGATGGCCAGGTGCGTGCAGAGCGCCTCACTCTCCTCCACGCTGTGGGAGCCCGGAGCCGTGAGCTCTGGCCAGGCCTGGACGGGCGGTGCCGGGCACTGGGCTGCTCCTGCTGGGGACCCTCATCCTCCAGCTCTGGACCACCCTGTGCTCTGAACACTTCCTGTCAGGCCCAGACTGCTCTGTTCCCTGGGCCGGGTACCACCTCCGTGTGTTCTCCCACTCAGGCCTGGCACCCTCCCCCAAGCGAGGACCATGCCATCCCCTGCGACCCTGTGCTCTGACAGTCTCTAGCTCGGGCCTGGTCCACCTTTCTCCCCAGGATGGAACACCTGGACCCGCAGACCCAGGCGTCCGGTTCGGGGCCCACCTGTGTGACGTGTGCACCACGCCCAGAAGGCTGTTCCAGAGAAAACGCCGTGCGCCAGGGTCCGTGCCAGCGGGGGCTCATCCTGGGAGCAGGGAGATGCTTAAGCGGGGCCCCGCCCCGCCCCTACTCTGCGCACACGCCCCCCTGCCCTCCCCCTCACATACCAGAGAGACCACAGCTGGATCCCCCACCAGAGCCACGGCTGTCGCCAGTTTCCGCTTAGTTGCCACGGCTGTAGGTGCCCACGGGCCTGTCCGCACATTGAGAGAGGCCCAGGCGCCCCAGGCCCGAGCTTGCTGTCTGTGGCGGGACGAAGTGGGAGGAGCGGAGTGAGCATGTGGGGGGGGGGGGCCGGGTCAGAGTAGGGGGACCAGAGTGAGCAGGGGGACCAGGATAGCGGGGGTCAGAGAATGGGGGACCAGAGTGAGGAGGACGGCCAGAATGAGGGGGTGGCAGAGTGAGCATGGGGGAGCAGGGTGAGTGGGAGGGGCTAGGGCGAGGAAGGGGGTGGAAGGTAACTAAAGAGGGTGGGGCCAGAGCGAGTACAGGGGCAGGACTGCTACCTGAGGGCGGGGCCAGAGTAAGGGAGAGGCGGGACCTGGCCCAGGGCAGGAAGCCACCAGGAAGCCCTAAGCAGGACGTGAGTAGGCGGGGCCATAGCCAGAAGGGTCAAGGAGGGAAGGGGCGGGTCCCTAAGCAAGGAGGACAGTGGGAAAGGGAGGCAGACCCAAGTGAGTATGTAGGAGCTGGGGGAGGGCAGGGGCGGGGCCAGAGGACCAAGCCTGGGTGGACCTGGACTCAGGGTGTGGCCAAGGAGCACCAGGGTAGGCTACGGTCCAGGGGCGGGGTTGGGGGCGGAGACCGGAGGGGTTGGTTGTGGGAGTGTCACCTGGGCAACCTGGGCCTCTGGGACATCGCGCAGGCGTGCAAACAGCTCCAGGTGCTCGCGGCCGGTCGGCAGCTCGAAGATGGCATCCAACTGAGGGCAGTAGCCCATGCGACAGTGAGCTACGGCCGGTTCCCAGGCCACGCTGGGGATGGGGAACAGAGAACTTCAGGAACTAGCTGGGCCCCGGCCATGCTGGGGGCAAGCAGGGGTCTCAGGGCCCGCCCACCCACCCACCCTGGTAAGGGACAGAAGGTGTCTCAGGGCCAGGTCAACCCTGCAGAGGTGTGGGGGTCAGGGACTCGAGCCCCACCCGATCCGTGCATGCAAAGGCGGGGGGTGGGGAGGAACAAAGGCTCCAAAGCCCCTCACCTGTGGCCTGCCAGCACCACCTCGCCCCCGCTGGGCACCGTGTCCCCAGTCACCATGTGGAACGTGGACATTTTCCCCGCTCCGTTCACGCCCAGCAGCCCAAAACACTGTGGGTACACCCAGAGACGGTACTCACAGAGGCCTGGACACTTGTCCCAGCATCTCTGATTTCTAGGGGTGGGTAACTCAGTTTCCACGTGCAGGGCTGTGGACAAGGGGACCCCTGGGGCAGATACTGGGGTGTGTGGGTAGGCATACAGCTGTCACACAGCAGGAATTCTGGTTGGCACACAGCGTGTGTTTAATCAATCCTGGCACGCAGTACGTTATCCTATAAAGGTCACACACGGCCAGTGCTCCATAAATATCGAGGCAGGAGATTTCAGAATGTTTCCTGCCATGCAGTGGGTACCTGATGGCAACGGCACCTGCTGAGAATTCATGCTGGGTGTGCAGTCAGCCCACAGTGGAGAGGTTGGCTGCACACAGTAGGCACTTGCTAAAGAGTGACTACGACACTAACACACCACACGTGTGCACAGGTATGTGCCAGCCCCTAGTAGGTGGCCAGTAAACGGCCCACAGCAGAAAAGTTTGCACAAAGCAATTGCTTGAATGTGAACTGGTACAAAGCAGGTGCCTACTAAATATTGGTCGTTAGCAAGTGCTTGATACATATATAGTAGGGGCTCAATAAATGCTGTTGATTTGATAAAAGTTGATCACCACAAAGGTGACATTCAATACACTTTTGGTACACACAAGGGGGGCTCAGTAATGCTTTAGTATATACAACTGGTACTCAATAAGTGCTAGCACAGAGTAGGTGCTTGATTAAGGTAGCAGGCATATGTATGGGGGCCCAATAGATGCTCAATAATAAATCTGTCCTCACTAGGATCTTATTAATACCTTATTGCACACAGTAGGGGTCAATAAATGTAAGCATGCAGTAGGTGCTTAATGAGATTTGTTGGCTCAAAATAGGACTTCAATTATTGGCAGGCAGTAGGTACTCAATAAAAGTACACAGTAGGTGCTCAATAAAGGGAAACAGGCTCACAGTAGGTGTTCAGTAGAAGGAGGTAGGCACAAACAGTACAGAGCACTGGGTGCACAGTAGGGCAGCCTCTCACCCCTGCACCAGGACCTCCAGCCTGGACTTACCTCACCAGGGGAGATCCCCAGACACAGGAGGTCGACAGCCAGTGTCCTCTGCCCAGGGTACACCTGGGAGGGATACAGGTCCATGAGAAAGGTGGGTGGATCAGTGGGAGCCACCCAACCCAGCACTCTGCACCCACCTTGGTCAGGTCCCTCAGCACCAACACGTCCCTCTCGGTGGCTCCTTGTACCACCCGTCCCCGCTCATGGGCCACATCCTCATCCTCCTCTCCCAGGGCAGGCAGCAGCCTCAGCTTGGGTCTGAGGACAGAGACATGAGTGGGCCCAAAGCCAGATCCCAGCCCCTACCACCCTCCGTGGTCCCCACTGACTGTGGCAGGAGGCAGTTGTGGTGCTCCAGCAGGAGTGTAAAGAGGAGGAAGATGGGCCCCTGTATCAACATGGCCAAAAGGTTCTTGCTGACGACCTCCCAGCGCAGGGGTGACTGGAACTGCCCATCTCCTGTGAGGACATGAAGGAGGGATTGGGTCATTTTAGGGGTTTGGTTTCTGGGCCTCTCCCCATTCAGGTCACCCTGGGTTCTTAAGGGAAAGGACCAAGCTGAATAGGCCACTCAACTGGGGTCTAATTGGCATGGAAAACAGCGGCATCGGGGCTTCCCTGGTGCCGCAGTGCTTAAGAATCCACCTGCCAATGCAGACGACACGGGTTCGAGCCCTAGTCCAGGAAGATCCCACATGCCGCAGAGCAATGAGGCCCACGTGCCACAACTACTGAGCCTGCGCTCTGGAGCTCGTGAGTCACAACGGCTGAGCCCATGCACCTACAGCCCGTGCTCCGCAACAAGAGAAGCCACCGCAGTGAGAAGCCCGCGCACTGCAACGAAGAGTAGCCCCCACTCGCCGCAACTAGAGAAAGCCCTCGCGCAGTGAAGACCCAACGCAGCCAATATATAAATTAATTAAATAAATCTATTAAAACGCATATATAAGAAAAAAAGAAAAGAAAAAGAAAACAGCGGTATCACCACCTCCCTTACTTAGAGCCTTAGACCTTTTACGATGTGACCAAATGGAATTAGATTTTATGGCTGCTTTGCTGTACGTCTAACTTGGCCCTCAAGCCCTTGGGGGCCACCTAAGACCTCCAGGTCTCTTCCTGGGGGCTACTGTTTGTCCCTACCCCATAGAATTGACTCTCATCTGGCACTTCCTCACCTGGAGGGAAGTTCTCACCCAAGCGCTCAAAAGCGTCAGCCATGGCCTGGATCCTCACCATGTCAATGAGCGCCCAGCCCAGGCAGAAGTGAGGAAAGATAAGGAAGACCCGTTTCAGGATCCAGCTCACCTCCTGTAACTTCTACTCAGGGGCAGGAAGAAGGAGGTGGGTAAGGGGCCAAGGCCGATGCCTAGTCCAACCTCAGCCCGAGGCCCAACCTTGTCGGGTCCCACCTGATCAGAGAAGAGCTCGAGCACAAAGGTGGCCATGCTGCCGTTGATGCTGATAAAGAGGCTGATGCAGGTGAGCACCATGTAGGCCATGCTGGGCATGGAGAAGAAGGAGGAGGGTGGGTACGTGAGCGGTGTGATTGACCACCTGAGGGGTAACAGGAGCCACTGTTACTGCCAGACAGGGGCTGAGCAGCCCTAAAAGTAATACAGATCTCCCTTCCTAATTCTGTGTTTTAGGCCTCTATAACGTGGATCAAGCCAAGATGAGCTTTTAAGGCCACCTCGGCACACCACTGAATTAGATCACACTTGGGGTCACTTCAGAGCTCCATACCCTCTCCTTAGGAGCTGCTACAGAGCCCCATCTCCCTCAACAGTGTTGGAGGGGTGGCGGTCAGTAAGAACAAACCCTGAAGGGCTAGGGGCCTCACTCATACAGTAGTAGCAACAACAGGAGGGCAGGCAGGTTGGCAGAGGCCACGTATGCCCTCTGCTGGAAGACCCTCTGCTGGAAGGCCAGAAAGATGAGCACCACGATGGACACTGGCACCAAGTAGTTACACTGCATTGGAGATGGCAGTTTCCCCCCTCAGTGTGCAGGGGTGGGAACTGGCACCCTCGGCACTGTGCCCCACCCTGACCTCCTCCCTGTGCTTTGGGTAGCAGGACATGAGGTTTCCCACAATCCCCAAGACTTTACTTGGGCCATCCTAGACAAGTCCCTGCCCAGAAAGGGCCAGAAGGGGCAGTGGCAAGTGGTGGCGGGGCCCCCACCCCTCCAGGCAGTCCCCGCACCACGTCCCAGAGAAAGTTCAAGGGTGAAGCTGGCCGGGACAAAGGACATGGCGAAGACCACACAGATGGAGACAAGCACGTCCACTGAGGAGGCCATTCTGGGGACGAGAGTACATGAGCTGTTCAGAGGGGGAACTGTGCACACCACTGATGGGACAGAAGTCCTCAGGGCTGGGTATGGATGGGGGAGATGGCCTGAGCCATTTCGGGTCATTAGGCAGGGAGAGGTTTTCCAGGTCTCTAGTAGAATAAAAGTTGATGTGACGAGAATGTGCAGGCAGCTGGGGGAGACTGGAGCCCATGGAGCCTGATGATGTCCCATTACCCTGGCCTAGGGAGCGGAGAGGGGCAGTTCCTGTTCCCCATTTACACAGCAAGAGCGTAGCAGAGCGTAAATCCAACTCCCATCGCCCCAAACAACAGAGAAAACAGCTGATGCTGGGGGGATACACAGAGCTGGGGGACTCACAGCGTGGCCTCAGACAGCTGCTCCTTGGTGAGGTTCAGGGGGTGATCGAGCGTGGTGATGCTGTGGGCACGGTGGGCGGGGCAAGTAGGAGAGCGTTGTTGGCTCCGTTGACAAAGGCCACCACGGCATGCCAGCCCTTGTTGTTGAACCAGATCTGTGGTAGGGTCAGGGCCAAGGGGTCAGCGTGCGGGGGTCAGACCTACGCCCAGCAGCGCCAGCCCATCACTCCCAGTTCCCACCTTGAGGCCATCCTGAATGTCCAGACCAAGAGTCCATGCTGTGAGGTTGTTCAGGATGCGGTCGAGGGCCCCGCCCAGTTGGGGGCTCAGCAGTGCCCGCAGCTCCTCCACAGAGGGGCCCACCTCAAGCCCCGAGGGCAGGCCCGAGTCTCGGCCCCCCAGGGAGAAGCCCCCATACCTGTGAGGCAGTGGAGGAGGGGCAGCTGAGGGTCGGGGAGGATGGGGTGGCAGGTCTCCCAGCAGGCAGGCAGAGGGCACAGGAATGGAGCCCAGGCAGGGGACACTCCTCACCTGACCTCGTTTACCCACTTCTTGGTCTTCAGGCTGTGACAGAGACAGACACACAGACAGAAAGATGAGTGAGACAGAGATAGAGAGATGCTAGGGAGTTGATTTGGGCGAGATAAATAGAAACGATGAGGTATGGAGAGCTCCTAGGAAGCCCCAGCTGGGAACCCCAGGCTGGACATCACCCTCTCCCCAACCTCCCCCAGGAACAGAACACTTCCTCCACCTGAGGACCCATGCTACGGCCGGGCACGCCAAGTCCAGGGCAGTGCTCACCCTTGGCGCACCAGGCGTGGGTAGGTCTTGACCAGGAAGTCAGACAGTTTCCGGCCTGTTAGGCTCTGGACCACTTTGCCCGAGTTGGTCAGTGCCTGGGGAGGCGGGGGGCAGCCGGCCACAGCAGGACAGTCGGGCAGCAGGTGGTGGGCACCAGGCTGGCTGCACTGGCAGGCAGGGGACGGAGACTCCGGAGTCCAGTTGCCGCTGGCCAAGACCTTAGCCACATCTGCAGGAACCTCGGGCACCGAGAACTGGCAGACAGCAGGCTGTGTGCACTCAGGTGCCCTGCGAGGGTGGGTGCAGGGCTGGGGCACCCGGCTTCCAGGGTTCCTGGAATGCGGGAGCGCCCAGCTCCCAAGCAGGCATGGGGGATACCCAAGGCACCCTGAGGCCCACTGGCCAGAGCCCAGATAGAGAAACTGAAACCAGAGAGGAGAAAGGTCCAGGCTGGCGGGCCCTCACCTGTTGGAGTTATTTTTCAGGTAAGCCTCCTCCAATCCGGCCTCTTCCCGCAGCACCTCGAGCAGGCGGGCACATTCAGGGTCCCCTGGGGCATCCTCGCTGCGCAAAGGGGGCGCAGGTCAGGGCTGTACCCCCAGGCTCCTGGCGCTCCCACCACCAGGCCCCGCTCCTCTGCACCCACCTGAAGAAGGACGCTTGGGAGCCATACATGCTGGGACTGAGCTGCAGAGCTGGGTAGTATCCGAAAGGAGGCACGATGAGGCTGAACACCAGTGCCAAGGCCACGAAGAGGGCAGGCAGCCCAATCTGAAGGACCAGTCCATCAGCTGCCCTCCTGGTCTGCCCTCCAAGCTTGCCTGCACCCTTCCCTGATCCCGCTCTAGAACCATCCATGGCTCCCCAGTGCTTTCAGAAAGTGTTCAGAGTAGGGGATACACCTGGGGTTAGGCTGTTGAATTAGGTCACAGAGTGGAGAACAGGCACTCAGGGTCCCCCACACGCCCTCCCTCGTGCCTGGCCCCCCTCACTTGTGTGAACAGGCCACAGCGGCTGCAGCGGGCAAGCAGGAAGCGGTTGAGAAGCAAGGCCCGGAGCTGCTGGTGGGCCAGCACCCAGCCATGTACACAGCCTGCGGCGTCTGGCCCAGAGCTCTGCAAGGCCTGTGTCTCGGGGGCAGATCCCGCTGTGAGGGAGAGGAGGGTCAGTGCTCATGCCCCGGGGACCAGGAGGGGCCACAGGGCTGGGTGGGGACAACTCACCCAGCCCCCCATTCTCCAGGGCTGATTCCTCTGGCAGAATCTGCAGCCTTGCAGTCACGTCCAGTTGAGCAATGCCTGAGCACGGGTGCTGCCTGGGCCTACCATCTGTGGAGTTACCAGTGTTGGGGTCAGGGTCAGGGTCAGGGTTAGTGTTCAGCCTGGGGTCTGGGCTAACGTCAAGGTTCACAGTGGAGGGGTCAGGAATCAGGGGTGGAGGTCAGGGCTATGCCTTGGGCCACGTCAGCCAGGGATGGGGACTTGGTCTAAAGTCAGGTCCAACTCTGGACCAGGTTGAGGGATCAAGACAGAGACCTGCGGCCGCACCCCCTGGGCCTGTGTCCATAGCACAGTCCTCCACCACCTTCAGGAAGATCTGGGGAGACGAAGCAGGGCGCTCAGAGCCTGGGGACACAGGGGAGGGAGGGGGACTCGAGAGCCACCACCCCTCATACACTGGGGGTCCCCAGGCCTCCCGGAGGGCCCCTGAGTCTCCAGGCTTCTGTGGGTGCCCTGACTCCACCCTGGGACACCCAGCTGTCAATAGGCAGACTCCTCTTCATCCTTCCAAGCACCACCTCCTCCAGGCAGCCCTCCTCCCGGCACCCCCACACCTCCCCCAGGAGCCACACCTCCTCCAGGCTGGTGTCGGAGATCCTGAAGCCGGCCAGTCCCAGCTTCCCCAACCGCTGGTCCAGCTCGCAGAAGAGCTCAGCGAAGCTACTGTTCGGGACGCCCTGGTAGGGCAGCGCCAGCACCAGCTCGTGTGGCAGCTCTTTGACCAGCCGTGCCCCGGGCACGTGGCTCTGCACCAGGGCCAGCAGCTGAGCATGTCAGGGGCCCTGGAGGCGTGGGCAGCCGTGGCTCCTGCCCCGCCCCTCCTATCCCTGCCCCCCTGGAGAAGGGGCCTGGGTGACCCATGAGGGACCTGTCCCTGAGGGCAGAGGACGTCAGGATTAGGTACCCAAGGGCAGGACTTGACCGGGGGTCAGAGCCAGAGTCCACCCAGGGTCGGAGTCCAGGAGTAGGTCCATGTGTCAGCTCAGCCTGGGGTCAGGAGTCAAGCCTGGGGTTGTGAAGCCCTTTTGCCCTGAACCAAGCCACTGCCACCCAACAGCCCCTCACTCTGGCTCTCCCACCCTGGCCCTCACCGGCAGTGCTGGCCTGGCTCCCTTTCCTGCCCAGGATCCATGTTGTCCTTCAAGTCAGTGTCACCCTGCGGGCAGGGCTGGCCAGAGCCTTGAGAGACAGTGGATGGAGGTCAGCTCCAGCCCTCACTTTTTTTTTTTTTTTTTTTTTTTTTTTTTGCGGTACGCGGGCCTCTCACTGTTGTGGCCTCTCCCGTTGCGGAGCACAGGCTCCAGATGCGCAGGCTCAGCGGCCATGGCTCACGGGCCCAGCCGCTCCGCGGCATGTGGGATCTTCCCAGACCGGGGCACGAACCCGTGTCCCCTGCAACGGCAGGCGGACTCTCCACCACTGCGCCACCAGGGAAGCCCAGCCCTCACCTTTTTGCTGGTGGCCAGGGCTGGGGGACCCTTCACCAGTGTCAGGTAGTATCTGGAGACCAAATGACACCACAGGAAGAGCGGGGAGCCACAGCAGCACAAGCGGCCGCCCGCCACCACTGCCACACGGTCTCCCAACAGCTCTGCCTCATCCAGGTGGTGGGTGGAGAGGATCAATGTGCGATCTGGGCATGGGACCCAACCCACTCATGCCATCAGGCTGCCGAAGCTGTGGTCTCTGCCCTATGCAGTGAACTCCTACTCATCCCTCAAAACCCCATCCCCCAACACCTCTTTGTCAGAAACATCTTCTGGCCTCTCAAGCAGAATCCAGGGGAACCTCAGGCCACCCCCAATTCTTACCATCATGGTATTTGAGCAGCAGCTCCCGAATACCTCGACAGGAAGCAGGATCCACACCAGCTGTGGGCTCATCCAAGATAACGACTTGGGAGCCACCCACAAAGGCAATGGCCACTGAAAGCTTCCACTGAATCCCGCCTGGGTTGGGACAGGGGTTGGGATCTCAACAGGACCCACAGGCTTGGGCAGGGCTACCTCCCTTCTTCCTGCGCCTCTCCCTACCCACCTGGACCTCGGTTCCTGTCTCCTCTGGCATCCCCCCATCCTCAGGATAAAGCCCTAGCCCCCTCCCCATCCTCATCTCTGCAGACCCAAAGGCTCCTCCCCAGAGAGGTGGCGAGTCTGTGCATGCCGCTTGGGGACCAGTCCCACA
The DNA here is from genome assembly GCF_963924675.1 of Phocoena phocoena. Lineage (NCBI taxonomy): Eukaryota > Metazoa > Chordata > Mammalia > Artiodactyla > Phocoenidae > Phocoena > Phocoena phocoena. The sequence continues at coordinate 172,879,590 of NC_089221.1, forward strand.
TCCTGCATCAGACGGTCCTGCTCGGGGCCCACGGCAGCTGCACTCAGACCCTTTAACCACCCATAGAACCAGACGTGCTCATCCACGGTCAGCCTGTGGCCATGGGCAAAAGACAGGGTGGCTACCATGGTGGGCAGGGGCCCAGAGAGCACCCAGCCCCCCATTGCCATGCCCCAGGCCCACTGAGACGCACATGTCAAACAGCACACTGTACTGTGGGCAGACTCCCAGGTGGGGCCGGATGGCTGCCATGTTGGATCGGACATCGTGGCCCAGGACACAGGCGGAGCCAGCAGTAGGTGGGAAGAGGCCGGTTAGGATGGACCTGGGGGTGCAGGGATCGCAGAGCAGCTGCTCCTTCAGAGGGGGAAACTGAGGTTCCCAGAGAAGAGGCACCAGCACATATAGGGCACCTACTGTATGCCCAGACCGAAGGAGTATTATGTTCCCATTTTACAGGGGAGGGAAAGTGAGGCTCAGAGAATATACTTATCGCCTACCTATTGCGTATCCAAAGTGAACTTGCGGGGGGGACCCAAAGTGAACTGGGGAAGGGGGTGTCCTGTCCTCACTGTACAGACAGGGACCTTCTGACCCCAGATGTCCTTCCCCTTGAACAGGTGTGCAAGCTGAGGCCCTGGGGGGCAGGGAGAGAGGAACTGGGGGGGAGGGGAGCGACGGCTGCTCACGGAGTTGTCGTCTTGCCAGCCCCATTGTGGCCCA